>NC_058158.1:16659004-16765828 GCF_020080835.1 Cotesia glomerata | reverse complement strand
ACACACACACACACACACACATACATACATACATACAGACATAGTGACAACATCGCGGGGATAGTCAGAGAAGCTTCCTGTGACCTTCAAACGTTGAGATCTGATGAAAACTCGATTTTTGCAAAACGGGGTGAAAACAATAACCCCGATTTTTGAAAATCTTTGATTTTCTTAGCGGGAAGTTAAAAATCATGATTCATATGTTATTTAAATGGGAAATATACATCGATCGAAAGGAACCACTTGAAATTAAAATTTAGGGCTCAAATTTTCAGGGAATTTTTTTTTCGATGAAAGGAGTAAAATTTTCATGGATCAGCGAAAAAAAAAATTTCGTTTTTAATTAAGCACCCTTATAATTATATGTTATCTTTTATACAATTCCATATATAATCATTAGGGTGGTCCAAAAAAACCGACTATTTTTTTTTTTTTTAGTCTCGAGTGAAAAAATGTTAGTTTTTGATGGTTTAAGAGTCCTTTTCAAAAGACAGCTTAAAAAAAAATTTTTAAGAGGTCACTCCAAATTTTTTAAAATTTCAAAAATCGTCAAAAATCGAACTTTTTTTTTTTTTATTTTTTTTCTCGTTACGGTATAATTTTATAGACTAAAAAAAAATAAGTTTCTGAAAATTTGAGTTCAAAATTTAAATTTTGAAAGGTTGCTCATTATTTTTTTCAATTTATTAGTGCATTAGTTTAAATTTTTTCGAGCGACCTTTGACAATTTGAATTGAAATTCCATGCATTTTTTTTTTTTTTTATTTAGTACCATAATCGATAAAAATACATCACGAGATGAACTAAAAATCAAGCACAATACAGAAATAATAATTTTTTTTAATTTAATAATTTTATTTAATAAATTTCCAAGCGTGGATTCGAATCCCAAGCTGGTCTTAGAAACCAGCTTGGTTGAGATTTGACCTTGCCGCGTAGTTTAAGATTTTTACAAACCAAAAAGACCCCAACGTACCACTCCCAACAGTTAAAGTCGGCAATATGACTAATTGAAAAAAAAAAAAAATATATGAGCGACCTTTAAAAATTTAAATTTTGAACTGAAACTTTTAGAAACTTATTTTTTTTTGGTCTCTAAAATTATACCGTAACGAGAAAAAAAATTAAAAAAAAAAAAACGTTCAATTTTTGACAATTTTTGAAATTTTAAAAAATTTGGAGTGACCTATTAAAAATTTTTTTTTGAACTGTCTTTTGGAGAGGGCTCTTAAAAGATCAAAAACTAACATTTTTTCACTCGAGACTAAAAAAAAAAAAAAAAATAGTCGGTTTTTTTGGGCCACCCTAATAATCATGTATGATTATATATAATTATTAAAGCCAGGGAGTTGGCATTTTTTCTTGATTCAAATTTAAGGTTAAACATATGAATGCTTATTTAAATAACAGCAAAAGTCCTGGCCTTAATAATTATATAGAATTATATATAATTATATATCGTCCCGTTTCTGTGTAAACCTAGTATCTGCAAAATCGTAATTTTCGGTGAACCGATAAAAACGTTTAGAGTTACTTAATTTTTATAAAAAGTTATAACTTATTTAAAATTTATACTCTTTATTTATCACCTTAAAAAAATTAAACATTATTTTTGCTATCTGCATCGATACCTTGTTGTTATTGTCAATTTCATGTAGATACGAGTTTTCTCATCAAATACCCTAGTGATTTTTTTGCAGATACGAGGTTTTAAAACAAAAAAAATTTCTTTTTTATGGAAGGCTTTCAATTGATTATTATTATATATTTATTTATTAAAACAAATTCATTTGATTTTGATTTAATATATTATAAATCATGTGATTACGATTTATAATATGATTTAATCATTTTTAACTTCCCGCTAAGAAAATCGAAGATCTTCAAAAATCGAGGTTAAACGTTTTACCCCCTTTTGTAAAAATTGAGTTTTCATTAAATCTCGATGTTTTAAGGTCTCAGGTAATTTCCCTAACCATCCCCGTGATGGTGTCTGTACGTCTGTATTTAATTCCACACACACGCGTGTGTGTGTATGTCGTGTGTGTTTGTGTGTGTTTGTGTGTGTGTGTGTGTGTATGTATGCACTAATAAAAAAATTGACTTGACCCAAGAGCCAAACTCTTGAATCAAGAATTCCATTTTGAAGAAAATTTTTGTTCTTTATTTCCTGTGACACCGAGGGATGAATTTTTAAATGCTAAAATTCTGTCAAATGAGCTAAAAATCGGCACATATGGGGCTATTTCTAGGTGTCCATGGGGTGGATCGATTGGTTATGGGTCTGAAAATCTTTTGTAGAGTGTACTCTCTGATTTCCTTACGTTTTTTTTTCTTAATTTTCAGCGGATAACAAGGAATGAATTTTTAAGTGTCGAAATTCTGCAAAATTAGCTGAAAATCTCCAGTTATGGGGCTGTTTCTGCGTGTATATAGGGTGGATTAAACTCTCATCAATTCTCTGACACTCTAGAATGTGTCTATTTAAGGTACACATCGCGTTCATCTTTCATTTTTTGATGAACACCGAGCTTCTAATTTTTTGTTGTCTTTATATTTTTTTTGCTTGTCGATTGTCGATAGAGTCAATGGGATGCGTACATGTGAGAGAGAGAGATGCGACCGCTACTTGTCATTTTTCACGATATCTCTAAAAATATTAATTTTATCGAAAAATTGATTAGACCATTTTTTGTTGGTTTTTAAATTTCAACATTTTTTTTAATCAACTTTCCCGTCAAATCAGCCATTCTTGAGTTATCGCGGTTTGAACAATTAAATTGTTATTAACAATTAAATTTACCATCGGTGAGCAAAATAACCTAGTTTTTTTGTAATCCTCGACAAAAAATAAGTAAATCCTAGTTATCAGAACCCGGGGACCGAAAAGTGCATACAGGCTTTCTTCTTCAGCAGAGGGACTAATACTCGCGGGGGGAAAAGATTTTACTATCTGCCAGGTCAAAGGAATCGACGTAAAGGTCTGCCTTTAGAAGTATAAGCTTTTGAAACTTCAATGAATAACATATAGAAATTTCAAGTTTCCTAAAATATTTTAGAAAAAAATTCAATTTTGTAAAACGCATAAATAAATCAATTCTGGAAGTTTTAAAGTATGAAGTAACATGTTTTCACGTGTTTGACGACAATTGAGATAGTTTTGAACGATTAATCAAAATATTGAAAATATGAATCTGATTTAAAACAGAAATTTAGAATTTTTTTGAGAAAAAATTTTTTTTAATTGTTGCTTCGATACATCTTGGATGAATTGATCAATTTCGACCGAACGGGTGACGATCGACGCTGGTTTCTATATTCTATGGCACAACTCAGAACACGCATTTAATCAGATATAAAATTTGAGAGTTATTCGAAAAAATCATTTTTATCTTCTCGATAGCGGAAAGTTAAAAATTTTTGTATCATAAATATTCATTCAGATGTAAATTTACTCAATGCATACAAACTTACAAGAATATCGGTGTCTTCTCCAATAATTTTTTTCCACTTGGTTTTGATGGCTTCTTCAGTTTGTGGAGTTAAATCAGTTATTGGGTTACTTGATAAGTCAATTGTATCATCCACATCACTTTTTTTTGCGATCACTGATTGATTTTTATCAATAGGATGTATAAAATGATTGACCTGAATTGGTACTTTGATTTCTGTTTCAAATTCAGTCAAAGTATCACCATCCTGAAATGTTTATTTAAATTGTGTGAACTAATTATCTATATGTGGGTCATTCCTTGTAAAATCAGACAATAGTTGGAATTGACCCTTTTCAATTTGGAAGAAATATGTTCAAGACGCTCTGTTTCTTATGAAACGACGATTTGCAAAAAAAACAAAATTTTTAACTTCCCGCTAAGAAAATCAATAATTGTCGGAAAATTGGAAAGTTATTGGTTTTACCTCGTTTTGCAAATATCGAGGTTTCAACAGATCTCGACGTTTTGAAGCCCTGAGAAGTTTTCCTGACTATTTTTACAATGATGTCCGTACGTCTGTGTGTGTGTGTGTGTGTGTGTGTGTGTGTGTGTGTGTGTGTGTGTGTGTGTGTGTGTGTGTGTGTGTGTGTGTGTGTGTGTGTGTAAACCTCTTACAACTTCTAAACGGCTTGACCAATTCGATCGCAGTTGGTGTCATTCGAAAAGGCTACGCCAACCTTAAGTTTCCTGTGAGTTGGAACCAATTGGGACCAGTAGATTTCGAGAAATTGCAAAAAAATGAAAAACAAAAAATTTTTAAATATTTCCGAATTCGCTGAACTGATCGACCTCAAAGACTAATTAGCTCTTTACCTTGGAAAGCCGCATCGATCGCCATCGAGTCAGAATCGGTTGACGCTTTCGTGAAATATCCTTGTCGAAAAAAATCAAAAGAATTGTTTTTTTGTAATAACTCCGAAATATTTAATCAGATCGATTTTTTTGTTTTGAATTTGTCATAGATTCCAAAAAACTACATCGATCGCCGTCAACCGCGTAAAAATCGGTTAAATCATTCAAAAATCATTGCGGCTTAAAAATTCAGAAAATAGCGTTTTATCGAACTTCTATCAAACTTTTGTGCTCAAAGAGCTCAAAAAGATACAAAAGCTATTTTTTTGAGCTCAGAGAGCTCAAAATAACACACGATTTGTATTTTTGAACTCGAAGAGCTCAAAAATATCATGAGTGCAATTTTAAGCGCCTTGGTATGAAATTAGCGGGAAGTTGCAGGGATGGTCTTCAGGGTCGACCGTTTTCTTAATTTTTTTGAAAAGTTATTCAAAATTCATACTTTTACTGTTCTTTGAATTCTCAATTTTATTCGTCAGGTATCTCAAACACAAGCGCGATCGTATATTCAGTCATTGTCTTTTGTTTGTTTTGAATGGACACAACTATTAGAAAAAAATTAGGAAAACGGTGGACCTTAAAGGCAATCCTAGCACCTTCTCACTCATTTCATACTTAAGCGCACAAAACTGCATTTATTACTTTTTTGAGCTCTCCGAGCTCAAAAATCTAGGAGAAGTGAAATATAACACTATTTTTTTAATTTTAAAACCACAATAACTTTTGAATAAATGAACCGATTTCCACGTGGTTAGTGAAATTCAACGCAGTTTTTAAAGCCTCATGAAGAACCTTTAAGTTTAAATTGATCAAACAAGGAATTTCAAAGTCATTCCTAAATAACTATTTTTTCGTTTTCTTTCGTCAACAGTACTCACGAACGAATCAACCTATTTTGACCGGCTTGGGGGTGATCGACGTGGTTTTTAAATGCTAAGAGCTGATTAGTTTTTGGAATAGATCGATAAAGCCGTTTAAAAAATTAAAAAAAAAAACCACATTTGAAAAAAAATTTTTTTCGTACTTTTTTAAAATTTCTCAAAATTTACCGGTCCAAATCAGTCCAAATCGTATTAAATATCTAATTTCAGTCAAGCCCTTTCGGATAGCGTCAAACACGATGAAATAAAATCAGTCAAGCCGTTGAAAAGTTATAAGAGGTTTACATCCATCCAGACACACACACACACACACACACACACACACACACACACACACACACACATCAGAAGAAGCAGTGTGCGTCATTGCTGGAACCCTAACTCTTAGAGTTCTAGCAGAGGAAAGGCGGACCCTTTACCAACGAAAAAGGTCAACTGCACTGAGCCCTGAAGAACTTAGAATTGAAGAACGGCAGAAGAGCATAGGCCGATGGCAACTACAATGGGATGCTGCAGAGAAGGGTAGGTGGACGCACCGTCTCATACCTCGGATCGACATTTGGCTTAACCGGAATCACGGTGAGGTCAATTACTATCTTACGCAGATGTTGTCGGGACATGGGTGTTTTCGAGAGTATCTACACCGCTTTAAGCACGATGACTCACACACACACACACACACACACACACACACACACACACACACACACACACACACACACACACACACACACACACACATGGTAAGCATCCCTTCCAGAGTGTAGTTAACAATGATAATGCCGGCTTTGTAGCAGCAACAGTAAACGGCATCCGTTTCTACAGCTGTTATGCACCACCTAGCCTATCCATTGTTGAATTCACTGAATTCTTGGACAAACTGACCGAGGACGCCAAGCAGCACTATCCGGTCGCGATTGCCGGTGACTTCAACTCCTGGGCAGTAGACTGGGGCAGTAAGCAGACAAATGCGCGAGAAAAAGCACTCCTAGAAGCTTTCTCTACACTAGATGTAGTCCAGCTCAACAGTGGTAATACGCCAACCTATACTAAAGGAGAAGCAAGCTCTATCGTAGATCTCACTTTCGTCAGCAGCAGCCTCATCAGTGGGAAATACGACTGGAAGGTGATGGATATCTACACAGCCAGTAACCACAAGGCAATTCTCTGGGAAATATCACATGACCGGAATACAAGAAGACCAATCAAGTCATTCAATACCATTGGACGGAAAGTGAAGCCTTTTGACACAAGCACATTGGTAATAGCCCTTAATAGTGAACCGATTACTACTGGATCCGCAGAAGAAATGACCAAGGACCTGATGAAAAGAGTTGTCCAGGCCTGTGACGCCAGTATGGTCTGGAAACACAGCATAAGCCAACGCCCGGCAGTGCACTGGTGGAACGACCACATCAGTGTTCTTCGGAAAGAGTGTCTAAAGAAAAGAAGAATATCCCAGCGTGGCTATCGACGACCTAACTCTGCGGAGCTGGTCACAGAATACAAGAAAGCCCGTCGATCATTGAACAAAGCTATCAAGGATAGTAAGAGACAATGCTGGAAAGAGCTCATCAACGAGGTGGATAAAGACGTGTGGGGTAGGCCTTATAAGGTGGTTGTGACCCACCTAAAAAAACAACAAATGCCATCACCTACGTGTCCTCAACTTCTCCAGAAAATCGTCACTGCACTATTCCCACAGCAACGCAACTTCGATTACCAGTTCGCGCCAGGCGAACTGGATGACACTCCACCTGTCACTGAAGAAGAACTGCTGGAGGCCTGTAACCGTGTAGGGAATAATAAAGCGCCGGGATTGGACGGAATCCCTAATATAGCCTTGAAAACCATCATAAAGGCAGCTCCAACATTATTCCTAGACGTTTATAATTCATGCCTTAAGGAGGGGACTTTCTCACACAATGGAAACAGCAACGATTGGTACTGTTACCTAAAGGGAAGAAACCACCGGATGAACCGTCATCTTACCGCCCACTTTCAGGCTAGATACAGCGGGTAAGATATTTGAACGCATAATTCACCAGAGAATTGAAGCAGTAGTCGACCCACTCCTGGCAGACAATCAGTATGGATTTCGGAAAGGACGATCAACCCTGGACGCAATCAAACTGGTTGTTGATACGGCCAAGGAAGCAATCGCAGGAACCGGATGGAAGGGTGGAACGAAAGAGTATTGCCTGGTGGCGACCCTAGACATCAGAAACGCATTCAACTCCGCCAATTGGGAATGCATCATGCAGGCCCTCCAAGAGAAGAATGTACCAGAATACCTTCTTAAGATCGTAACAAGCTACTTTGAAAATAGGGTCTTGAAGTATGACACGAAGAACGGTCCGAGGGAGTATGATATTACTGGAGGTGTACCACAAGGTTCAGTCCTAGGCCCGCTCATGTGGAATATTATGTATGACGGTCTATTAAGACTAACTCTGCCAAGAAACGTCAAACTCGTAGCATATGCAGATGACGTAGCCATAGTTATTGTTGCCAAACACCTTGACGAGATAAACCATATGTTCGATCTCACTTTTGAGCGCGTTGACCGATGGATGGACGCAGTGAACCTGCAACTGGCGCAACACAAGACTGAGGCAGTGCTTATTACCAGCAGAAAAGTGGTAGAGATCATTAAGCTGAAAGTCAGCGAACAAGAAATCACATCACAACCTTATATCCGATATTTGGGAGTGATGCTTGATGCCCGACTCAACTTCAAGCAGCAAGTGGAACATATCAGTGCCAAAGCGTCAGTAGTGAGGGCTAGTCTCGCACGACTGATGCCGAACGTCGGAGGCCCAAAACAGAGCAGGAGGCTATTATTGTCATCAGTAGTCATATCGGTGCTCACTTACGGAATATCCATTTGGGTCGACGCATTAAAGACGCAAGAATCATGGAGAAAGGCTGGACCAGTATATCGACTGAGTGCCCTACGAGTAGCTAGTGCCTTTCGCACTATATCAGAAGAAGCAGTGTGCATCATTGCTGGAACCCTACCTCTTAGAGTTCTAGCAGAGGAAAGGCGGACCCTTTACCAACGAAAAAGGTCAACTGCACTGAGCCCTGAAGAACTTAGAATTGAAGAACGGCAGAAGAGCATAGGCCGATGGAAACTACAATGGGATGCTGCAGAGAAGGGTAGGTGGACGCACCGTCTCATACCTCGGATCGACATTTGGCTTAACCGGAATTACGGTGAGGTCAATTACTATCTTACGCAGATGTTGTCGGGACATGGGTGTTTTCGAGAGTATCTACACCGCTTTAAGCACGATGACTCTTCGGAGTGCCCGTCCTGCCCAGGAGCTGCTGAAAACGCGGAGCACGTCTTCTTTGTATGTCCTCGTTTCGATCCACAGCGTGAAGAACTGGAGAGGATCCTGAACCAGAGAATGCAACCAGATTCACTAGTAGAAGCAATGTTGTCATCAGAAGCTGCCTGGAACGCTACCAACACGTTTGCAACAGAAGTCCTTAAAGACTTGCGTTCCACCGAAAGAAAAAGAGCAAATAGCAGAAGATAGAAGGAAGGTAGTTAACACCTTGGCCACCAGAAGGAAGAGCAGTAGCTAGATCCTCCCTTCACGAAGTAATGCCTGACGGCGGTTTCCATGAGGGATTAGAGGAAAGAAGGAAAAGGGGTTTAGGGTTTAGTGGGTAGGGGCGTTAGTGTCGAGTTTTAGTATGACGCTGCGTCGAGTCGCAACATATCCAGGCCAAACAGCTATGCCTAGAATCCGTAAAAAGGATTCACCCCCCTACAAAAAAAAAAACACACACACAATCACACATACAGACAGACATACAGACACACTATCGCGGGAATAGTCAAGATAGCTTTCTAGGACCTCAAAACGTCGAGATCTACTGAAAACTCGATTTTCGAAAAACTGGATAAAACCAATAACTTCCCGAATTTTGAAAATCTTCGATTTTCTTAGCGGGAACCTAAAAGCATTTTTTAAAACAATTTTAAAAATTTAAAAAATTTTATAATTTTGAATTTATAACAATCGTCAAATGCAAATGGTTACACCAAATTTCAAATTTGTTACAACGTTACCCTCAAATAATGTTGAGAGCTTCTGATAATTTCAGAGAGCGGTTACTTTTTATCATGGAAAGCATTTATGAATATTTTCCTTAAGGTAGTACCTCCGCGACAATCCAGATCAAAAATTTTGACTCGCTATCCATGTTATACGTATCGACAGAGCTAAGGTTGTAGGTTAAGATTTTTTAACGTTACTGTACTCGTCACTACTATATTCTCTATACATATACACACACACTACGGTTTCAGTGACTAGCGGCTGTTTTTTGTACCCCCTCTCCTAAAAATAATCCTCTAAAAGTGAAATTGATTTTAATTAATCTCGAAAACTACATGGTAAAAAATTTTCATTTTTTTTTTAATTGTTCGAAATATCATATTCTTCAATCTACTAGTTTTTGATAAAGTCTTGAAATTCTTTCGATGGAAAAAATTAAAAATACTGTCATTTTCCCACGCTTCTCCTATGTTACATGTACAAAAATGTCATTTTCAATTGCAATTATCTCGAGCTTGGTGTGGTAAATCGTCTTCAAATTTTAACAGCATATGTATTATGTATTTAATGACTTATATTCAAAGTTTCGAGGATTTCTTGAAATATTGCTTTCATAACCGTACTACCTTAATTTCCACGAAAATAGGCGAAAAAAATTAGAAAAACGGTAGACTCTGAAGGCCATCCGTGCAACTTCCCGCTCATTTCATACCTAGGTGCTTAAAATTGCACTAATGATGTTTTTGAGCTCTCCGAGCTCAACAATACCATTTATGTGTTATTTTAAGCTCTCTGAGCTTAAAGAGATAATTTTTTAATGCTTTTGAGCTGGAAGAGCTCAAAAGTCTGATAGAAGTTTCATAAAACACGATTTTTCAAATTTTTAAACCGCAATAACTTTTGAATGATTGAACCGATTTTTACGCGGTTGGCGGCAATCGACCTGGTTTTTTTCAATGTTAAGAGCTGATTAGTTTTTGGAATTGATCGGTAGAGCCGTTTGAAAGTTATTCGGAAAAATGTTGGAGTTATGTTGAAAAAACACTTGTTTCCAAATATTTCGTTGAGGATATCTCTCGAACCAATAAATCGATTTTTACGGTCTGGAAAGCGATCGACGCAGTTTTTTAAGCTCTAAAAATTATTCTCTTTCATCAAAAATGATCGGCTGAGAAATTTCGAAGTTATGTGAAAAAAACACTTTTTTCGGATTTCTTTCGTTCACGATATCTCTCGATATTTCTTTCGTTCACGATTTTGACCGGATTAGCGGTGATCGACGTGGTTTTTCAAGGTTAAGAGCGGATTAGTTTTGGAGTTGATCGATCGAGTCGTTTAAAATTTATTCCAAAAAAACCACTTTCAGAACTGACTTTTTTTCTTATTTTTTTTTATATTTTTCAAAATTTCTCAAAATCTATCAGTCCGAATCGGTTCAAATTCTTAGGAAATCTAAGTTCGAGGGAATTCTCTATAACGCCGTTTGGTTGGTTCCGATAAGTTTAGTCGTTCAAAAGTTATAGGCGATTCACACAAACACCCACACACACACACACACACACAAACACGCACACGCGCACACACGTACATACACAAGAAATGCCTTACGGCGGTACCATGGGGGATCAGAGGCACACACGCACACACACACACACGCACACATACACACACACATATACACACACACACACGCACACATAGTGACACCTCGCGGGGATAGTCAGGGAAGCTTCGTGTGACCTTCAAACGTCGAGATCTGATGAAAACTCGATTTTTGCAAAATAAGGTAAGACCAATAACTTCCCGATTTTTGAAAATCTTCGATTTTCTTAGCGGAAGTTAAAAACTAAAATTAATTTATTATTTAATATTTTCAGATGATGCATTTAATTATTTAATGCTCAAATTCACAATACTATGTACCTGCATAACTTCACTTTAATTAGAAAATGCAAAAAACTTTTTTTTTGAGATTCAAAAATTTATATTTCGTAGATCAGAGAGTTGGTTACATCCATTACTACAGCATATAGGTTAGCCAATAAATCCCCAAGTATACGGGAAGAAAATTTTACAAAAAATTACGATGAAAACATCGTAATTTTTAGTATAGGACATTGTAGCGCCGGACCATAACTCAAACATCATAATTTATACGATGTAACATCGTAAATATCTATCATTTAAATTAAAAAGAAGTTTAGGTCACCGAAAAAATAATTCTGTATCACCGAGAAATCGAACATTATCATGGTAGAGCAACATTATCATGAATCGAAACATTTTTCACTGCAACTAAGAATAAATTTCATTATTTTTCGATTAGCAATAATTTATTTTAATTAAAATCTGGCATTTTTCTGTGATAAAGCTCTGTGATAATATTTACATCGAACAGCTACAATTTTTTTTCATCAAGAGCGGAAAGTACCTCTGCGTTCTTATTAATTTTGCTCTTTTCTCCTTTAACATTGCTTTCTAGCAAGGTCCCCATGTCAAACAATGCTGAGACCAATGATACACCCATTGCTGTAAATGAGTGTTTCTCCACCGCTGTATCCCATGCATCTGCCGAAATCAAAACACCACTACCTTGTCAGCCAATTTCTATCTAAGAATAAGAGTTCAATAATAAAAAGTTTGGAAAATCCAAAAGTGCACGACTCATAATGCTCATTTAATTATGAAATATAAAAAAAAAAAAAAAAAACTTAAGTCGTTCAAAATTAATTGCCAAAAAAACAGCTGTAGTAGGAAGGTACTGCCCAAGCGCCCCTGGTGGAATAAAATGTACATAATACCTATAGATATAGATATATTACCATCCATGTTAATTTTACATGGATATATATAGATATACAGTCTTGTAGTTTTCGTTTGTTATTAATTGTAATTAAACGACACTGAATTAATTAACCATTCGCATTCAGTGACCTACAATCGTCGATTAGAATTTAAAAAAAAAAAAATTTAACTCAAATAATTGATTTTTTCACAAGTTACAGTGATTCCGGGGTTTTATACATGACGGACAGGAAAATTTTTTGACCTATATTGATGTTTTTTTCCGTTTCTATTGCAGAAAATCGATTTTTAGAATCGATAGTATGCAAAGTATCTTGATTCCGTGAACTAACAAGGCTATAGTACTAAAAATAGTTGCTAAAATGAGGCGAAAAAAATTTTTCGATCGTAAAGCACTCTCTGATGCTTCGCATCATGAGTCGTGCAATATTTTATGCTTTTCAACATTTTATAATATAAATACTTGGTCCAATGTGTAACGTTACATTTTATGTAGCGTTACAGTAGTAGTATATTTGGGTAATGTTGTAAGGTTATGTTTGAAATATTCAATTGTACTCTATTTTGAGTTATTGGCGAATGGTTGCGGGACGAACAGTTGGCAAGGTCTGGTTTGTTTCTCTCCGTATCTCTAAAATCACGACCTCTGTGCCTAATTCTTCCGACTTCATCAACTTCAAAACCAAATTCCTCTTCTACATCTTTGGAATCATGGTGTGGACTGGCATCCTTATTTACGACTCTATCTGGTGATTTTTCTCCATTCAATTTTTCCAACTTTGTCTCAAGATAGGACTTTCGACCTTGAGTTGAAAATATAAAATTAATCTATGCGATAATTTAGAATTTTAATATGTTTTAATATTTTTTAATTTTACTTGACACTTCGATGACGATTCCATCATAAACTTTCCACCCCTTTTTTGGCTTATGCTTGGAGTCACGCCACTCAATCACGTAAGAATTGTTTGCATCAACCTTACCGGCTCTAAATTTTGCTTCATCAAAATTTAAAATACATTCAACGGGAATGTCAGGTGGTGTATATTTATTTTTATTTTTTGTTTCGTCAATTCATTTAATAAGTGCATATGATTGACGTGATATTATCAGAAAAATACAAAATCAAGACTTTTATTATCTAATTAAAGAGATTTGTGCTTTTAGAGCAGCTTAAATAACAAAGTGTAATTAGATAATAGCAATTAATAAGTTTACAATTTGACAGTTTTGACGTTTTTCAACTTTTATATACATTAATAAAAATAATGAGAAGTTTGTGTACAACTAACAAACAACGTGAATATGGATATTATCAAAATAAAATGAATAATAATAATAATAATAATAATAATAATAATAATAATAATAATAATAATAATATTTTATACAATATATTTTTCTAAAGACTGGTTTTTATAATACTATAAATCTGAATTTTTGTTGGCTATCCAGTCTATTGCACGAATTTTCATCTAATTATTTATAATATCGTTAGCCTGTATTCCCTCCAGGCATAAACAGTCCTGGTCTGGGCCGTCCGATTTATTTTTTCAGTCAAATTTACCTTTAATGACAAATTTATATACGAATTTTAAAAATTGTTTATGAAAAACAGGTTTTGGTCTGGATATCTCAATTAAAACGCGGAAATATTATTATTAATGTGAACTAGAAATTTATTTACACAATATACTCTTAATATTTATTTAGTAAGTTAGCGGATTATTGTTAATAAAGCGGATAAGTTAATGAAAGCGTGTATAATAAAGCGAAGCCGGTTGACACGTGGTTGAACACCAAATCGACACCCGATAAGCGGTGAATTAATTGCACAAATAACACAATTTATCTGTAACATACTCAAGAACAATTAATAACAATTTATTAAAGCGGATTTATAATCAATTAAGCGAAAAAGCGAAATTTTATAACACGAGCGAATTAATTTATCTGGATAGCGAATCGTTAAGCTCAATGGCGTTATAGCAAAAGATAATAATCATAATGCGTCTACTTTCTCGTCAGCTTCGGGAAGAAGGCTGACTGCGCATGTCTGCGGAGCAATCAGCCAATCATCCCGTCGAGACATGGCGTGATCGGTCAAGCTAAGCTTTGCGCATGCGGTTAGTTTTTGCGGGAACTAGCGGTTGCAGGTGCGGCTCGTAAATTTTAGAGTCTCCCAGGGGCGACTTCATCGCGGCTGGGCCTGTTCACTGAACAATTATTAATTAAGTATTATAAGCTAGAGATTAAGTTTAATATTCGTTCCTATATTTGACGCCACGTGGAGCGTATGGTGGAGAGCCAGTATAACAAAATTACAATAATTTAATATTTTTTTCAAATTTTTCATCCTGATTATTTACTGAAAATTTCTCATTTACCTATCTTTTTATACACTTTGAGTATTTTTAATGAAATAAAAAAAAATAAAATATAGTCAGCACTTTTTCATCGTTGACTAGTAGAACATTCCTGACTTACCGACATTATACGCTCGTTTCACTTGCAGACTACTGTGCATCTCCCACCGAATTACGGTTTTTTGACAATTTATATGTTTTCGAATGACTGTTAAATGACAGACGATCAATCGATGATCTACGATTTTTACTTCGGTAAAAATTCGGAGAAGTCAAGTAAAAGTTTGGTTTTTCGAAGAGTCAAGTATGATAACTATGCAGAATAAAAATCATAAAGTAACAGTAAAAAACTTTCACAATGATACTCGTCATTCACTGTCAAATGACGGCCGTTCGATAGTCAACTGACGGTCATTCGACGATCATTTGTCGACACTGTGAATTCACGGCACATTCACCGTCATTTCACGATCATTTTACCGTGACCACGAATCCGCCAGGGAAGTAACAAATTGTCAACAATAACCTTCAAATAAACACGAGGTTCCAGTCTTTGACTAGAGAATAATAGGAAAAAATTTTTTAACGAGTTTTTTAATCTATTCAATTGGATATGGTTCATTTTATTTATTACGGACTCTAAATAGAAAAATAAAATAAAAAAATTAGAAAAACGGTTGACCCTGAAGGCCATCCCTGCAACTTCTCGCTAATTCCATACTTACACGCTTAAAATTGCACCAATGACGTTTTTGAGCTCTTCGAGCTTAAAAATACAATTTATGGGTTATTTTGAGCTCTCTGAGCTCAAAAAGATTGCTTTCCTATGCTTTTGAGCTCTTCGAGCTCAAAAGTCTGATAGAGATTTGATAAGACACTATTTTTTGAATTTTTAAACCGCAATAACTTTTGAATGAATAAACCGATTTTTACGCAGTTAGAAGCATTCGACGCAGTTTTTCAAGCCTCACAAAGAATCTCAAATTTTGAATTGATCGCGCTAGGAATTTTGGAGTTATTCCGAAAAAACACTTTTTTCGGTTTTCTTTCGTTCACGATATCTCTCGAACGAATCAACCGATTTTGACCGGACTGGTGGTGATCAACGTGGTTTTTTTAGTTTAAAACCTGATTTAAGATTTCTCAAAATCTATTGATCTGAATCGGTCCAAATAGTTTTCAAAATCTAAGTTTGGTCAAGCCTTTTCGAATGGCACCAACCGCGATGAAATCGGTCAAGCCGTTCAAAAGTTATAAGCGGTTCACATACTTTCACACACACACACACACACACACACACACACACACACACACCCACACACACCGTGACAACCTCGCGGGGATAGTCAGGGAAGCTTCCTGTGATCTTCAAACGTCGAGATCTGATGAAAACTCGATTTTTGCGAAACAGGGTGAAAACAATAACTTCCCGATTTTTGAAAATCTTCGATTTTCTTTGCGGGAAGTTAAAAATTTGATCGTATATTAAAATGTCATGTGCAGTAATTTTTTGTAAATTGAAGCCTATGTGTTTTTATATTGTAAAATTTTAAGTTATTTATTAATTTATTATTTCTTTAGATCTTGTATTGAGTTGTATTGAGATTTAATCGCAGTTGGTGGCATTCGAAAGGGCTTGGCCAAACTTAGATTTGAAATACAATTTGGACTGATTCAAACCGATAGATTTCGAAAAATCTAAAAAAAACTGTAAAAAAAAATTTTTTTAAAGTGTTTTTTTTTGGAATAACGTTTAAACAGCTATATCGATCAACTTCGAAAACTAATCAGCTCTTAACCTTAAAAATCAACGTCGATTGCCGCTAATCCGGTCAACATCGGTTAATTCGTTCGAAAGATATCGTGCAGGAAAGAAAACCCAAAAAAGTGTTTTTTTCGGAATTACTCCGAAATTTCTGGTTTGACCAATTAAAACTTAAAAGTTCTTCATGAGGCTTAAAAAACTGCGTAAAATGCCGCCAACCGCGTAAAAATCGGTTCATTCATTTGAAAGTTATGGTGGTTTGAAAATTCAAAAAATAGTCTTCTATGAAACTTTTATCAGACTTTTGAGCTTAAAGAGCTCAAAAGCATAGAAGAGGTATCTTCTTGAGCTTGGAGAGCTTAAAACAACACAGATTGTATTTTTGAGCTCGACGAGCTCAAAAACTTCGTAGGTGCAATTTTAAGCGCCCAGGTATTAACGGAATTAGCGGGAAGTTGCAGGGATGGCCTTTAAGGTGAACCGTTTTCCTAATTTTTTTAAATTAATAAACATTTGTGAAAAATCGTTAATTTTCATCAAAACACAATATTAAATAACATAAATTGTAAAAATAATAAACCGTCACACTCTGTCACCATATAGAGTTAGCTTATATGAATGATGAGATGTAGATCGACTTATCTGTCGTACGGTTGGTTGAAAAAGATAATTTTTATTGATCACAAACAAAGATACATAGTCAAACAAGTTTAAAAATTATTAAAAAAAAAACTCGATAAATATTAAAATTAAAATTAAATAATGCTCTGCTGCTCAATGTAGATCTCAGCATTTACAAAATAAATGCATAACTTATTAAGTTGACGATATTTGGTGGTTAACTTTATTACGTTAATATAGATTATTAATTTAGATGTAAAAAAAATAGTGTTTAAAAAATACATCTGAACTCTTTTAGGGGAAGGGAGAAGGGAATTGGGAAGGTTAATGAAAGATATTTACATTAAATATAATACATAAATATTTACAAGTAATATCTAATGATAAGCATTGGATTATTATTGGAGAACAATTATTCTGTCATGTAGATGTCAGCCATTATTTGGTCTATTCTGTTTGAGTTATTATCTATTTTTGTATTTAATAGTTTCAGTTCTTATAAAATTTGCATTTTAAAAGAATTTAACAAGTTTTCAATATTGCCTATATTTTGATCAAAGTTACTTGACTGGATTGGTTGATGTATTTCTTCTTCAAATGGCTAATTATTATCAGGTCCTGGTTTTTGTTTCCTGGGTAATGGTGGATAGTAGTCATTGTGTGTAGAATTTGCTTTGTTCGCGTATGTTGAACTAGGATTTACATAGTTATTTATTGCTTGTGTTATATTTTTTTTTATAACATTTTGTTTTTTGTCAGCTATCTTTGCTTCAGCTAATAATTTGAGTGCTGGACATCCTTGGTAGTTCGCCGGGTGTCCCGTCTCATTACAGTTAAGACATTTAAGTTTTTCTCTGTCTTGGATATTTTTAAGGGCGCAGTCTTTGGACTCATGTTCTTCAGCGCATTCAACGCAGATAGGAGCTAGGTGGCAATTGGAGCTAGAGTGCCCAGTTTGTTGGCATCTTTTGCACATGTAAATAGTTGGTTTTCTCAGTCTTTCCCATCTGATTGGTTGGGAGAGAAGTTTTTTTGTTCTGATCAGTGAGGCTGTTAAGTTATCATGAGTGACGGATACCAAAAAATGATAAAGGTTTGGTTGGGTTTTATCAAAGATCATTTTTCTTACTTTGGTTATTTTAACTTCATTTAGTTGGAGTTCTTCGAGAGCAGTTTTAACATCTGTTTCCTCGTAGCCTCCTCTAATGCCTTTTAAAACTATTGTTTTAATTTCAAGTTGCCTAGGTGTGTAGGTGAAAAATTTAGTTTGCTGGTTTTCAGTGCTTCAATGATCTTGTTGTAGATTTCAATGTTCCCGGGATAAACTCTTGTAAATATGTTATCAAATTCTCTTACTAAAAGTTCTGCCGGTGCGATATTCATTGATTTTAAAAATTCTATTGTGGATTTAATTCCGATGATTTGTAAAAATATCGGAGGTGCACGAATTTTAGGAGTAGTTTTTGGAGCTGCTTGCTCTTGATTAGTTTTTGGGGGCTGTGTTTGTTTACCCTTTGGTTTGTTATTTTTCCCGTTGGCGCTTGCATCGGAAGCTATGTCATCGCCGTCAGATAGTGCGGAGTATTTGTTACTGGTTTTTACTCTTGAGGTGTCGCTAGTCCTAGGTATCTTTTAAGTTTTTCGCGGTTTTTTAAACTCCGGGTTAATTTGCATAGTGGTGCCATCTACTGTTCCCGTATCGGACTCTGATGATGTCTGACTTCTGAGATGTTTGAAGTTGGGTTTTATCAACGTAGTTTTTTTATTAATATTTAATACATCACGAGCAATCGATCCTGCTTTTTTATTAGTATTAAAGATCTTATTTTTCCAAACATTACTTAAATAAAGTAAATTAGTCACGTTAGACGTGCTTGTTGAATTTTGTGACTGTTTGTTCAGGGCGTCACACCCGGCCTTGTTGTCACTCATGCGTCCTTTTTCTCGTGGTATTTATTCATTTATGATCAATAAATAAATAGTGGATCCAGGACAATAATTGGGAAAATTATTTTGCACTAAGACTTTGCGTAAATAACGCGCAGAGATTTTGATTTATCACAGCACTTTATGTGAATTAATTTTTAAAATACAGACGCACTGTACACAACGATCTTTCTCCTACCGCGGATGGAACGAGACTGATCGGTCGTATGGCGTAGGGGTTAATTATCGGTCTAGCAAGCGCGCGGCTCAGATTCGAATCTCGGTTAGGGCAAATGTAATTTTCGCTCTATTTTCATAATTAATAAAAGTTAGGTCTAAATAAAGAATCAAAGGGACTAAACTTGCGTTAGCTCTGCATAGAAATTGAAATAAAAAATTTATTTTTATCACTTTTTATCAAATGGCATGGGCCAGAATTGAATAGTAACTATGGCCCATTCCTGGTAACCAGGCATGGGTCAGACTTGAAAATCGGTATTGACTCAATACTAAAATTCAGTCTTGGCACAATACTTATTTTCAGTCTTGGCACAGTACTGATATTCAGTCTTGGCAGGAAGTTATCATTTGTATGCTTGGACGGACTTGGGCCAAGCTTGGATTTCAAGCATATCCCAGAGTTAATGAGCATTGCACTAAGCCTTGGCCAAGCTCGAGCCGATTGTCCTTTTCGATAAGGGAACAAGCAGAATATGATCTCCATGTCCAGAGAAAAAATGCTGCTCGAGAAGAAAAAAATCTTGACACTGAAGCTTGTTGTAAATCAAACAAGATCATTACAGCTGTTTTTGATCTTGAGGCTACATTGTATTCTCCATTTTTAAAATCTAAGGAGTTATTTTATCGCCGAAAAAATATTCACAGTCAAAATTATTCAAAAAAATTGAAAAAACGGTTGACCCTGAAGGCCATCCCTGCAACTTCCCGCTAATTCCATACTTAAGCACTTAAAATTGCACCAATTACGTTTTTGAGCTCTTCGAGCTTAAAAATACAATTTATGGGTTATTTTGAGCTTTCCGAGCTCAAAGAGATTGCTTTCCTATGCTTTTGAGCTCTTCGAGCTCAAAAGTCTGATAGAGATTTGATAAGACACTATTTTTCGAATTTTTAAACCGCAATAACTTTTGAATGAATAAACCGATTTTGACCGGACTGGTGGCGATCAACGTGGTTTTTTGAGGTTAAGAGCTGATTAGTTTTTGTAATCGAACCATCAAGCCATTTAAAAGTTATTCCAAAAAAACCACATTTGAAAAAAATTTTTTTTTTCAGTTTTTTGAAGATTTCTCAAAATCTATTGATCTGAATCGGTCCAAATAGTTTTCAAAATCTAAGTTTGGTCAAGCCCTTTTGAATGGCACCAACCGCGATGAAATCGGTCATGCCGTTCAAAAGTTATAAGCGGTTCACATACTTTCACACACACACACACACACACACACACACACACACACACACACACACACACACATACATACAGACACCGTGACAACCTCGCGGGGATAGTCAGGGAAGCTTCCTGTGACTTTGAAACGTCGAGATCTGATGAAAACTCGATTTTTGCAAAATTGGGTGAAAACAATAACTTCCCGATTTTTGAAAATCTTCGATTTTCTTAGCGGGAAGTTAAAAAGAGTAAAGAAAAGAAACAGCCATACTGTAATGTTGAAAAATGGTAAAATTTTCGAAATTGAAGTATTCATGACTTTAACAGACCCACAAACGAATTTAACTTCGACATTGGCAATTTATATACATATAAGCGATATACCACTGACTCATCACCAGATCTCCGAAACTATTGGACCGATTCATTTAAAATTTGGCATAGGTACTCCTTTTTCACCGAAGATGAGAGATAAGAAGAAATATTACGGAATTCCTATCGGAAATAAATTTTCACTTATTGACCCCCTGCTCATAAAAGTAATGATCCGTTGCTATGGTTACCGTTGTTATGGTTACCGATGTTATGATTACCGTATACATCACTATAATAAAGAGAAAATACTTTTTTATTTAAAAAATAATTAGGATGTCCTCGCATAACTGGGAACATGATTAATTTCAATGTAATATACGAGATTTTATATCATAAATAGTATATTACTATTAATAATTAATTAATTGATCATGAAAAAATTCTTGCATCATGATTGAAATACTGTGAGGTTGAAAAAGAAAATGATTGAGTTAGTTTTAGTTAGTAGTTTTAAGAAAAATTATATTTTTTAATTTATGTTAAGCTTTTAGAACTAAACGTAATGATTAAAAAAGGTTGACCTTGCAGGCAAAACATGGAACTCCAAGATATAATTAAGTTAATGACGCTCAAATCTATATAAATTTGCAAATATTTGAGCTTTCCAAGCTCAAAAATCGATTTGACGAGAATATTTCAAGTTATTTCGAAATAAACACATTTTGCGAAACATCCTCCTGGGAAATTCGCCACGTTCAATAACGGGGACGCATCCCAATACACAGTACCTCATAGGTGATGCGGAAATCTGTGTATGATAAATGCACTGACTGGTACTATTTTTCCTGACTAAAAATTTTAAAAATTTACTTCATTTATCGATACGAAAATAGAGATTTTTTTAATTATATACGATATAAAGATAAACATTGATAGAGGCCCAGCGAAGCGGGTGGGGGGCAACTAGTAGAAAGATAAAAATAAGGAATTAATTAAAAATCGACAGCTTGCTCATTTAATATCATTGGCAAAAAAATCTGAAAGTTTAACAAAAGTTCGGATAGAAGAAATAAAAGAAAAAATAACATTGCTTGGCTATAAAAAATGGAATAAATTAGTAGCATGTATTCATCTCAATCATTATGAATTATTAACATAGATTAATATGTATATGAATGTATATGCTTTTCTAAAATAAAATTATGATACTTTTTAATAAAATTTTAGGAACTATGAATCGATGTCTCTATCGCTGATTGCAGTGAGTTATGTTTTGCTTATGAAGCTCCAAAAATCTCGGTATGTGTAGATGTAATTATTTACGCCTAGGATGGTTCGTAGTGACATCCAACAGTTTTGTCCCAAAATAAAATGCATACACATCATACGTAGAGCCATGGGCGAAGTGCAAATGTACGCAGTGGGTAAGAGTTCGCAATCTCATCTATTTGGGACTCAAATGAATGGGTTTGCACACTCTTACCCACTGCACACACTTGCCCCACATGACTCTATGTGTCTTGCAAGTTTATGCTTGGAGAATTAAACTTGCCTTTGTACTAAGCTCAATAGTTTCGTTGTTTTTATCTTTTAAAAATTTGAATTATTCATTAGAATACATTAAGTTTAAATGTGTAAGGTTAAAACGCCCTGTCAATATTCAGTATTTTAATTCACTCCAAATTTTCAAGAATTTTGATTGAAATTTTTTGTATGAATAATTCGAATATATATTATACGTACATTTTCTTTAAATTTTTAATATAAACGCAATATATATTGAATATATGCGGACTATATTTAACTGCATATATTTCTCATACATAATTAGTATATTTTTATTACATTATTATTGTATATAAAGATTTACATGAAAAATATAAATTTAATAAATTTTTAACTTCTAGCTAAGAAAATCTCAGATTTTCAAAAATCGGGAAGTTATTGGTTTTACCCCATTTTACGAAAATCGAGTTTTCATCAGATCTCGACGTATGAGTTTGATGGTCACAGGAAGCTTCCCTGACTATCCCCGCGAAGGTGTCACTATGTCTGTATGTATGCATGTGTGTGTGTATGTGTGTGTGTGTGTGTGTGTGTGTGTGTGTGTGTGTGTGTGTGTGTGTGTGTGTGTGTGTGTGTGTGTGTGTGTGTGTAAGTATGTAAACCGCTCATAACTTTTGAATTGCTCAACCGATTCGATTGCGGTTGGCGCCATTCGAAAGAACTTGTTAAAACTTAAATTTAAGATACAATTTGGATCGATTCGGACCGATAGATTTCGAAAAATCTAAAAAAAACTGTAAGACAAAATTTTTTCAAAAGTGGTTTTTTTGGAATAACTTTTGAACGGCTTTATCGATCAACTCCAAAAACTAATCAGCTTTTAACCTTAAAAAACCACGTTGATCGCTGTTAATCCGGTCAAAATTGGTTGATTCGTTCGAGAGATTCGTGCAGGAAAGAAAACCAAAAAAAGTGTTTTTTCGAAATTACTCCGAAATTACTTGTTTGATCAATTTAAATTTAGGAATTTTTTATAAGGCTTAGAAAACTGCGTCGAATTCTGCCAATTGCGTGAAAATCGGTTCATTCATTCAAAAGTAATTGCAGTTTGAAAACTCAAAAAATAGTTTTTTATCAACTTTCTATCAAACTTTTGAGCTTGAAGAGCTCAAAAGCATAGAAAAGTTATCAAAACAACACACAGGTTGTATTTTTGAGCTCGAAGAGCACAAAAAAGCGTCCAGGTATTAACAGAATTAGCGGGAAGTTGCACGGATGGCCTTTAGGGTCAACCATTTTTATAATTTTTTTTTTTATTTTTATTCTATTGAAAATATATTTTATATATACGAAAAACGGCCAAAATTACTGTATTGAGATTATATTTTGTTTGTATGTAAATTATATTTATATATATTTTTAATATAGTATATTTATATTTTTCCAATACGAGTTATATAAATTGAAATATATTTTTTATATCTTATTTCCATGGGGGAAAGAAAGAACAACAACAAGAAGAGAATGCTGTCTACACTCAGCCCTTTTTCTACAATCAAGAAGCTACTACAGAAAAGAACAGCCCAGGAGGACACCTGGATCAAAATGACGACAAAGAAAGGAAAAAGAAGAAAAACAGGAGCCAGTGGCACAATCTGCTACAGCCCGAAACCAGCCAAGCAATGATGGCTCTTAGAAACCTAAGAGGAAGAAGACGAGAGCTAAGGCTGTGCTTGTCCAACCAGCTGAAAGGCGAACGTACGCTGATCTCCTCAATGAAATCAAGACCAAGGTAAACCTTGTCGAGACTTGAGTAGACATAAAGTCTATAAAAAAGACGAAACACGGAGGCGCTCTCCTTGAAATAGCTCGAAAAACCGAAGACAGCAAGACTTTCACCGACGCAGTAAAGTCAGCCACTGCTAATATTGGTACGGTCAAGACGCTATCACCAACAACAGCGATCGAAAACTTGGATGAAATTTCTACTGAGGGCGACGTCCGTACAGCACTTAAACGTGAATTCAATAATAGCCTAGAGATCAAACGGGTAAATTTGAAAAAACCCATACCACGAAGAAATCGGGAAGCCTTCTGCGAGATAGACGAGGCCAACGCGATAAAGGCCCTTGACAAGGCCCGTATAAAGATCGGTTGGGTTAACTGCCATATACGCCCAGTTGCAAAAGTAACCCGCTGCTTCAAATGTCTTGGTTTTGGACACCAAACACGTCAGTGTGTAGGACCAGACAGAAGCAGGTGCTGCTATAAATGTGGCGGAGAGGACCACAAGGCCGTAAAATGCACGGAGAAGCCAAGTTGCTTCCTTTGTACTCCGGACAAAGATGCCCAAAATGGTTTATGTCATATTTCTGGCACCGGAGCTTCCCAGGCATTCCGCACAGCACTTCGCAAAGCTACGAGAGGAAAGAAATGACGCGCATACTACACCCTGAATAGGTGCGCTTTGGCGCAAAACCTGCTGCACTAACGCGTCTTTGAAGATAATTGACATCGGTTTTATCTGCGAGCAATATCTTAACATCAAAGGTAAAACATGGTTCGCTGATAAGTCCGGCACAGCAGCGATCTAGATAGTAAACTCGAAGAAAGTCACCGTTAACAACAACGAAGCGAAGCGAAGCAGGCTTCGTGTGGATAAAGACTCCCACGACCTACTTGACCACCGTCTACCTTTCACCCAACGAAGGAATTGGTGTGTTTTGCCAGAAGTTGGCAAATATAGAGGACAACATCGGCAAGCTCGACCGCGAAGTCATTGTAGCCGGTGATTTCAACGCCAAATCGGCTGAATGGGGTGCTGACTTCCCTGATACAAGAGGTTACGAAGTGGTAGACTTCGCAGCAAGATTCGACCTCGTCGTATTGAAGACTGGAACTACCACAACCTTTAGAAGAACGGGGTACAAAAAATCCATTCTTTTGTCTCGCTGGCAACTCCAAGAATAGCTAACATGATTAAAGACTGGACTGTATCCGAAGAATACAGTGGTAGTGATCACCAGTGACATTCAGCATTGGACTGGCACCTATACCGGCTCCACAACGAGTCCCTCGACAATGGAAGTGGAACAACAGGGAGCTTGATCCAGAAAAATTGCGAATGTCACTTACACGGAGCTGGTCTACCCTTCAGAATAATCTGACCCCGGATACCTGCAGTAAGACGGAAAAAGCAGTGCTAAAAGCGATGAAGGATATTACTGCCGCATGTGACGCGTATAGGCCGCGGCTGAAAAATTGGAATTTTTACAGGCCAGCGTACTGGTGCTCAATAGACATAGCAGAATTTCGCAAAAGATGTCATGAACTATGTTGCCGCATTACGAGAGCTGCGAAACGCTCCCCGAACCAGAACTTATATTCGAAAGAGTATAAGCAGGCCAAAAAGACACTAAACCGAGCCATCATAGCAAATAAAGCGAGGTTGTGGGAAGAGATCTGCATTGATCTTGACAAGAACATCTGGGGTAAAGCTTACCAAATTGTTGCCAAACGACTTAGAAAGGCTACACCAGAAGTGCTGGTCTCCTGCCTTAATGGACAGCGCTATAGCGGAGTTTTTTTCCAAACACCCGCCGTGGGAAAAGAAACACTACGCTCAAAACTGTAAAGTAACACCCTTTACAATTAAGGAACTACAAGACGCGACTAAGTCACTCGACAGGAAAGGCACCTGGACCTAATGGCATCCCGGCATCGGTGATCAAGACTGTAGCTCTGGAATACCCAGACATACTCCTGAACACTTACAACGCTTGCTTCGCAACTGGCACGTTTCCCGCAGTCTGGAAGCGGCAGAGATTGGTTCTCATAGACAAAGGTAAGGAAACCCCCGTAACACCTTCGTCGTTTAGACAACTCTGTATGCTGGACATTGCTGGAAAACTGCTCAAGAAGCCCATACAAGGGAGATTTCGTAACGACATCGACCGTGCTGGAGGCTTTGCCACCAACCAACATAGCTTCTGGAAAGGTCGTTCGACAGTCGGAGCTATCGAGAAAGACACAAAGACAGCAACACAAGCATGGACAACATAGACAGCAACACAAGCACTAGTCGACAACTACCTTGACGATAGAAAGCTAATAGTGGAAATTACTGAAGGCCCACAAGAATACGCCATAACGGCTGGCGTGCCGCAAGGCTCAATAATGGAGCCCGATCTATGGAACGCGGACTACGATGAGCTGCTTACAATCCCGTTGCCAGAGCAAGTAGAGCTACCGGGCTTTGCAGACGACGTTGCGGCCACGATAATAGTAGACAGCGTAGAAGAAGCCGAACTACTAGTTCGGGAAACTATTGAAGCCGTCGAGAAATGACTGGATAAACACCACCTGAAACTCGCGAAACAGAAAACTAAGATGGTCGTTTTGACACGTCAAAAATGGTTCCCAAACCCATTCGCTGTGGACATGGGAGGAACAACACTGACATCAAAAAGGGCCCTGTTCTATCTAGGGGTAATGATAGACGAAAAACTATCTTTCCGCGAACACCTCGACAGTGCATGCAAGAAAGCTAGCAAGACAGTGTCTAGCCTAGCAAGAATCATGACCAACACTATGGGACCTAAAACTTAAAAGAAAAGAGTTCTGCTAGAAGCAGTCCATTTGGTACTGATCTATCGAACAGAAATATGGGCAGACATATTGAAGCAAAAGACCTACCAGTGAAAGACAGTGACAGTGCGGTGGAAAAGCACTCTCAGAGTTGCCTGCACCTACCGAACGGTTTCCGAGGCGACTATATTGGTCATTGAGGGAGCCGCACCCATCGATCTACTAGCGTTTGAGAGAGCTGTAACGTAGATTTTTCTTACGTGGTAGATCTTCGCGGCAGTCCATAATTCACTAAGTTACACTTCGTCCATCTCAGCCATCTCTCAATCCTCCAGGAACCCTGACAGGCACCAGACGACTTTTGTTTCACCGGTATCGGCAACCGGGATACGATAACTTAATTTTTATGTTCCCAAAAGACCAAGAGCGGCCTCGACGGTAACGGAATACCTCGGTGTCACTCAGTTATGCTAGTTATGGAGAGAGAGGGTCGTGATTCGGTCTTTCAGAGGAAGTAATTTTCTTACGAAAGGGGACTAAACGATATCTAGTACACATTATTGTACTCTTGAACTAACACTCAACCTTATTAATCGGTAAAATAAACTAAATCGATATTTAAAATATCGCAGAAGCAGTTCCGAACAAACACGAAACAACGACAATGGCTTGGGCCATTCGTCTACAGTAACAGCAAGCGTAAGGCACGCCAGCTCCGATACGAGAGCCTAACTCAATTCTCAAACACGATGCTCACTCAACGAGAGCTCGCGATTGACTCTTTTTCGGTACACATCTAACGCTGCCTAGCAGTGACGGAACGTCTGTCCGCTACGAGAACCTCCACAAGACTCTTCTTTATAAACTTGATCTCAAGCCATACTTCCACACAAAACAATCTTTACTCATTCACTACTCCACCCAGACTGCCTCTAATCGTACCCCCACTACATTCATACCACCTACTACATGTGCTCAACTCACTTTCACGCTACTCCCAGACATACAGACATACAAACTCCATACTTATTCCCCACTTACACAACTAGTGTCTCAGACCTACTAGTGATCCCGCTCCCCTGGGAGCCTTGACAGCACTCGCGACTACCCTCGAGCATCCAGCAATAGAGGCCTGTCAACCGCAAGCTACCGCATGAGCCTGCCAAACTCCCGTACTTCGGGCCGACGACATTTCAGTCAGTCCTCTGTGATAATCACCTCGCTACAAGAGGCTGAACCTAAGTTCAGTCGTCGGTAACTGACCGGGAGACACGTTAAATCGGTCACTTTTCCGCAGTGCAGCTCGACATCCTCGAGACAACTAACTTACACACAGTCTCGCGATAATTCTCAATATTACGACATTACCGTACTCACACAACATAAACTCACAATATTACTCAAATACACTACTACTGTAATGCTAAATAAAATGTAACGTTACAGAGCAAAACTCTGTAACGCTTAAAGCAGTACCGAAAACATGGAAGACGCAAGAACGAGGATTAAGGCGAAAACGTAGCAAAAGTGGCAGGACCGATGGACGGGCAGATGGACGGCGCGCTTAATCCTAAACATCAACGTCTGGCTTTCTCAGAAGCACGGGGACACGGACTTCTTCCTGACCCAGCTATTGACAGGACATGGGCAGTTCAACGCCTACCTTTTCAAGATGGGTTTGCACAGCACGCCATCATGCAAATACTGTCCAGACAAAATTGACGACGCTGAGCACACCTTTAAGTGTGATCGTTGGAAGGACTACAAAAGCATTACCAAAGAAACAACTGGCACCACGCTCTCCACTGAGAGCTTGGTAACCTGCATGATCAAAAAAGCAGAAAACTGGTCAACTGTCGCAGCTTACGCGCAGCACCTTTTGAAAGAAAAAACCGCAGAAAGGGATTATAAACCAGTAGTAACAAGAAGTGGATGTCGTTAGACGCAACATGGACTGGATTAAAGCAATGCTAACGCAGTTTCGATCCAGTCCTCCCTGTAACATCTATGGGGAAAGAAAAGAGGAGGATATTCAGTCGGTATTGCTGCAAAATAATATTGATTTCTGAGTCCGACCTACCCAGGCAAACACCTAGTCCTGGCATACTAAATGTATTTTACCTCTTCTATAAAAACAACACCCACACACACACACACACACACACACACACACACACACACACACACACACACATACGTACATACTATAACGGGGTTTTGCCTGACTCGGGGATTTACGAAGCCAGGCTCACCGTTTATATTGTAATTTTGGCTTACTTAAAAAAAATTATTACTAAAAAGGGCGCCAGGAGAGTCATCTCCAATTAAACAACACTGCGACGTCAGCTAGCTCATACCTCTTCCTCAAGGCGGTGGCCATGTTGAAATACACGTCGTAAAAGAATAGGACAGCAAAGTAAAAGACAATTATTTAAATTACTCAAAATAAATTCAGAAGAATTTAACAAAAAAAAATTAGTAAAACGATTGACCCTGAGGGCAATCCCTGCAACTGCCCGCTACTTTCGTAATTAAGCGCTCAAAATTGCACTTATTAAGTTTTTAAGCTCTTCGAGCTCCAAAATATAATTTTCGTGTAGTTTTGAGCTCTCCGAGGTCAAAAGTCTGATAGAAGTTTAATAAAACATTATTTTTTGAATTTTCATACCACAATAACTTTTGAATGAATAAACCGATTTTCACGCGGTTGGTGCCATTCGAAGCGGTTTTTCAAATTCTATGATATATTTTTAAATACAAATTGATCAGACCGGAAATTTCGGTGTCATTCGAAAAAAACACTTTTTTCCGATTTCTTTTGTCAACTATAACTCACGAACGAATGAACCGATTTTGACCGGCTTGATGGCGATCGACGTAGTTTTTTTGAGTTTAGAGCTGATTAGTTCTTGAAATTGATCGGTCAAGCCGTTTAAAAGTTATTGTAAAAAACAATTTAAAAAAATTTTTTTTCGCAGTTTTTTTAAGATTCCTCAAAATCTATATGTCCAAATCCATCTAACTTGTATTCAAAATCTAAGTTTAATTGCATCCTGTCGAATGGTACCAACTGCAATTAAATCGGTCGAGCCGTTCAAAAGTTATGAGAGGTTTACATACATACACACATACACACACACACACACACACACACACACACACACACACACACACACACACACACACACACATATTAGCGCAGAATGAAATGGATGACATTCCATCTGTCACGGAGGGAGAACTGATGGAGGCTTGTAATCGTGTAGGGAACAATAAAGCGCCGGGATTGGACGGGGTCCCCAATATTGCTTTAAAAACAACTATAAAAGCAGTGCCATCATTGTTCCTGGACGTCTACGACATATGCCTCAAGGAAGGGATTTTCCCTCGGAAGTGGAAGCAGCAACGACTAGTACTACTTCCAAAAGGGAAAAAGCCACCAGATGAACCGTCATCTTATCGACCACTTTGTATGTTAGACACGGCAGGTAAGATACTTGAGCGTATAATCCACCAAAGAATAGAAGCAGTTGTCGATCCACTCCTGGCAGACAACCAGTATGGTTTTCGGAAAGGACGATCAACCCTGGACGCAATCAACTTGGTTGTTGCAACGGCCAAGGAGGCAATCGAAGGGATCAGATGGAAGGGTGGAGCGAAGAAGTACTGCCTGGTGGCCACTCTGGACATCAAAAATGCCTTCAACTCCGCCAACTGGGACTGCATTATGCAAGCCTTGGAAGAGAAAAACGTACCAGGATACCTACGTAGGATAGTGGCTAGCTACTTCACAGACAGAGATCCTGAGATACGACACGAACAATGGTCCAAAAGAGTATGATATTACCGGAGGTGTACCCCAGGGTTCTGTTCTGGGTCCACTTCTGTGGAATGTCATGTATGATGGCCTGCTAAGACTGACTCTTTCAAGAAGTGTCAAGCTTGTTGCATATGCAGACGATGTAGCTGTCGTAATCGTTGCGAAACACCTAGATGAGATAAACCACATGTTCGGTATCACCTTTGAGAAAGTTAACCGGTGGATGGATTCAATGAATCTACAACTGGCTAAACAGAAGACTGAGGCTGTGCTTATTACCAGCAGAAAAGTGATAGAGACCATAAAACTGAAAGTCGGAGAACAAGAAATCACATCACAACCATATATCCGATATCTGCTTGATGCCCGACTCAACTTTAAGCGACAAATCGAACACGTGAGTGCAAAAGCATCAGCAGTGGTAGCTAGCTTAGCACGACTGATGCCAAACGTCGGAGGTCCAAAGCAGAGCAGAAGACTACTACTATCATCTGTAGTCACATCAGTGCTCACTTACGGAATATCTATCTGGGCGGACGCACTAGAAAAGCAAGAATCATGGAGAAAGGCTGGACCAGTCTACTGTCTGAGTGCCTTAAGAGTAGCAAGTGCCTTCCGCACAATATCTATGGAAGCAGTGTGTGTCATCTCCGGAACTTTGCCTCTCAGAGTCTTAGATGAGAAAAGACGGATCCTTTACCAACGAAAGAAGTCGACCACACTAAGCGCTGAGGAGCTTGGAACAGAAGAGCGGCAGAGGAGCATAAGTAGATGGCAACTACAGTGGGATGCCACAGTGAAGGGTAGGTGGACGCATCGTCTCATACCAAGGATCAACGTTTGGCTAAACCGGAGTCACGGTGAGGTCAACTATTATCTTACACAGATGTTATCAGGACACGGCTGTTTCCGGGCGTATCTCCACCGCTTCAAGCATGATGATTCCCCGGAGTGCCCGTCCTGCTCAGGAGTCAATGAAGATGCAGAGCACGTTTTCTTTGAGTGCCCACATTTTTACCCACAGCGAGATGAGCTGGAGAATATCCTGAAGAGGAAAATCCAACCAGAGACAATAGTAGCAGCAATGCTGTCATCAGAAGCTGTCTGGAACGCTACCAACACGTTTGCAACAGAAGTCCTTAAAGTAACACACACACACACACATATATACAGACATACACACACCATCGCGGGAATAGTCAGGGAAGCTTCCTAGGACCTCAAAACGTTGAGATCTGATAAACTCGATTTTCGAAAAACGGGGTAAAAACAATAACTTCCCGATTTTTGAAAATTTTTAATTTTCTTAGCGGGAAGTTAAAAATAATAATAATTTATTTTACAAAATATACGTCGGCGGTCGATATTAATTTTTAACGAAAATTAAAACGTCGTAACTTGAATATTCGCTTAATTTTAACAAAATTAAAAAAAAAACAAACGTCGTTACCTCAATTTTATTTCTCACACTCGCATTCATTCATCGGCAATCACACTATGTATCAACAGCATTACAAAAAAAATGAGTGAGCCTCACAGACATAAGGTCACAATAGAAGTGAAACTTTTTTAAGCCGCTTTAAATAAATAAACAGATCAATATATATACCTATATATTATAGCATTTCATTTATTCTCAAACAAAATAAATTTATTGAATTAATTATTCGGTTTTTAAGAATTAAAACAATTACACATTTTTTAATTAAAATTTAAATGAATTTATTTCTAAGAATATTATGTTTACAACAAATGTAAGTTTTATTTTTCCTTTTTTTTTTTAGAATTATCATCTTATTTATTCTTTATTATTACTTGAATTATCAACAAATGTTATCAGCGGCTTGTGATAGCTAAAATGTGAAATAAATATTTTTGTCTGTATTCTATTTAAGTATCTCGAAAAAACCGCATCTATTGTTGTCCCATGTTTTGTCGTTGGTTCATTTGGATTATTATTTATCGCTAAATCAAATTTGGTCTTTAAAAAATCAACCAAAACGGCCGATGACTCCGATGAAAAATTTACGTTAAAATCTCCACTAAGGATTATAGGTTTTTTTTCGAAGTCTTGATTAAGTTCTTCCCCAACAGCAGCCGAAAATGGTAGTAGTGCACGATGAATAAATTTTATTATGTCTGTGATATACTTATTCGGTGATATATAAATCGATACTAGTAAAATTGACTGGCCATTTTCCGTTGTACATTCAGCGGCACAGATTTCTCCTACAGCACTGAGTTGTACTCCAAGTGCCTGTATATTATGTACTGAAATGTCCATTGATGGTGTTACAATGTGTGTTGTATCGTTATCATTTTGATAAATAGCTCCACCTCCAGATCTTATATTAGGGCGTTTATATTTAACTACACAATTAAAATTAGGAATGGAAATGTCTTCATCATTATGAGTCCACGTTTCAGACAAAAGTAAAATATTTGAATTAGCAGCTACTTTGTCGATAATGTCATTGTTATGAGCTTGTAAACTTTGAATATTCAAATTATAAATTGACAAACCAGGCTTTTTAGTGATAAATTCAAGTAATTGTGATTCTAATGTCACTAATGGGTTTAATAACAGTCTTTGAAGCTCAAGTTTTAACGGACGAAGTGCAGCTGGCTCTGTTCGCCCATGATTAAAAGTAGCCGTATTATTTTTTGTAACGATATATAATTTTTCAATCGTAGTAACTCTCGATAACGCAACCTACAATAATTATCATTTACTTACCAGGATTAAGAAAATATAATGATGAAATTATTAACACGAATGTATAAACAGGAATTGAGAAATTTATATTTGAGTCAACACGTGTAAATATATATACACCCCATTATACCCCAAAATTATTTACACAAAATAATTAAAAAATATAATGAAAAATAATTTTCCAGGAATAAATTTTAATATATATATCAAATAAGTGTATTTTTCATGTATTTATAAGTATTTACGTATTAATTTATGCATATATCTGTACTAAAATGTTTTAAATAAGAACGGTTTGCGACAGCTGATATACGCATATACATATAATATATACACACACATTATATATATATATATATATATATATATATATATATATATATATATATATATATATATATATATATATATATATATATATATATATATATATATATATAAGTAACGTGGTGGAATTACGACGCACGCGCACTGCACTCGTCCACTCTACTTGACTCTCCTTAACTCTCCCCACTCTTTAAAATATATAAGGCTTGCTCGGCTTGCTATACAAGCGATTTCCCCACTCGCCTACTCTAAACTTTCACTCAATGCTTCTCCTCTAGCGCTACTTCCCCTTTTCCGCCTCAAATCGTTCAATTTTACCCTTCGCAAAGAAGTTTCACTTCAAAAAAAAGTTATTGTAAAGCGATGAATCCTCGCACATTATTTTGTTAATAAAAATATTTTACAAAATTACAACGTCGGCTCTAAACGCTGGATTCAACACTGAACAAGAACGTCGGCTTACCAAGCAATTGAGCGTCATCTTCGTCGTGGCAGCTCGGGAGAGTTGCTTCGTGCGGTCGACTCGATAAATAATAAATTTAGAAATTAAGTACTTTGCTACAAGTTACAAATTAAATTCAAATATACAAAATCGCGACAATACTTCGAAATAAAATTTATGTTGTGGAGCGCGCAAAAGCGCGTCCGTGTCCGTCGACAGTCCAGCCTCGAATCGTCCTCTTCACAGTGAAGTACCCACTTCTACTGTCGTTGAAGTTGGCGGCGCTAGTCGTCGTTTCCATTGGAATTGATCCCCGTCGATAGTTGATCTAGGTCCGTATAACAGTCAACGGACTTACACGACAGTTCTTAGTCACCTCTGCTCCAGCAATACTGACTAACCAACTGTTATCGATGGCGATCATCATGTTGGAACAAAAATGCGGCAATGCAGCGTTGAGTTGTCCTCAGAGCTCTCGGGTGTTTACACCGCTTGGTGACTTGCTCGCTTCGGTACTCGTTTGCCGACGTCACGTCTCCGGTTCCATGATTTTTGATCCCCCGACAAAATATCCTCGGACAAAATATCCCCGACAAATTATCCCCTGACAAAATATCCCCAAGACAAAAAATCCCCGACAATTAATCCTAAATAGTCGGAATTTTTAAATTAAACGATAAACAACAAAAAATAAAAAATGAAATAGTTAATTTATTTAAACAGTTATATCTTTTGTATCATCATATAAAATTACGAATAACAAAGCCAGATAATTGAATCCATATTCGATATTCTACTAGCAGATGTCACACAAATATTAATTCTAGGCAGCAAGATTAGATTTTAACGATTTTTGAGTTAATATACAATGTTATGCAATGACCTTTTTATCTTGTTTTTTTACAAATTATGGCAAAGAAAATTTTTCGATAAATTTCATTTAAATTTTTAATCAAGGTATAATTATAGTTTTTGTGTTCGTTTATTCGACTTTAGACAAATACAAATGCGGATAATCGTGTTGCGCCCTTTTAACATGGTTTTTGTGTGTTTTTACTCAGTGATAGGCCAACGCATACGCGGGCAATAGTGTTGCGCTCTTTTAACATGGTTTTTGTGTGTGTATATTCTACATTAGACCAACACATACGCTTGTTGCCGTGTTGTGCCCTTTAATAATTTTTTTCTTTTATACAAATTTTCGAGAACTATAACGAATTTGAAGGATAACTTGTCGGAGATTTTTTGTCTTAGGGATATTTTGTAGGGGATATTTAGTCTGGGGGTATTTTGTCAGGGGATATTTTGTCGGAGGATCAAAACGCCTGATACCCACGTCTCAATCCTTATTGCTCTACTTCGTAGCCTCGTACTCCCAGTGACTCGTTCTATCTTCGTCACTCGTTCAACGTTGCTCATTTTTACAAAATAAATTCAATGAAAATTAGTACAAATTTCATTCATTCACACATAACATTCACGACGTTGGATTCGAGCCTGAAGGGTCTCATATCCCCAGTATTGGGCGTCGAATAAAAATCTACCACGTTACAATACAATACAATACAGCACAACAGCAAATTTCATAATTATCATAGCGGGATGGGACTTAAGTTTAAGACTCCACATATGATATGGTACTGAATTTAAAGCTTATTCAAAGGGCTTCCAGATGCAATTTACAGAGATGAATAAATTATCACATTCCGAAGTTATTCGAGTAAGAAAGAGAAGAAATATAAATTTTTATGATTTTGAAAATTTTTAAATCCTGGCATTTCTAAATTATTCGACCGATTAAGCTCATCTTCGAACGTGTAGCGGGGTGGTTAGCCCTGTCCAATTGGTCACCCCTTTCCTCTTTGAAAAGGGCGCCACTGGGATTTTATACTCGGTGTCCCAGAAACCGGGGAGCATGAGAAGGAAAGATCGGGTCGTGAGAAGTAGAGAAAGGCTGAAAAATTAATACTGAGAAACAATTATTAACAATTTAATTATTTATTCAATATAAACAATTTTATTTTAACAAAATTCCTTAATAATATTACCCTTAAAATTAACCTATCAATTACTTAATTGTGAGTACCTCTCACCTACGCAGGCACTTGCCAAAACTTATAACTAAATATCCTTAAATTCTTTCAACTATAGATCATTACGCATCTATCTTCTTAATTTCTTAACTCTACATAGACCATTACGCATCTATCCTTAATTTCCTAATTCAATCATAGACCATTACGCATCTAGATTCCTAATTTCTAAATTTAATCATAGACCATTACGCATCTAGATTCTTAATTTCTTAAACCCTCGTCCAACTGACGGAATAACAAACAACATGTTTTACCCAATAAAAACTTCTTAATTATTCAATTATCTGAACTAATTCCACATAAACAACCTCGTCTACCTGACGGAATACCATATAATCTTATTCAATTCCATATAAAATCATCCACCGGACGTTAACTTCATTTCTCAAATTTTCTTAAATAAAATTTTAACCAATTTTCCTTAAATAAATTTAATCTCCAGATTAACTAAATTTACCAAATTCACCAAATTTTCTTATCGAATTTATCTAATAAATTATCCTTAATTCAATCAATTATTTAATAATTGATTTAGCACTTTTCTAACTTAAACAATTCAATTACATTTATCCACCGGCCTAAATTTAATTTTCCAAAACTTTACAATACTATCGTAATCTACTAAATTTTACGTCAACACTTGTTTACTGCAAATAAATCTTACTACATTACATAATCACTAAATTTCTGTACTAGTTTACTTACTAAATTTTCTACTAATATTTTCAATTAATAAATTCTACTGAACTCATTACAGGATTTACTAAATTTAATCTTCCTAGACAAAATTCTAAACATCAACTATTCGAATCCTAAGCGTCTCAATACAACTCTTAACTACATACATTCTAGAATGACCTTCACTGACTTAATTACGCATTTTCATTTCTTATTCAAATTTACTTTTCTTTATATCCCGAAAATTATTAACTAAATTAATTTATTATAGCCAGCAGGCCTATAATAAATTACTGATTAAATTATCTACAGTAAATTCACAAATAAACTATTAATCTCATTCTTTTAAAATAAATATCCAATAACAAAACTAGCTAAATGACCTTGGCACATGAATCTCTAAAGTACAAAACTTGCTAATATAAAAATGACCGCTCGAGAAATTAATTTAAATTATTTCAGCCTCTTAATTAAATTAATAATCAATTTTGGCCTAAATTAATCGAAAATACCTAGAGACTCAATTATTGTTTTATCCAACGACGACTGATACTCCGGTCCAACTTGGCTGGCTCCGCCGCTTGGCGTCTTGTCGTCTCAAACCACTATGTTAGCTTCCGGTCAGGGCTTGTCCAATTCCAAATACCGTAATAAACTCCTCAGTAGTTGCTTTCTATCGTTGGCGTCCAAAACTGCACTCTCTTGACTTATCTAATCTCAACAAGGTCACTGATTCACAAAAGGCAAAAGGCCACTGGCTTCCAGAAGGGAAAAAGCCTCGATGTTTTTCGTGCTCGCTCTTTTATAACCCTCAGCTCAGGCTCTCGAACTTTCCTATTGTTACGCCCCGCTTCATTTTCCGGGAACAGTAGTGGGGAATCTTGATTAGCACGCCCGGTGACAAGTCGAAACTCTTGTCAAAAATCGAAAAGTAAGGGAAAACCCTTACCTACCGTGCGTCAATTATAGGGGTCGATAATGACCCCGGGAAGTTCGATTTTCCCTGTTACAAACGTTACTTCGGTATCTCACTGTAGAATAAGTGTTACGTCCCCACATGCAATCGCAGATGTCTCTGATAGCAAATACGCGTGCTAATTTAAACTCTATCAATTAAACAATAATTTCATAAATATTGATTTTTTATAAATAATAAAGTTAAATGATAAGTAAAGAATTCCAAAACATAAATATTAAATATTAAATATTCGCAAAAGAAAATGATAATAAAATGTGAAACACAGCTACCACCTGAGTAAACAAAATATTTTTAAGTTTACATTAACATTTTCTCACGAAGAATGTTAATGGAAAATCTAGACTGATAAAAATGATTCATTGTAAAACAACTAGCGTTGAGTACATAAGGTATATTAAAGAATATTTGAGGAATGCTCTAAATAAATAAATGATAACGAACGCCTGCGTGCCCTGGATTCTGGAGTCGAGTCAGCGCTCGTCACTCGAGTGAGCCTTGGAAATCCCATGCGCATCAACTCAAGATAATAGGATATTCGGGACCTGATACGCAACCGTACTCCTCCTAGGGTGCGGCCCTTAGACGAGGACACATAAGCAGGATGCACAGTTAATTCGAGGCTTTTTTCTTCTAAGGCTTTTCTTGATCTTAAATTTAGAAACTTAAGACTCTTCCTGATTAATTCTTGACGTGAGACTATTAAATTAAATTACGTTAAATACCATAACGTACTTCACGGCAGTTGTCAAACCACTTATATTGCAAGTGTATTTTAAATAGTCAAATAAATCCAATTATTAATTAAATTCAGCAAATTTTTTATTTCGGAGTTAGTTCGAAAACCTCTACTTACAACTCTGGAGGTCGTATCATCTCAATCTCCAGCTCTAGTTGTTCTACTGGTTATTTACAAGCTCGAGAGTTAACCAGGACGTAACAACTGATAATATAAATAATCTAGTGCCAGCGACGGATTCAAACACGCTCCGAATAAACTGGCGGAAAATTTTTTTTCCTTTACAGAAAAATAAACTTCATATCATCCAGAGATCTTGATAAACACAACGTAAAAGTCAGCAAAATTTTTTTTTTTTTTTTTCAAGTGAGTAAGTAATCTACAAAAGTGAAAACAATAATTATAAAAAGAGCCCGAAATAGGCAAATATTTTTTTTTTAAAAACACTTCATTTAAAAATCAATTAAACAGTGGTGTTATTCCGAAAACTCGAAATTTTTTTCGGAACTAAAAGAAGAGCAATTAAAAATTAAAAAGTTTAAAAATAAATTCATTAACAAAAAAATTTTTTTGATTAATTAACAAAATTTTTTATCGCAAAAACATAAAAACGATAAAATAAAATAAAAATTCAACAAAATACATCGGACATAAACAAAACATCAAGAAAAAGCATCAACATCAAAGTGCAGCCTTGACCTCGGACAACATCAACACCAGCCAACGCCCAAGGACAAAGAAGATAAGCCGACAACCACCAGCCCGACCCCAGACGAGAACTTCAATAGATAGAAACTTCTAAGGAATAAGTCATTTATTTTTCTGAATATTTGTTTCTCGAAAAATTAATAGTATTGTTGTTTAAAATTTTTAACTTTTCGTTAAAAAAAATCGAAGATTTTCAAAAATCGGGAAGTTATTGGTTTTACCCCGATTTGCAAAAATCGAGTTTTCATCAGATCTCGACGTTTGAAGGTCACAGGAAGATTCCCTGACTATCCCCGCGAGGGTGTCGCTATGTTTATATGCATGTGTGTGTGTGTGTGCATGTTTTTTTTTTAACTTCCCGCTAAGAAAATTGAAAGTTTTCAAAAATCGGGAAGTTATTGGTTTTACCCCGTTTTTCGAAAATCGAGTTCTCATCATATCTCCACGTTTTGAGGTCCTAGGAGCTTCCCCGAATGTTTCCGCGATGATGCCTGTATGTATGTGTGTGTATGTGTGTGTGTATGTATGTATGTGACCCTCTTACGACTTTTGAACGGCTCGACCGATTTCTTCGCGGTTGGCGACCGGTAGATTTTGAGAAATCCCAAAAAAAATACAAAAAAAATTTTTTTTGAAAGTGGTTTTTTTTGGAATAACTTTTAAACGGCTCTACCGGTCAATTCCAAAATTTTATCAGCTCTTAACATCAAAAAGTTACGTCAATCGCCGCCAGTCTGGTCAAAATCGGTTTATTTGTTCTTGAGTTATCGTTGTCAAAAAAAACCGAAAAAAGAGTTTTTTCGGAATCACTCCAAAATTCCTAGTTCGATCAATTCATACTCGAAGATTATTTATGAAGCTTCAAAAACTGCGTCGAATGCTGCCAACGTCGTGAAAATCGGTTCATTCATTCAAAAGTTATCGTGGTTTGAAAATTCAAAAAGTTGTGTTGTATTAAACTGCTAATAGAGTTTTGAGCTCAGAGAGCTAAAAATGATACAATAATCATATTTTATTAAACTAAAAACGTAATGTGTAATTTTGAGCGCTTAAGTACAATATGAGCGGGAGGTTGCAGGAATGGCCTTTAGGGTCAACCGTCGTCTTAATTTTTTTTTTTTTTTTTTATAGAGTTCGACCGGTTAGGACCCCCCTATCCGCCACCTGGGGACGCGCCCGGTGGGAGTTTGGCTTCTTCCGAAGGGTGTGTGTGTGTGTGTTTGTTTTTTTTATAGAGGAGGTAAAATACATTTACGTATGCCAGGACTTGGTGTTGGTGCCAGGACTAGGTGTTTGCCTGGGTATATCGGACTCAGAAGTCAATATTATTTTCTAACAATACTGACTACACATCCTCCTCTCTCCGTTCCCCATAGATGTTACAGGGAAGACTGGGTCGGAACCGCGTTAGCATTACTTCAATCCAGTCCATGTTGCGTCTCACGACACCTAATTCTTGTTACTACTGGTTTCTAATCGCTTTCTGCGATTTTTTCTTCTAAAAGGCACTGCGCGTAGGCTGCAACAGCTGACCAGTTTTCTTATTTTTTGATCATGCAGTTTACCAAGCTCTCAGGGGAGAACGTGGTGCCGATTGTTTCTTCGGTGCTGCTTCTGTCGTCCTTCCACCGATCAAACTCGAAAAACGTGTGCTCGGCGTTGTCAATTTTGTCTGGGCAGTATTTGCACGTCGGTGTGCTGTGCAAACCCATCTTGAAAAAATAGGCATTGAACTGCCCATGTCCCGTCAATAGCTGGGTCAGGAAGAAGTCCGTGTCCCTGTGCTTCCGAGAAAGCCAGACGTTGATGTTTGGGATTAGGTGCACTGTCCATCTGCCCGTCTCTTCCGATGTCTATCGGTCCTGCCACTCTTGCTGCGTTGCCGCCTTTATCCTCGTTCTTGCGTCCTTCATGTTTTCGTCGCTATCTTTAGCGTCATAGAGTTTTGCTCTTTCTAACGCTTATAGGTCGATGGGTGCGGCTCCCGCAATGACCAATACATCCGCTTCAGAAACTGTGCGGTAGGCGCAGGCAACCCTGAGAGCGCCTCATTGCTGTAATGCTGCTATCTTTCGCCGGTAGGTCTTCTGCTTTAATATGTCTGCCCATATCTCCGCTCCATATAGCAGTACCGAATGGACTGCTTCTAGAAGAACTCCCCTCTTTTTTGTTCTTGGTCCCATGGTGTTAGTCATAATTCGTGCTAGTCTAGACACCGTCTTGCTGGCTTTATTGCATGCACTGTCGAGGTGTTCGCGGAAAGATAGTTTCTCGTCTATCATTACCCCTTGATAGCGCAGGGCCCTTTTTGATGTCAGCGTTGTTCCTCCCATGTCCACAGCGAATTGGTTTGGGCACCATTTTTGACGTGTCGAAACGACCATCTCGGCTTTCCGTTTCGCGAGTTTCAGGTGGTGTTTATCCAGCCATGTCTCGACAACTTCAATAGTTTCCCGAATTAGTAGTTCTACCTCTTCTACGCTGCCCACCACTATAGTGGCTGCAACGTTTTCTGCGAAGCCTGTTAGCTCTACTTGCTATGGCAACGGGATTTAAAAGAAGCTCATCGCAGTGTGTGTGTGTGTGTGTGTGTGTGTGTAAACCTTCTATAACTTTTAACAGTTTAACCGATTTCATCGTGGTTAGCGCCATTTGAAAGATCTTGTCAAAACTTAGATTTTGAATACAATTTGGACCGATGGATTTCGAAAATTCAAAAAAAAATTGTAAAGAAAAATTAGGAAAACGGTTGACCATGAAGGCCATCCCTGCAACTTCCCGCTGATTCCATACCTGGACGCTTAAAATTGCACTTATGCCGTTGTTGAGCTCTTCGAGCTGATTTAACAGGGTAAAATTACCCTGAGCCGATATATCACCAGATATCGATAATTTCACGACGCAGCACTGGTGCGTCTTGATCTTTGGGCCTAAAAAGAGAGAAGGAGGGGGTAGTTTGAGGTTATTATAGGTGAGCCGTGCATTGCAACAGGGAGAAGTAGTGTAACCGCCAGACGGAGTGCCACAGACATCAAGAGGGACCGATCTTCGGAGTAGTTACCAGACGTAAAAAGCCAACAACATCAAGGACTTCAATCTCAAGTAGTGAGTTAGATCGTCGTATATTCAACAAAGTATCAATAATTACTTTGTGGGCTAGGAGTGGACAGCGGGGTTTATACTCGGTCTACTTTTACTCTGATTAATTGTTCATTAATTATTTAATTCGTAGTAATTCAATAACTATTTGATTGTAATTGTTTAACGTTCGTTAGTCGGTGTTGAGTGGATCTCAAAGGATCTTTACCCGAGACATATTCAGGGACCTTGTGGTGTCAATTGTCGTGAGAAATTATTTGATAAAATCATAATTTACTCAATTAATTAATAATAATTTTTGAACATCTGAAAAATCGGTTTTAGTTGCATATATTTTATTTAACAATTTAATAAATAAAAACCGAATAATAAATTCTTCGAGAAAATTCCAGTTGTCTTCTCACAGACTAGTCAAGCGTCGGTTGAATTGTACAACGCAGTTAATACGTAGCTAAGGTCAAACTTTACTACGCACTAGCGAATATTGGCGTCCATTTTGAGCGCGTAAATTCTTGTCGAATATTTTACTCGATAATTTATTAAGAACAATTGAATTATTATTATTAACATTATTTATTACAAGGAAATATTGATTATTTATTGAGAATTTAGTTACTGAGATTTCGGCGCAATTGAGACTGAGTTACCCGTGGATAATTTTTCGCTAATTTATTTTTAAATTGAGATAAATTATTTAATAATTATTTATTTAACCGAAAAATCATTCGTGGTTATTTTATATATTGAACTTAAGTTCTTAGTCTTATTTTAATAATTTAATTTTATCATTTGGATAAAATTCTTTATAAATTATTTACCAGCGTGGATGTTAAGTCCGGGAATATTTAGTTAAATTTATATCGAATATTCTTAAGAATTTATTTTAATGTTGAGTATTAAATTCGTGATTGATTTTGAATTAATTTATCCGTCGAATTCTAGTTCGGATTTTTGGGAAATTAAATTATTAGTCGTGGAAATAATTTTATAATTTAATTGCTAGCTAATGACTGAAATCCTTTTGTTGAAATATAATGTGATAATTTTCTGATATTAAATTCTTGTAAAACTTTTATAAATCACAAATAAAAGAAAAGTAAATTCAGAGTGTGGGTGTGCGGGTTATGTGTGTGAGATTTGTCCTCAGTTAGCCAATCAAGGAAGTCTTCAAACTATTCATTAGAGAGACTAAGTGGTGCATAGCAACTGTAGAAGCGGAGGCCATCTACCCATGCTGTTACGAAGCCGGCTTCTTTATTGTTGACTGTTCTCTGAAAAGGACATTTACCGCAGGACTAGATGACGGCTTTGTTAGTGCTGTTGGATTCCCAGGGTTGGTTACTCAGGTTTCTATAAGGCTCACTTATAAGTGCTACGTCTACCTCTAATTCGCGCACAGTTTACATGAGCAGGTCATACGCAGCCTCACAATGATTGAGTTTGAGCTGCAATATCTTCATGTTCTTGGCTTCGTTATCTTCTGGAACGCTTCTTGGAAGAAGGGGCATCTGTTCGTGCCTACATGGTGAGCCGCCTTTTCTACACCGAGCTGTTCAACGCACAGTACACATTTAGCTGGATTTTTACAATCAGCAATTTTGTATCCTTCTTTTCCGCACCTTGTGCAGTGCTTAAACCGGTCGACTTCGCTTTTGCACTGAGATCCGAAGTGCCCAAAGTCCCAGCATTTGAAGCATTGTATGGGTCTCTTCGTTGCTTTCATTCGGCGATTAACCCAGCCGATCCTTATTTTGCAGTTTCCCTCCAGTAACTTTTGTGCTGCAGCTGCTGGTAGTGACACTGTGGCTGTCTGCGTACCCCTAAAGGCTTTACGGATTTTGATTGCCTCTAGTGAGATTTCACAACTTTCTCCAGCTTCCCTCTTTAGAGCGGTCTGAATAGGGGCCATCCATAAATTACGTCACACGGATTTCAGGACTTTTTAACCCTTCACCCCGTCTTTGTGACAGGTTGTCACATTTTCCGAACCCCTTCCCCCTTGATGTGATGTCACACATTTTTCAATTTTATGCATCTATTTCAAAATAATTAAAAAGGAACAGTTGTTTACATTTTTTAGAAAAGCGAGTGAGCACTCGCCAACGATTTAAACCTACTCAGACCCTTATTATTCAGAACTCTTAAGAATTTGAGTATTTGACTTGCATCACAACGCCGCTTTAGGAGTTAGATGTTGTTGCGTGAGAGATAATCTCAGAACGAGAATGCTATTTTTTTTTTCATATATACAGTGCGCGTCATTGATTCGTACCGGTTGAAAATTTTATGGTAAAATAGAAAAATCAAAATATTGACATCTGCAAATAAAGAAATCAATTGAACGAAAATCTTTATAAGCATCAATTTAAACAAAATTAAAAAAATTATTCACTGAGAATAAATAACTCAAAATATCAATCACAATTAAAATAGAAATTGAAGATATTAGTAATTTAAATGATTACACACCATAAAATAAATAAAAGTAAAATTATAATATTGAAAAAAAAAAAGATAACAATGTAAGTGGATAATTTCAAAATTTATCAAATATAAATATAAACACTGAATTAAATAAAATGAACTGAATTCAGAAAAGTCAGTAAAAAGACATTTGAATATTTAGATTTATAAAAATATTGACAGTTATTAATATATGAATTCTTAAGCAATAGACATCTATAAATATAGACAAGCAAATTTAAAAACTTGTGATTTTAGACATCTGTAAATTATGATTTACATGAATTCATAAGTTCAAATAAAAATACAATTAAATATATAATTGCTTACAATTTACGAGCTAATAAAAAATTAAAACAAAACTTCTATAATACTCGAGAGCACTTGACTACAACCCTTCGATGTTTACTAAACATTTTTGAAATACCGAGTGTCGTGTTTATCAGAATTAGCTACTCATGGAGGTTTATGGAGTCGGTACTCCAGGAGATTGCGGATCAGGCAGCGGCGAGATTCCCTGCACTCCAAAAAATAACCTTGACATTTTTATGATAGCGTGTGTATTTCTTCAGACTGATCCGCAACTTCCTGGAGGACGACAAACCTCCATGAGTAGACAATTTTAAAACAGTGAGTGTCGTATTTATCACAGTTAGCTACTCATGGAGGTTTGTGAACTATTTTTTAAAGTGAATTATTTTTTCAATTGTCTTTAAATTGATGCTAAAAAAGATTTTTTTTTTATTGATATCTTTATTTACTGATGTCGAAATTTTGATTTTTCTATTTTACCATAAAATTTTCAACCATCACGAATCAATGACGCGCACTGTAAGTTTCACGATTGAGTTATTCAAATTATAACATGTGACATCACAAAGCTTTTGACCCCCCCTGCCCCTTGTCACACAATGTCACATTCTGGTGATACCCGCCTCCCCCCCCCTTTAAGGTGTGACGTAATTTATGGATGACCCCATATGCTCTTTCGTCGTGTCATCATCGACATCTCGGATCTCGATGGTCTCCTGTGGCCTTTTGCAGATCACTTTGGCCTCCTCCTCAAGGATGTCTGCGATCGTCTTTTGGAGGGCTTGGCCTTTGTCAGTGCTCTTCCTCGAAATCGTAATCAACAAGTCGCCACTTCTGGTCTTGTTGATCTTATCTATCATTAAATGAACCTGCTTATCTGGGACGTCCTGCTTTATGTGACGCGGAATCTCAGCATACTTTGTTTTCTCGGCCGGGCGGATGATCAGTGCGTCGGGTGTGATCCATTTGCCTGGTTTTTTCCGCTTAGGCTCTGGCCTGGGCTCCTTCGGCGGCTGCTTTGAGAGTTGCTCTCTAGCTAGCTTCCTCTTCTCCTTCTTAGACTGTACTTTTTCCCAATCAGTCGCCTTCTTAGGTTCGTCGCCCTGCCCTGCCAGTCGTTGGGTAATTCCTTTTCATTCCCGCTTTTTTCATTCACAGCATTATTTATATTTGTAAAAATGCTTGCCGTAAGATGGACGGTGTGGCTTAATGTATATAGAATAAGCGAAAGGAAATTTAGTATAGACCGGATAGCTCAAATGGTAGAGTAGACGACATGTATTCGGAAGGTCCTGGGTTCCAATCCCAGTCCGAGCTATCTAATAATTTTTTCTCGCATATTCTATAAACTCACATTAAGATAATCCTCTCCACATTCCTTTCTCAATCCTTTCCTACCAATATCCTGTTACGTGAATGTGGAACGCTTCACGTAATAATTACCGTAACTCCTATTCTTCCCCGCTTCACAGCATTATTTATATTTGTATAACGGCAAACATTTGTAAAAATTCCACATTTTTATAAATATAAATAATGCTGTGAAGCGGGAAAGAATAGGAGTTACGGTAATTATTACGTGAAGCGTTCCACATTCACGTAACAGGATATTGGTAGGAAAGGATTGAGAAAGGAATGTCGGCTTTTTTTCAAGTCCTTCTTCTTTGTGACTTTGTCGGTTGGCTCTGGCGAATTTCGGTCCTTTCTCTTTCCAGGCCTTGTGTCAGTTTCACCCTTGTCCTCAGCAGCAGATTCGCCGTCACCGTCGGCTCCAGTGTCCATTGCTTCTTCCGTCTTAACTTCAGTTTGAATGCGTCGTCGTGATGACTGCCATTCCTCATCCAGTTTCTTGAATCTTCCAAGAGCATTGACCACACCGGTTGTCTTAGTCTTTATCTCCTTGTGGATATTGACCTTAGTTTGGACAAACTCTTGCAGCTCAATGGTCAGCTTTTCAAGGCGCTCCAGCGCTTGCGTTCTCTTCATTTCAGCGCTTGCTTCAATCGCTGCTTGTTGGGCATGAAGCCCGTTTCCACTCTTGTTTGTTTCCTGTAAATTACTCATACTTTTTGATTTACCAGCGCAACGTACGGAGTGGAGCGGGTTGTCATAACTAGGAACGGGTGTAGCCTCGGAGATAGTACTCCTACCCCAGTTCCCTGAGGCCTAGCCGACACTTAGCCAGCCCCGGAATACACGGACGGACTAGACTCGCTCGGAGCGGTGAAGATTCCGATCTCTAACACTCACTGCGTACTTCCTGATCAAGGCCCGAAGTGACTGGCTCCTGATCCACTGCTGCAACTTACACCTCGGCAGAGCAAGCTCACATCAGCCGTGGCCTGCATCGTCGGAAACTACGACACGAGGTTCCGGTCACTCCCAGTGGGTCACAGCAGGGAACGATCGTCTTGTTAGGTCAGTTAGTGCGACCAACCCATTAAAGGGGAGTTTTGTCCACGGGAGCGTATTTTGTTTGGTTATTTTGCTTGGCTCCTACCCGCTGTACCTCATCAACTAAGAGATTAAGTGTCATCCAAGGACAGCGAGCGTTCTCCCATCCGCTCGGGGAGACGCGCCCGATAGCAGTATCTCTTCTGTGTGTGTGTGTGTGTGTGTGTGTGTGTGTGTGTGTGTGTGTGTGTGTGTGTGTGTGTGTGTGTGTGTGTGTGTGTGTGTGTGTGTGTGTGTGTGTGTGTGTGTGTGTGTGTGTGTGTGTGACTATGTGACTCGCTTCTAACTGTTGAACGACTAAACTGATCGGAATCTACTAAACGGCGTTCTAAAGAGTTCCCTCAAACTTAAATTTTCTGTGAATTTGAACCGATTCGGACCGATAGATTTTGAGAAATTTCGAAAAATCGCAAAAAAAAATAAGAAATAAATTTTTTTTGTAAGTGGTTTTTTTGGAATAACTTTTAAACGGCTTTATCGATCAACTTAAAAAACTTATCCGCCCTTAAGCTTGAAAAACTACGCCGATCTTCGCTAATTCGGTCAAAATCGGTTGATTCGTTCGAGAGATATTTCTGAGCATGGCCTCGTGACGCTGTCAAATTATTTGGCAGCGCAGGTAAGCTCGAAGATTCGGGGACTAGATTAGACAGACATACGAATGAGACTCTTGTAGGGGGGATAAGTATTATGGCTCAAACAGGTCTTACGACTGTACCTCCACGCATGAGCCCCGCTGGTAACTGGTCGGGTTGTCATTATATTATCGATCAGGCTAACGCAGTCGTTGAATGGGTTGATACAGTTAACTGAGTACGAGGACAGATTGACATTAAATTCAACTCAATTCACATCTGTCCTATGATAGCATAAATGCTTGAGGGCAGGGTTTTTCCTTGCCCGCAAACTTGGCTGTATATTTCCTACGTGAGGGAAGGATAGATATACGTGCGTGTATAGCTCTTTTAAGCCCAGGAAACGGCCTCTTCGGAGGTAGGCGAAAACCTCGCCATATATTCTTCTTCGAGAGATATCGTGAACGAAAGAGAACCAAAGAAAGTGTTTTTGGGCATAACTTCGTCATTTCTTGTCGGATCGTTTTTGATGAAATAAAATAATTTTTAGAGCTCAAAAACCGCGTCGATCGCCACCAAGAACGTAGAAATCGGTTGATTGGTTCGAGAGATATCCTCGATAAAATATTTGGAAACAAGTATTTTTTTAACATAACTCCGACCTTTTTTGGAATAACTTTCAAACGGCTGCACTGATCAATTTTAAAAACTAATCAGCTATTAACATGAAAAAATTACGTCGATCGCCGTCAAGCAGGTCAAAATTAGTCAATTCGTTCAAGAGATACCATGGACGAAAGAAAACCGAAAAAAGTTTTTTTTTGGAATTACTCCATGTTTCCTACTTTTATCAATTCAAACTTGAAGATTCTTTATAAAACTAAAAAAATTGCGTCAAATGATGCCAACCGCGTGGAAATCGGTTGATTTGTTCAAAAGTTAGTGCGGTTTGAAAATTAAAAAAGTATTGTTCTATGAAACTTCTATCAGACTTTTGAGCTTGAAGAGCTTAAAAGCATAGAAAGGCTATTTTTTTAAGCTTCAAGAGCTTAAAATAACATAAATTATAATTTTGAGCTCGGAGAGCTCAAAAACATCATTAGTGCAATTTTAAGCACCTAGGTTTGGAATTAGCGGGAAGTTGCACGGATGGCCTTCAGGGTCTACTGTTTTTATCTTCATATGACCTACGCAGTGGGTTCCTTTTACGTTTTCTGTTTTCTTCTGGTGTTTCTCTTGTTAGCATCCAGCAAAAATCTGACATCACGTTGACATTCTCATTTACTCGATACCTACCCTTCATTTCACTTAAGTCTTAATAAAATAGTTTTTCTTGTTCTTCACTATAGTCTTCAAGATTTTCAGAAAAGTGATCAACGTGAAAATCCATGAAGTGTAGTTTGAGGTTTATTAAGCAATCTCAAAAAAGGTGTGTGTGTGTGTGTGTGTGTGTGTGTGTGTGTGTGTGTGTGTGTGTGTGTGTGTATGTGTGTGTGTGTGTGTGTGTATGCATGTATGTGACCCTATTATTACTTTTGAACGGCTTGACAGATTTCATCGCAGTCGACGCTATTCAAAAGGGCTTGACCGAACTTAGATTTTAAATAGGGGAGAAAAGGAACAGTTGAACCATAAAAAGTTTAATAATTTTTTACTATTCGAATTAAAACTAAATAATAATTTTTAACTTCCCGCTGAGAAAATTGAAAGTTTTCAAAAATCGGGAAGTTATTGTTTTTACCCTTTTTTTCGAAAATCGAGTTTTCATCAGATCTCGACGTTTTGAGGTCCTCGGAACCTTTCTGACTATTCCCGCGATGTTGTCTGTATGTCTGTACGCGCGCGTGTGTGTGTGTGTGTGTGTGTGTGTGTGTGTGTGTGTGTGTGTGTGTGTGTGTGTGTGTATGAAACCTCTCATGGCACGTTTGGTGCCATTCGAAAGGATTTGACTAAACTTAGATTTTGAATATTACTTGGACCGATTCAGACCGATAGATGTTTGGGAAATCTTAAAAAAACTGCGAAAAAAATTTTTTTTTAAATGTAGTTTTTTTCTTAATAACTTTCAAGCGGCTCAACCGATCAATTTCAAAAACTAATCAGCTCTCAACAAAATCCACGTCGATTGCCTTCGAGCCGGTCAAAATCGGTTGATTCGTTCGCGAGTTATCGTTGACGAAAAATCGGTTAATTCATTCTAAAATTATTACGGTTTGAAAATTCAAAAAATAGTGTTTTATTAAACTTCTATCAGACTTTTGAGCTCAGAGAGCTCAAAACTCCACGAAAATTATATTTTTGAGCTCGAAGAGCTCAAAAACGTAATAAGTGCAATTTTGAGCGCTTGATTACAAAAGTAGCGGGAAGTTGCAGAGATAGCCTTCAGGGTTAACCGTTTTCCTAATTTTTTTTCTCTTGGAATTGTAGTTTATTAAGTCTACTATCATTATTAATACATAAGTTAATCAATAAACAACGTGAATTTTAGAAAATTATTGAATTATCCATACGCGTCGAATAGTTCAATTGACCCCCGCTCGGGGGTAATTGAACCAATACTATTTAAAACTCAAACCCGAACTTTTAATAAATAACATACTAATTGTTACTTGCAAATTACTGTTGCACATTTTTAATGCACAGATGTTATATTAAATAAATTAAAAATAATTTTCATTATAAATTTAGTTCATCGAATTGTTAGGTTATTTCCCTAAGTATTTTTCACGTACAGTCAAGGTGCGAGCGCAAGTCCCATGCTTCTCCGTATTGTTCAATCATCCCCGGGACTGCTGGTTCAATTGACCCCATATAATTTTAAAACAATTAATAGTAAATGATAAACAAATAAACTATTCTATCGCTATAAACAAAATTGAGCAAATTGAAAAAAATTATAAAGTATAAGTATATACAACTACTACAATTCAAACTTCATCAATTAACTAAAAAATTGTTATATTATTAAACAATTTGTCACCAGCCGAAAAAAAAGTTTACATGCCTAAAAATAAAAAAATCTCAATCTTTCAAAATTAATTAATCGCAACGATTTCAAATTTTGATCATATCCGAGTTTAACATATTAGAATCTAATTCTGAGAGCATGAAGCGTTTTTTCAATTTTTTCGATTTTTTGAGTCGAGTGGTTCAATTGCCCTATGGTTCAATCGACCCCTTCCTCACCTACTATTTGGACTGATTCGAAGTAGTAGATTTCGAGAAATCTTAAAAAAACCACCAAAAAAAATTTTTTGAATTGTGGTTTTTTCGGAATTACTTTTGAATGGCTCTACTGATCAATTTCAAAATCTAATCAACTTTTAAGATCAAAAAACCACGTCGATCACTGCAAGCCCGGTCAAAATCAGTTGATTCGTTTGTGAGTTATCGTTGTCGAAAGAAAACCGAAAAAAGTGTTTTTTCGGAATTACTTTAAAATTTTTGGCTCGATCGAATTAGACTTCGTTGCGTTTACAACGCAATCAGAGAATGGTGACGGTTTTAGTGATTCAGATAAGCTCTAAACTAGAATTACAATAAAAATGAAGGAATAGATATTGTAGGAAATGGATATTGTTGATCATCGATAAATGATGTAAAATTTTCCATTGGTTTTATGATTTGATATTACTACTAAAAGCACAAATTTATTAACAAGAAATGTTATAAAAAAACATCTAAAAAGAGAACTCATGGTGTTTTTGATGACAATCATTTGTAAGTGCAATTACATCTTTTGAGGACGATTTCAAGACTATTGAGAATTTTATTTTGGTAACAATTAACTTCATAAGTTTGGAATGGTTCTAAAGTAACTTATTAATCAGTTCTATAGCAGGATTAGACTGTTTCTTCTGAGTATTGTGGTTCTCGATGGCAATAAGAAACCTGTAACAAAATGATAATATTAGCAGAGTTGTTGCAGTAGTATTGAAAATCATTATTGGAAAATAATCAATAACGTCAATAATTACTCTCTTATCGCATTGTCATAAATAACCTTAGATTAAGAAAAAGTCATACACCAGCGAATACGTACTGAGAATATATATTAGAAGATATAACAATATATTTCATAGGGTATATATAGTATACATTTAAATTTGCCTGAAAATTTACGAGATGATTTAAAATTACTTCCATAGCGAGCAAATTAGAATAGTGAAAATAATTAACAGAATACAATTTTTTTAGCATTTCTCAAAACTTAAGTAGTTTTTGAGTTATTACACTTTTTTATTGATCAATTAGATGCTAGAATTTGATTTTTAGAAAACACGATGTCTATGATTTATTACTAGCCGTTCCGGCCTACTTTGCTGGGTGAATTGTAAGAGAAAATAAATTAAATTTTACGTTTCATTTTTATTATTAACTACCCGCTAAGAAAATCGAAGATTTTCAAAAATCGGGAAGTTATTGTTTTCACCGCGTTTTGCAAAAATCGAATTTTTATTAGATCTCGACGTTTCAAGGGCACAGGAAGCTTCCCTGATGACTCCTGCGATGTTGTCACTATGTCTGTATGCACGTATGTGTGTGTGTGTGTGTGTGTGTGTTTTTATAGAGAAGCAAAAAAAATCTTCTAAAGATACCGCTATCATTGAAAGATGATGGTCGTTAGTTTGGGATTTTTACCCACTAAAAAAAAACTCCTCCCTCTTCCTCCGTGGATAGTACGGAGATGACTGAATCGGAACCGCGTAAGCATTACTTCAATCCAGTCCATATTGCATCTTACGACGCCTGCTCTCGGTTACTGATCTCTTTCTATGGTTTTTGCTTTTAGAAGGCGCTTCGCGTAGGATGCAACAGCTGACCAATTATTTTCTTTTCTGAGAATGCAGGCTATCAAGTTCTCGGGGGAGAGCGTGGTGCCAGTAGTTTCTTCGGTGCTGTTTCTGTAGCCCTTTCACCGATCACACTCGAAGAACGTGTGCTTGGCGTTGTCAATTTTGTCTGGGCAGTATTTGCACGTTGGTGTGCTGTACAGACTCATCTTGAAAAGATAGGCATTGAACTGCCCGTGTCCCGTCAATAGCTTGGTTAGGAAGAAGTTAAGTATTCTGAAATACTTACACGTATCAAGGTGGACGTTCGCCCGGATCAGGTCCGCAACACAGTCGAGAAGATACGCAGGACCGCGACAGGGAACATTCTCATCACGCTGTCGAAAGGCAGTAGTGATAGAGGTAAAGACCTGCAGAAGACTATCGTGGGAGTACTTAAGGAGAACGCAAATGTCATTAGTACAGGGCCTGAAGAAGACCTGGAAATTCGCGATATTGACGATACTACAAATAAAGATGACATTTTAACAGCTTTACAAGAGGCAAAGGTAAACGATTGTGGTATAACAGTAGAGGCCATTAAAATTCGTAAGGTCTTACGTAGCAGAACACAGATTGCGTCGGTGACTCTGGCAGCAACGGTAGCGCAGAAAGTGGTAGGAGAACACGGCAAGATTAAGATCAGCTTGACCAATTGTCGTATTAGAACAGTACTAAGACCAGTCCGATGTTATAAATGCTGGCATTTTGGACACCGTGCGGTTCAGTGCACAAGTGAAGTCGACCGCTCCAAACTTTGCATTAAATGTGGAGAAGCGAGACACAAAATCGCCGAATGTAATAAGCCTGCTAAATGCGCACTGTGTGCGGATCAACCCGTTACAGAGAATAACGCCCATTATGCCGGCACAAGCAGATGCCCAGTATACCAAGAGGCACTCAAGAAGATAACTGATAAACGAAAATGAGAATACTGCAGCTAAACATCAACCATTGTGAGGCGGCACATAATTTGCTCATGCAGACAGTACGTGAACAGAAGCTTGACCTTGTGCTTATATCGGAACCGTATAAACACCTCGGCGGCCAACCATGGGAAACTGACTGCACCACAAAAGCTGTCATATGGTCCTGTCGCAAGCTCCCCTTCCAGAGGGTCGTTAACAATGGCAGCGCCGGCTTTGTAGTAGCAACGGTAGATGGCATCCGCTTTTATAGCTGCTACGCACCACCTAGCCTCACTATTGTTGAATTCATGGACTTTCTGGTTCGACTGACGGAGGACGCGAAGCAGTACTACCCAGTGGCAATATCTGGAGACTTCAACGCCTGGGCAGTGGAATGGGGCAGCAAACACACCAACGCTCGAGGTGAAGAACTACTGGAAGATTTTTCTACGTTAGATGTAGTATTGTTAAACAGCGGCGATGCGCTGACGTACACTAAAGGAGACGCAAGTTCTATTGTGGATCTTACTTTTGTCAGCAGCAGCCTCATTAGAGGAAACTACGACTGGAAGGTGATGGAGATCTACACGGCCAGCGATCACAATGCGATTCTCTGGGAAGTATCAAAGGACCAGAATCCTAGAAGACCGGCTAAGAAGACCGGTAAACGGGGCATGAACCAAAGACCTTCGGTGCACTGGTGGAACGAACACATCAGCTTTCTACGGAAAGAGTGTCTCAAGAAAAGAAGAATATCTCAGCGTGGTTATCGGCGGCCTGACTCAGCGGAACTAGTCGCAGAATACAAGAAAGCTCGTCGACATTTAAACAAAGCCATCAAGAATAGCGAGAAGAACTGCTGGAAAGAGCTTATCAACGAGGTGGACAAAGACTTGTGGGATAGACCTTACAAGGTAGTCATGGCACACCTGAAATATCAGCCAATGCCGTCTCCTACGTGTCCTCAACTCTTACAGAAGATCGTGACTGCGCTGTTATCACGATAGCGCGTTTTCAACTATCTGTTGACACAGGACGAACTGAATGATATTCCACCTGTCACGAAAGAAGAACTGATGGAAGCTTGTAACCGCGTCGGGAATAATAAAGCACCGGGATTCGACGGAATCTCTAATATTGCCTTGAAAACATCCATTAAAGCAGCGCCAGCGTTATTCCTCGACGTCTACAACATCTGCTTGAAGGAAGGGATTTTCCCTCGGAAGTGGAAACAACAACGGCTGGTACTACTTCCTAAAGGGAAAAAGCCACCGGAAGAACCGTCATCTTATCGTCCACTCTGCATGCTAGATACAGCCGGTAAGATACTAGAACGTATAATCCACCAAAGGATAGAAGCAGTTGTCGATCCACTCTTAGCAGACAATCAGTACGGATTTCGGAAAGGACGATCAACCCTGGACGCGATCAACCTGGTTGTCGGTATAGCCAAAGACGCAATCGCCGGTACCAGATGGAAGGGGGGAACGAAGAAATATTGCCTGGTGGCAACTTTAGACATAAAAAATGCCTTCAACTGCGCCAACTGGGATTGCATCATGCAAGCCCTTCAAGAGATGAACGTACCAGGATACCTACGAAGGATAGTCGCTAGCTACTTCACAGATAGAGTCCTGAGATATGACACGAAGAATGGTCCAAAGGAGTATGATGTTACTGGAGGTGTACCGCAGGGTTCTGTTCTCGGTCCACTTCTCTGGAATGTCATGTACAACGGATTGCTGAGACTACCAAGAAATGTCAAACTGGTAGCGTACGCGGACGACGTAGCCGTAGTAATCGTCGCCAAGCATCTTGATGAGATAAAACATATGTTCGCTATCAACTTTGAGCGAATTAACCAGTGGATGGACACAGTAAATCTGCAACTGGCTAAACAAAAGACCGAGGCTGTACTTATCACTAGCAGAAAAGTAGTGGAAACGATCAATCTAAACGTCGGAGACCAAGAAATCATATCCCAACCATTCATTCGATATCTGGGAGTGATGCTCGATGCCCGACTTAACTTCAAACAACAAGTTGAACACGTGACCGCCAAAGCATCAGCAGAAGTAGCTAACCTAGTACGATTATTGTCCAACATCGGTGGCCCGAAGCAGACAAGGAGGTCATTGCTATCATCAGTAGTTACATCAGTCCTCACATATGGTATATCCATTTGGGCCGACGCACTTGAGATCCAAGAACCATGGAGGAAAGCATGTCCAGTTTACCGACTGACCGCGCTAAGAGTAGCCAGCGCCTTTCGAACAATATCAGAGGAAGCAGTGTCATTTCCGAAACTTTGCCGCTCAGAGTCCTAGCTGAGGAAAGACGAAACCTTTACCAACGAAAGAGGACAACCACACTAAGTGCCGAGGAACTCAGAGCTAAAGAACGGCAGAACAGCATCGCACGATGGCAATTGCAGTGGAACGCCGCGACAACAGGGAGATGGATACACCGTCTCATACCGAAGATCGACGTTTGGCTAAACCAAAGTCATGGCGAGGTCAATTACCATCTGACGCAGTTGTTGTCAGGACATGGATGTTTTCGGACGTATCTTCACCGCTTCAAGCATGATGATTCACCGGAGTGCCCGTCCTGCCCAGGAATCAATGAAGACGCGGAGCACGTTTTCTTTGAGTGCCCACGATTTTACCCACAGCGAGATGAGCTGGAGATGATCCTAAAGAAGAAAATCCAACCAGAGACAATAGTAGAAGCAATGTTGTCATCAAGAGCCTCCTGGAACGCCATCAGCACATTTGCAACAGAAGTCCTTATAGACTTGCGTTCCATCGAAGGAAGAAGAGCAAATGACAACAACTAGAAGAAAGGTAAAATAACACCTTAGCTACCAGAAGAAAGAGCAGTAGCTAGATCCTCCCCTCATGAAGTAATGCCTAACGGCGGTTTCCATGAAGGATTAGGGGAAAGAGGAAAAGGGGTTTAGGGTTTAGTGGGTAGGGGCGCTTGCGTCGAGTTTTAGTATGACACTGCGTCGAGTTGCCACATATCCAGGCCAAACAACTATGCCTAGAATCCGTAAAAAGGATTCCCCCTCCTTAAAACAAAAAAAAACAAAACACACACACACAAATACACACACACACACACACACACACACACACACACACACACACACACACACACACACACACACACACACACACACACACACACACACACACACAGATGTTCGGACATCATCGTGAAAATAGTCAGGAAAGCTGGTTAGGGCTTGAAAACGTCGAGATCTGTTGAAACCTCGATTTTTGCAAAACGGGTCGAAAACAATAACTTCCCGATTTTTTGAAAATCTTCGATTTTCTTAGCGAGAAGTTAAAAATAAAAATTTTCAAAAGTTAGGAAGTTATTGGTGTTAACCTGCTTATCGAAAATCGAGTTTTCGAACGGATGTTGACGTTTTGAAGTCCTAGGAAGCTTCCCCGAATAACCATTTGCGATGATGTCCGTATGTTTGTATGTGTGTGAGTGTATATGTGTGTGTATGTGTGTATGTGTATGTGTGAATGTTTGTAAACCTCTCACATCTTTTGAACGGCTTGACCGATTTCATCGTGATTGGTGTCATACGAAAGGGTTTGACCAAACTTAGATTTTGAATACAATTTCGACCGATTCAAACGAGTAGATTTTGAGAAATCTCAAAAAATCTACGAAAAAAAAAATTTTTTTAAATGTGGTTTTTTTTAAATAACTTTCAAACGGCTTTACCGATCGATTTCAAAAACTAATCAGCTTTTGATATTAAAAAACTACGTCGATCGCCACCAAGTTAGTCAAAATTGGTTTATTCGTTCGTATCGTTGACGAAAGAAAACTGAAAATACTGTTTTTTCGGAATTACTTCGAAATTCCGAGTACGATCACGTATTAACTTAATGATTCTTCATGAGGCTCAAAAAACTGCGTCGAATGCTGCTAATTGCGTGAAAATCAGTACATTCATTTAAAAGTTATTGTGGTGTAGAAATTTAAAAAATAGTGTTATTTTAACTTTTACCAGACTTAGGAGCTCGGGGAGCTTAAATTGATACGAAAATTATATTTTTGAGCTCAAAGAGCTCTAAAGCGTAATAAGTGCAATTTTGAGTGCTCAAGTATGGAATTAGCGAGAAGTTGCAGGGATGGCCTTTAAACTCAACCATTTTCCTAACTTTTTTTACATTCTACTCACCACTCTGAAATTACCCACATATGAAGTCAATTATCGCGAAATTCGTTTTTAGCTGATATCTAATTATTAAGAAAGAAAAATATTTAAAACGGTTGACCTTGGAGGACATCGCTGTAATTTCCTATTTCTCTTGGAATCTTTCAATTTTTATATCTGTAGGAACTGTATTTTGAGAATACGGATTTTTTGATAGCTAACACCCCCGTACTTCTTTGTGGGGGAGTAATTTCATAAGATTCTATTCGAGATGATTTCTAGAATATAAATAAAAGTTTCTACAAAGCTTTAAGTCCTTAGAAACTATTGTTTGGAAGTTAGAGTTCTCCATTGTTAATGCTTTTGCAATCCATTTTGGAGTTGGAATTTTATAAAATCCATTTTTATCTGAACTTGACATCAAATACGAAGATTCTTACCAAATTTGGAGTGTGTAGAAGTAACAGTTTGGAAATAGAAATTTGACATTCTAACACAAACCCCCGCAATCTCTATTGGAAGAAGAATTTCGTAAGATTCTATTCAAGACCATTTCAACATGACAAATATTAGATTCCTACCAAATTTCAAGTGTGTAGAGATTACAGTTTGAAAATGGAAATTTAACATTCTAACGCCCACCCTCGCAATCCTTATTGGCGGTGGGTTGTTGTAAGATCTGCTTTTAGATCCTTTCTGCATCACATATAGAAGAGTCTAGCTAAATTTGTAGTTTGTGGGAGCTATGGCTTAAAAATTCAAAATTTCCATTGTTAATGCCCACCCCCGCAACCTTCTTCGGGGTGAGCTATCGTAGAATTCGTTCATAGACTATTTTTTCATTTCTTACGAAAGATTCTTATCATATTTGGAGTCTATAGGAGCTATAGTTTAAAAACGAGAATTTTTCATTGTTAACGCCCCTGCAAGCCCGTTTGGGAAAATAATTTCTTAAAATCGAGTCTTGACTGACCTCAACATGGCAAAAGTAAATTTTCTACCAAATTTCAAGTTTCTAGGTCCGAAGGTTCCCGAGATATCGTGATGAGTGACTATATCCATAGAAAGTTTCTCATATATATGAATCATTCCATGCCAAATCAGATGGTTTGAAAAATTTCAATTTCTGATTTCCTCAATTTTTAGACTGCCCGCTAAGAAAGAAAATTGAAAATTTTCAAAAATCGGGAAGTTATTGGTTTACCCCGTTTTGCGAAAATCGAGTTTTCATCAGATCTCGACGTTTTAAGGCCACATGAAGCTTCCCTGACTCTTCCCGCGATGGAGTCCATGTGGCTGTATGTGTGTGTGTGTGTGTGTGTGTGTTTTTTTTTTTTTTTTTTTTTTCAGAGGAGGGAATCCTTTTTGCGGATTCCAGGCATAGCTGTTTCGCCTGGATATGTGAAGACTTGACGCAGCGTCATCCTAAAACTCGACGCTAACGCCCCTACTCACTAAACCCTAAAGCCTTTTTCTTCTTTCCTCTAATCCCTCATGGGAACCGCCGTCAAGCATTACTTCGTGAGGGGAGGAACTAGCTACTTCTCTTCCTTCTGGTGGCTAAGGTGTTAACTATCTTCCTTCTATCTTCTGATATTTGCCCTTCTTCTTTCGGTGGAACGCAAGTATTTGAGGACTTCTGTTGCAAACTCGTTGGTAGCGTTCCAGGCAGCTTCTGATGACAACATTGCTTCCCCTAGTGAATCTGGTTGCATTCTCTGGTTCAGGATCCTCTCGGACTCTTCACGCTACGGATCGAAACGAGGATATACAAAGAAGACGTGCTCCGCATCTTCAGCAACTCCTGGGCAGGACGGGCACTCCGAAGAGTCATCGTGCTTAAAGCGGTGTAGATACTCTCGAAAACACCCGTGTCCCGACAACATCTGCGTAAGATAGTAATTGATCTCGCCGTGATTCCGGTTAAGTCAAATGTCGATCCGAGGTATGAGGCGGTGCGTTCACCTACCCTTCTCTACAGCATCCCATTGTAGTTGCCATCGGCCTATGCTGTTCTGCCGTTCTTCAATTCCAAGTTCTTCAGGGCTCAGTTCAGTTGAACTTTTTCGTTGGTAAAGGGCTCGTCTTTCCTCTGCTAGAACTCTAAGAGGTAGGGTTCTGGCAATGACGCACACTGCTTCTTCTGATATAGTGCGGGAGGCACTAGCTACTCGTAGGGCACTCAGTCGATATACTGGTCCAGCTTTTCTCCATGATTCTTGGGTTTTCAGTGTGTATGTGTGTGTGTGTGTGTGTGTGTGTGTTTTTTTGTTTTTTTTTTTTTTTTTTTTTAGGGGGGGGGAATCCTTTTTACGGATTCTAGGCATAGCTGTTTGGCCTGGATATTTGGCGACTCGACGCAGCGTCATACTAAAACTCGACACTAACGCCCCTACCCACTAAACCCTAAACCCCTTTTCCTTCTTTCCTCTAATCCCTCATGGAAACCGCCGTCAGGCATTACTTCGTGTGTGTGTGTGTGTGTGTGTGTGTGTGTGTGTGTGTGTGTGTGTGTGTGTGTGTGTGTCTAAACTTCTTATAACTTGAACGGCTCGGCTGATCGGATCGACATAGGTGGTGATCGAAAGAGTATCATTGCTATCAAATTTTGTAGAAATTTAAATTGATTTGGTTTGCTAGATTTTGAGAAATCTCAAAAATAACAATTTCAAAAAATCATTTTTTTGGAATTACTTTTAAACGGCTTTACCGATCAATACCAAAAGCTTATCCTCTCTTAAATTTAAAAAATCACGTCGACTGCCCTCAGTTCCGTCAAAATCGATTGATTCGTTCAAGAGTTATCGAAAACGAAAAATTTCGAAAAAAGTGTTTTTTCCATATAACTTCGACATTTATCTTTAGATCATTTTTGATAAAATAAAATAATAATTAGAGCCCAAAAAACCACTTCGATCGCCATCAAGAATGTGAAAATCGGTTAATTAGTTTGTGAGTTATCGTTGTCGAAAAAATTTGGAAAAACTGAATTTCTCAAATTTCTCTGAGATTTGCGGTTCGATCAGTTTGTGCTTGAAAGTTTATAATAGAATAAAAAAAACTGCGTAGAATACTGTCAACCGCGTGAAAATCAGTTCATTTATTCAGTAATTATTGCAGCTTGAAAATTAAAAAAATACTGTTTTATCAAACTTCTATTAGACTTTTGAGCTCGAAGAGCTCGTAAGCTTAACAACTAACTCGATGAGCTCATAGAGCTCAAAATAACATACAAATTATTTTTTTGAGTGCGAAGAGCTCAAAAACGTTATAAGTGTAATTTTAAGCGCTTAGATATGGAATTAGCGGGAAGTTGCAGGGATGGCTATTAGTTTAGTTTAGTTTAGTTTATTAACAAAATTATGTCAAGGCAGTTGCCGAATGACAAAGAGTCAGTATACATATAATTTTACATTATTGTGCAGTTTAACTTATAAATATTTAAAGTGTTTTACACAAAAATATTTTTAGATAGGTGATAATATTATATACTACATTAAAAATTAATATAAAAATTTAATTTATGAAGAATTAACTAATAATTTTAAGAATCTTTGATGTTACTAAAGAGACAGGTAGGAAACTTTAAATTAAAAAGAAGCTATATAAAGAAGGTTAACGAAGTTTGAAGATTAATAAAGTAATGATAGAAGCATTTACAACAGTTTATGATCAAACATCTAAATTAAATAAATAATAAAAAATTTTATTTTTGAAAACCTCCAAGCTTGATGAATTTATAATGTCCTCTGGTAGTTCTTTCCATAATCGTATAACTGTAATTACGAAAGAAGACTCATAATGAGTGGTACTGAAATTTGGGAATTTAAAGAGAATATTATTTTTCTTGGCTGCTAGTCTCTCAGAGCGTCTTACAGTAAGGTCTTCTTGAAATAATTCGCGCAAATAGCTAGGTTTACCAATTTCTAATAATTTATAAAAGTAACAACAAGTAAAATAAATTCGACGACTCTTTATCGAGAGCCATCCCAGTTCACGTCTATAAGGCGAGACATGTTCATCTCGCTTTAAATTGAAGATGAAGCGAATTGCTGAATTTAAAGAACGCTGGAGTTTACAATCATTTTCATCAGTTGCATTTAATAATACTATAGAGCAATAATCAATTAACGGTAAAATAGTTGCCGATACAAGTAATTTTTTAATTGATGAAGTGTAAATATTTCTACGTAATTTCAGGCTATATAATGCCGAATTGATTTTACTTATAGTTTTTGATGTGTGTAAGTTCCACAATAAATTACACGTAAAATGAACTCCAAGGCACTTGATTGATTCAATATAAGGTAGAGGTACACCATCAATTTCTAGCTTTGGAATACCTTCTCGCATAAGAGCTTTTACTTTGTTATTTGATCCCATTACCATTGCTTTAGTTTTAAGTAGATTTACTTCTAACCCATTATCTCTGGCCCAATCAACTACTGCTTGAGCATCTAGGTTCAACTGTCTAGTAGCTTCATGGATTTGATGACTATAACAATGTAATAAATATATTTATCATCAGCAAATAAACCATGATTTGTATAAGTAAGTCGTTTAGCCGCAGAGTTCATAACTAATAGAAATAATATGGATCCTAGAACAGACCCTTGAGGAACTCCAGATGTTGTAGTTTTAAACTCAACTGGCTTACCATCTCCATCAAGTACAGGTTGCGACCTATCAGATAAGCAGGACAGAAACCACTTAACTGTCTCAGGAAAAAATCCTAATTCTATCAAGGTTTTTATAATAATTTTGTGGTTAACATAATCAAATGCTTTGGTCAAATCAAAAAAGACTATTAGAGTTAATTGATTACTATCCATAGCTCTGGAAATATCATTTGTTAATTTTAATAGGGCAGATTGAGTACTATGATGTTTTCTGAACCCTGATTGATATTTATCAATAAGATTATTATCCTCAAGATATGTAACTACTTGGTTAGCAATTATTCTCTCGAAAACCTTACTTAGATGTGAAGTATTTGCAATGGGTCGTGTATCAGAGAGGGAACGCGGTGGAGAGGTCTTGTTCAATGGTAAGATGTAAATTGCCTTCCAAGCTTGAGGGAAGATAGCAGTATTTAAAGATCGATTAAAAAGCTGTGTAAGAAAGATTGTTATCTGGGGAATATTGTTTTTTAGCCAATAAAGATTTAATTCATCCGGACTTTTACCCTTAGATTTGTTGAGAGTGAGATGAAGAGCTTTTGTTACATCTACAATGTCAATCTCTGTCCATACAAAGGAACAATTTACCAAACTACTATGAGACAATTTAATTTCTTCAAAGGTTGCTTCATTACATGGTGGATGATGTCTTACTATTTTTGCAAAGTGATTATTTAATTCTCTCGAGTCAAAGAAATTTAAGCGCGATGAATTTGAACCTTTAATTAACCCCAAATGCTTAAGTTTACTCCATACATTTGAACCTAATGGAATATTACTCAGTGCATTGCATAAATAATTTTCACGAGCCTCCGTAAGCTTTATTTTTAATTCCTTTCTTTTAATTTTAAAAAGATTTAATAGGTCCTTATTATTATTTCTTTTTGCACGTTTATACAAAGTATCACGTTCTTTGCACTTGGTTTTAAGTTCTTTTGTGACCCAGGGATTAGGAACATGAGTAATTTTGCGTGAACGAATAGGTGCAAATTCTTCAAGAATTTCAATAATAGTCTCATGAAATAAGCTAGTTAAATAATTAGGATCAGAATTTTCTATGAGTTCACTATCAATTTTAAGAGATTGCATCAGGGCATTGCTCATAGCTTCTTGGCTAGTTTTAGAAAAGTCTCTATAATTTATAATTTTCGCCGAAGGCTTCTCGAAATCAAACTTATAATCGCATACAAGATAATCATGTCCGTTTATAAAGGGTTGATTAGATTTACAAAAATTGACCATTTTGAATTGATTATCAAGAATAATAACATCTAACCACGAATCTTTGTTATTTGAATGGTGAGTAGCACCAAACGGGACACATAATAATGATAATTCCGTGATAAATGACTGTAAATGATTAGGTGTTATAGAGGATTCTAACAGATCAAAATTCAAGTCTCCCGTAATTATTAAATTTTTGTAATTTATCATTAATTTAGAAATTACATTAAAAAATTCATCTAAAAGATTACCTTGAGGCCTACGATAGATTACTGATAGTAATAAGCGATTTCCAGTCTGTGAAACGACTTCGAGAATTAAATATTCAGGTTGATTTATATTATTTGTATTAGGTACATAGATGACTTTAGCTTTTAATGACTTGTGGACCAAACATGCCACACCCCTACCCTTAATGAAGCACCCATTATCGGAATGAGTTAAACCTCTATCTCTTCTAAAGACTGTAAAGTTTTCTAAGTTAAGTAAAGAATTGTCTTGTAGCGGTTTGAGCCATGTTTCAGTTATAGCAATGATATGTGGTTTTGTATCTGCAACTAGATCTAGAAATTGGGCAACATGACCATTAAAACTATTAATATTCAAACTTAAGAACCTTATAGACATGGACTGAGGATTTGGATTATCAGTTAATTCTAAGTGACGTTAATCAAGTTTAGTGAGATCGGCTTCAGAACAGATCTTAATTTTAGTAGTATTGTCATCTTTTTTAACAAAAATCGAACTATTTTGCACCCAAACATACTTAAAACGTAGAGTTTTGGCCTTAGACTTAGTTATAAGTAACAATTTATATACTTCAGCATTTAAAAATTCATTAACATATAATAAATCCTTAGAAACATTTGCCGTATCCGGGAAGACAGTTTTAACTAGTAATGTTTTAAGCTTTCTCTTACTATTAATAATATAATCTCGTATTTGAGGAGATTTAAGTTTAACTATGATTGAGTGCAAAATAGGTTTTGCATTATCTTTTACATTATTTGAAGAATTTTTGGTTCTCTTCTCTATTATCCTAGTAGAAAGTATGTCAGACTTGAGTTCAGGTACTTTGAGAGCGTTGAATACACTAGAAGTGATCTCCATTTCAGATGAACCTTGGACAACTGAATCTGGAATGCCTGAGATAACCAATTCTGATGTAACTTGTGAATAAGGCAGGACTCCAGAAGAATCATTTAATGCAACACTTGAGATTAAGGCATGTTGATCAGCTAAGCTTTTAGAATTTTTCGTGTATCTTCTTTGATGGTTTCAAGCTCATTTCTCAGTTTGATAATATTGGTAGTGTTCAAATTTACATTAGTGTTTATAGAGTTAAGAGCTTCTTTGGTATTAGATTGTTCAATTTGTATCAAATTTAATCGAGAACCAAAATCGTCAATTTTTGAAGACAATGTCTTAAATTCAGTCGTAAGCACTGGTATTTGCGCAACTGACTTCATCACTAATGTAAGTTTGTCATCTGTAGATAGTGAAGACCAATCGGAGGGAAGCTGATTTGAACCCATTGTACTCGGAGGTGAACTTACTACTATTTGATTTGTTTCAATGATATCTAAGATCGTTGATAATGAACTAGTATTTGTTTGAACTGTAATGTGTTTGGTTTGATTTGAAGATGTAGATGGATCAATTAAATCTTGTGATTCGGGAAGAAAAACTGAATCTCTGTTAGGTGACAATGGTGAGCTAGGCGTGATCGGAGCAGAAGTTGTTGATCCTTGTCGACTTCCAATACTAGTAAGAGACTCAGTAGATTTAGCCGATTTAAAACTAGATGTTGATGAGTTGTTAGAAGTTACCGATCTTAATGATTGAAGACGGTTTCTGGTTTGAGGTTGATTTACTTTTTGTTTAGTTTTATTATCCACTAAATTGATTAAATAACTAAACTTTAGTCTGCAGCAATCATCAACTGGTCTAGACTTGATATAATCAGTGACACAACTTTTATGAAAAGACTTATTACAAATATCACAGGTGAATGGTGTTCGAAGTACAGCCTTGCATCTACTACAGATGTCATCTAACACTGACATAGCAATTTACACTAAGTTGATTCTGTTTACAAACAACAGTTTTAGAACGAATGTATTCTTACACAGTTGTAAGAACTCCATATATAAAGATCTTTCACATAAGCAGATAATGCAACCAACAATAGTCAGGCTTTGGTAAACACTAATACTGGGTTAACCTTTTAGGGTTAACCTTTTTCCAGATTTTTTTTTTTATTTTAGTATACCCATCAAAAAACTTTTGTTCCGAGATGTTGAGATTTTTTGATCACCGGTTCCGAAGATATTGAACTTTGAAAAAAACCACGCTTTGTATGGTTTTTCGATGATGACTTTTTAGGGAATGGTTCAAATCAAAATACTCACTGAATAAAAAACTTTTGTTTTTTCATGTAATTTTTGAAAAAAAATATACAGACAAATTATTCGAAGTTTTTAATATGTATTTTTTTATTTATGAAATTTTACGACTTTTCCGAAGATAATTATTGGAGCGGGCAAATAAATTAATACTTTTCGTTTGTCGCAACGTTTTTCAATAAGTTATTGCTTCCTCAGGCGCGTTATAAACAATAATAATAAATTACATATCACCAAAAACTTGGTAACAGCATGTAAACAAGCATTAAATATCATACATACCAAAACATACAATATTAATCTCGTTTAAGTTGTTAATGCCTTGCCACATTATTATTGTTTATAATGGTCTACATATAACTTGCAATAATTAGATAGAAAATTTAGTAATAAAAATTAAGTTTAAAAATAATAGCTTGGTCGAAACCTGCTGATCACGTCTACGTATACTATGTCATGCTGTTTACTATAACTATGACTAGTAGTTTAACGCCATGTAACTGTAGACCTCGAAACTTCGTTAGCGTGCAAATTTAAATTAACTGAGTTAAAATTAATTAATATCAAAGACAAAATTAAAAAAAAAAACAAACACAATTCAAAATTGAAAACAATAAGCCAGTTCCATGGCTAAGCGGTACAACGCTTGTCATACTTGCTTGGGACTGGTGAGGCGTGGGTTCGAATCCCGGTGTGAGCTGAAATTTAATTTTCAGTGAACATCGGTGCTCGTAACTCACGCCGGGCTGTACAGGCTTGGGTTTTTCGATGGTTTCCCCAAGCCCTGTTCTACCGGTGGGGCACAGGCAAATGCGTGCAGTTTCCCCAAAGTCGGCCCATCGCCGCATTACTCTTTAGGCTGAAAAAGTATGTAATATAGCCAAACTTATTCTGCCAAACTTAATGTACCGATCAGCCTAGAGTCCCCCTCTGGTCTCGGCCGGACCCCCATAGAGACAGAAGTCTAAAAAGCGGGGTTAAAATAAAAAAAAAATTGAAAACAATAACTATACAATTTTTATGTCCGTAACTATTAGAATTTTAAAATGAATATTATCTATTATCTAATGAGATATAGAATCTCTCAAATTCTTTACCTTGTAGTAATTACTAGGAACATTTAAACCTTTGTTCTAAGGAAAAGCATTCAGTGAGTTTTCCGTTTGCAAACAGAAAACTCGCCAATGCCTTCCTTCTAAACAATTAAATTATTGCAAAACTAGTTAAGAAAAATTGTATAGTTACAGATATAAATATGAGTATAAATTATGGTGATTAATTAGTTATTAGACAATCTCCCATACTAATTAAGCAACCCATTGTATAACTTGCTGAGATTGTTCGTGTCTCTCTTTATATTGATGGTGTCTTCCAGATGAATATAAAACATCTCACTTATGTTACTGTTGAGATAATTCGATTCCATGTCCTGAATTTCCACGTTGTTGAAAATAAAATTGTGTCCCGTGTCAAAATAATGTTTAACTAAAGCAGTCTTCTGTGGTTTCGGAATGTTTATTGGTTTACAATCATACTTGTGTAGGATAGCATTTTTGGGCACATTGACAATAAGGTTAGCTGATGGAAGGATAATAACAGATTGGTACTGCAAACCAACCAGTGCTGGTCGGTTACTTAATTTTAATTCTAACCACCCTACAGTGCAAAAAACATCAGTTGTACTGGGACTATTGGACAGAGCAATTTCCCCAAGTCATGAGTCCTTTCACCAAGAGAACTTGAAGAATGCATACCTCATCCTGAAGAGAAACAACTACCCAGCTGGATTTATCAACAAATGCGTGGCAAAATTTAAACAAGATATCAGCTTAGCAATAGAGAGACATGGAAGGACCAAATTCTACTTCTTCAGATTTCCATTTATCAGACAACTATCGTTTAGGGTCTTGGAATGCTTCAGAGGCACTGAATGGTGTCCGGCGTTCTACAATTTAAAAACGATTGGTCTGCTGTTCACGAGATTGAAAGATCAAGTCCTTAAAGGTAAGCAGTCAGAATTGGTTTATAAAATCACCTGTGAATGTAGCAAGTCATACGTTGGACAAACTAAGCCATTGCTGCATAAAAAAGTATACCAACACAAGTATGATTGTAAACTAATAAACATTCTGAAACCACAGAAGACTGTTTTAGCTAAACATCATTTTGACACGGGACACAATTTTGATTTTAACAACGTGAAAATTCTGGACATGAAATCAAATTATCTCAACAGGAACATCAGTGAGATGATTTATATTCATCTGGAAGACACCATCAATATGAAGACAGACACGAACAATATCAGCAATTTATACAATGGATTGCTTAATCAGTATGGGAGATTGTCTAATAACTAATTTATCACCATAATTTATACTCATGTTTATATCTGTAACTATACAATTTTTCTTAACTAGTTTTGCAATAATTTTATTGTTTAGAAGGAAGGCATTGGCGGGTTTTCTGTTTGCAAACGGAAAACTCACGAATGCTTTTCCTTAGAACAAACGTTTGAATGTTCCGAGTAATTACTACAAGGTAAAGAATTTGAAAGATTCTATATCTCATTAGATAATAGATAATATTAATTTTACAATTTTAATAGTTACGGACATAAAAATTGTATAGTCATTGTTTTCAATTTTGAATTGTGTTTGTTTTTTTTTTTAAATTTCGACTTTGATATTAATTATTTTTAACTCAGTTGATTTAAATTTGCACGCTAACGAAGTTTCGAGATCTACAGCTAGATGGCGTCAAACTACTAGTCATATGTTATGGTAAACAGCATGCCATATTATATGTAGACGTGATCAGCAGGTTTCGACTAAGCTGAAACGGGGTGTTCTGTTCCTCTTGGTCGCCTCTTTTATTTATTAAGGGCGCCACTGGATTTTTGGACTCAGTATCTTGAAACTGGACCAGAACATGGAGTGATAGGTCAGGGTCGTGAGAGATTGCTGAAAGGAACCAAAACTTAAACACAGAAATTCGTTTTACAAAATTATTTATTTATCCAATCCCTTTTACAATTGAAATAATGGCCACTCTAGCAATTTATCAAATTTCATAGAATAAATTCACACTCACACCCCACTCTTATACGGTATATTTCGCGCTGTCCAGCTAGACCCTCACGTAGTGGTAGTACTCGATGTCTACTGGTCTCTCACGTTACTCTATCTACTTTGCGCTGTCCCCTGGACTCTAACGCTACTCTAACTTAGTTCACGTGGTCTCACGGATTCTCACGTCCCTGCGCTGGACCCTGACGTTACTACACATGCTGTCCACACAGCACACGCTGTTCCCCAGACTTTACGCTACTCTAAGAGAACTACCCCGAAGCCAGAGGAGTATACCATAAAACCGAGATAGTCTCTTCACGCTTACACTATTTCTTAATTCCAATAATAACAACTTAATTTTAATTATTAATTATAAATTTTCCAACTATTATTACCTAATTGTTATTTCTGAATTTTTAATCATTTTCCGAATTAGGAATTCTAAATTCCTATTTCCTAAATTACTGCCGTATCTTCAATTACTACAACAATAATTATCTAGATTAAAATTCCAAATTATCGAGAATTAAATCCATTCATTATGTCCGAGAATTTACTAAATAAATTTGTACCATTTATTTAAGTCTAAGTTAACTAAATTTTGATAATTGAGTAAATTTAATTATTGTCTAAATTATTTTTAATTAATCCAAACAATTTTACTCATTTTAAGCCACTTTATTTAATCCAGTGATCAGCGGTAAATTTTACTAAATTTTATTTTCATCGCAAACGGAAAATTATGACAAACGAATATTCTATTATATTTTATTTTATGTATCTTGAAACTTAGAATTTATTTTACTTGAGTTCATTTTATTTTGAACGAACCAAGAGTTTAGTCTCGATCTTGAGTATCCTCTACTCAGCGTTTCCGCGCGGAACAAGATGGAAAAAGTGAATTGTTCAAATTTCTCTAAGATTTTCGGTTCGATCAGTTTGTGTTCAAAAGTATATCATAGATTCTGAAAAAGTGCGTGGAATACTGCCAACCGCGTGAAAATCAATTCATTCATTTAGAAATTATTGCAGTTTGAAAATTCAAAAAATATTGTTTTTTGAAACTCCTATCAGCCTTTTGAGCTTGAAGAGATCAAAAATATACAAAAGCTATTTTTTGAGCTCGGAGAGCTCAAAATAATACTCAAATTGTATTTTTGAGCTCTAATAGCTCAGAAACGTCATAAGTGCAATTTCAAGCGTTCAGGTATGGAATTGGCGGGAAGTTGCAGGGATGGCCTTTAGGGTCAAACGTTTTCCAGATTTTTTTTGACTAAATAATTTCAATTAACTGCAATTTCAATTAATTGTAAATTATACTGCTTTTAATAATTATTCCTGACTCTAGCTTTATTTAAATTATGACAAATTACTAAATCTTGCACTGAAATAATTTTAGGGAAATAATTTTAGTGTTGAATACATTTTATCTTAAATAATTTTAATTTAGCGGTTTACTCAATTCTATTCTATTGGCTTAAGCCAAATTATTATCCAATGATTATCAATAAATAAATCCCGGACATGACATGAGAGTCTGAAATTAATAATCCGAAATAAATTTCTGGTATTATTAACCCAGACAGGCCAATGTGTAAAATAGACAACCTGACATAAACGAGTCTACCTTCCTAAACAAATCAACCAATAACCCGAAATAAGTTCTGGCATTATTAATCAACTGTTTTATAATTTTTCTAATTTGAATACTTAAAAAACTAACGATTGTGGCCGAGCACGAAATGGCGGTGACCTTCAGCCGACATGACGGCTTGGCTGATGTTGCAGACCAGAGAAATAATTAACTCGTTATTTGTACTTGGAGTTTTTATAATTTTATTTACACTTCCTCGGTGAGCTGTAACTCCTCATCTTCGGGTACTGACGTGAATTCTCTCTTGGTGAGGTAGTCTCGATTTGGCGGCAAAGCTCTGGTTACCATCACTCGCTCTCTGGATATTTATTTATAACGCCAGCAACCACAAATCAGCATTATAAATTATCACAAATTAGAATTAATTTAACCAAGCTGGCATTCGACCAAGCGAGCGTTAAATTAACAAAGTGTTATCGCCTCGTTCCACGTTGGTCAAGCGGAATAAAAATAATTACCTTAGCTGGATGTTTTAGAAAAATTTGCGTGTCGTCCAATCTAGCCACTCAGTCACAATAAGTCTTACCAAATTTTGTTCTTACTTTCTTGCTTCCTCTGCTCTTCCCACTACCACTACGCCGGCTTTTCCACTTTGGGCCTTTCTTAATATCTCCAAGCGAGGGCTTTAGATCACAGCGCATTGTGACCTGTCGATAAATAACTGAGTACCGAAAAAGGGTAATTTACCGAGTAAAGATTACTCCGTTACAAAGCTATTATTTTTAAATTTAATTTTTATTACTAAATTTCATATCTAATTATTACAAGTTATATGTAGACCATTATAAACAATAATAGTGTGGCAAGGCTTTAACAACGTAAACGAGATCAATATTGTATGTTTTGGTATGTATGATATTTAATGCTTGTTTACATGCTGTTACCAATTTTTTGGTGATATGTGATTTATTATCATTGTTTATAGAGCGCCTGAGGAAGCAATAACTTATTGCGAAACGTTACGATAAACAAAAAGTATTAATTTATTTGCTCGCTCCAATAATTATCCTCTGAAAAGTCGTAATATTTATGAATGAGGAGCTGATACAATAACATGATTAATGAAATTTATATTGCACGTTTTTAAGTGAGTGCATATTTTGATTTTTTCAAAATTTTTTACAGTAAATTGCTACTTAATCCACAACTTTCTAGGCTGGTACGGTTATGAGTTCTTGATAAATACTATTTTTTTTCGATTTTTGAAAATCAAAAAAAAATTTTTTCCCTTCATTTTATCAAATTCGATCACTTGACAAGGATAAGAAATTGTTAATGATTTTAAAAGACTTATGATTATTTTTCAATACAACTTTCTGCGATAAATATTTTGTTTATTTTATTACAATCGCATAACAAAAATAGGCTAGCACATAAGCTTGTTACCGTGTTGTGCCTTTTTATCATGGATTTTGTGTGTGTTTATCAAAAAATTTACCATCGCTATACTTATTGACGAATTCATAATAGAATTGAATCGTTCCGAATGGAAAAATATATTTGTGAAAAATGGATTTTGATACATATTTTTTTGCGCTAAATATATGCTTACTTATAGTTTGAAATACATCACCGCATAAAAACGTCTCAATCGGCCATTATTAAAAAAATTATGGACATTAAAAAAAGTGATGTCTTATTTTGAAAATCAATGGGAATGCCTCATATTTATACACGTAAATGCATGTGTACATGTATGTATGAATATGCTGTCATCTATGTAAACACATACGTCAAAATATATGTGTACACATACAATATATATGCAAACATTTATTTTGACATTTAGAAATTAGGTTCCCGCGGGTAATAAGGCCTGTCGGATAATAAGGACTATATGACAGGAATGATATTTAAAATAACCACTTCTGCTAAAGACTACTCTAGTAAAAGCTTCTAGCATAGAAATATCGTGACAAGTTTATAGAGTCATAATACATGTTCCCTGTATTCTATATGTCATCATCTGTCATATGCTGTCAAAGCACAGAAAAATTCGTAAGAAATGGTTTGAGTAAATGGTAAGCATTTCTTTACAATTTCCTATTTAATAATAATTTGAAATCATTATTTTAATTTTTATCAACATCTTAAACAGTATTGTTGAATTTAAGTAATGATTGGTCTCTAATACCAATTATGTAAGGTATAGTATAACTATTTCTAATAAGCTTTATCCGGAGGCCTTATTACCCTACCGTAGTAAAATAAGGCCTATCGGTAAGGTTTTTGAAAGAATTTAATTTTGTGTTAGTTTATAGTGGAAATTACCATTACTTCATTATATTTTATGACTAATGTATTGAAATAAAGATTAATAATACATTTCGATTATGAAATGTAATGTTTTCATTTTTTTTAACTTCCCGCTAAGAAAATCGAAGATTTTCAAAAATCGTGAAGTTATGGTTTTCTCCCCGTTTTACAAAAATTGAGTTTTAATCGAATCTAAACGTTTCGAGGTCATAAGAAGCTTCCCTGACTATTCCCGCGATGGTGTCTGTATGTCTGTATGTATGTATGTATGTATGTATGTATATGTATGTGTGTGAGAGTGTGTGTGTGTGTGTGTGTGTTTTTTTTTTTTTTTTTTTTGTAGGGGGGGGAATCCTTTTTACGGATTCTAGGCATAGCTGTTTGGCCTGGATATGTGGCGACTCGACGCAGCGTCATACTAACTCGACACTAACGCCCCTACCCACTAAACCCTAAACCCCTTTTCCTTCTTTCCTCTGATCCCTCATGGAAACTGCCGTCAGGCATTACTTCGTGAAGGGAGGATCTAGCTACTGCTCTTCCTTCTGGTGGCTAAGGTGTTAACTATCTTCCTTCTATCTTCTGCTATTTGCTCTTTTTCTTTCGGTGGAACGCAAGTCTTTAAGGACTTCTGTTGCAAACGTGTTGGTAGCGTTCCAGGCAGCTTCTGATGACAACATTGCTTCTAATAGTGAATCTGGTTGCATTCTCTGGTTCAGGATCCTCTCCAGTTCTTCACGCTGTGGATCGAAACGAGGACATACAAAGAAGACGTGCTCCGCGTCTTCAGCAGCTCCTGGGCAGGACGGGCACTCCGAAGAGTCATCGTGCTTAAAGCGGTGTAGATACTCTCGAAAACACCCATGTCCCGACACCCATGTGTGTGTGTGTGTGTGTGTGTGTGTGTGTGTGTGTGTGTGTGTGTGTGTGTGTGTGGATTGCATGTAAACCTCTCATTACTTTTGAACGGCTTGACAAATTTAATCTCTGTTGGTGCTACCCGAAAGGGCTTGACTGAACTTAGATTTCGAATATGCTTTGGAACGATTCAGACCGGTAGATTTCGAGAAATCGCAAAAAACTACAAAAAAAAATTAGGAAAACGGTTGACCCTGAAGGCCATCCCTGCAACTTCCCGCTAATTCCATACTTAGGCGCTTAAAATTGCACCAATGGCGTTTTTGAGCTCTTCGAGCTCAAAAATACAATTTGTGGATTATTTTGAGCTCTCCAAGCTCAAAGAGATTGTTTTCCTATGCTTTTGAGCTCTTCAAGCTCAAAAGTCTGATAGGGATTTGATGACACTATTTTTTGAATTTTTAAACCGCGATAACTTTTGAATGAATAAACCGATTTTCATGTGGTTGGCAGCATTTGACGCAGTTTTTTGAGCCTCACAAAGAATCTTAAATTTTGAATTGATCGCGCTAGGAATTTTAGAGTTATTCCGAAATAACACTTTTTTCGGTTTTCTTTCGTTCACGATATCTCTCGAACGAATCAACTGATTTTGACCGGATTCGTGACGATCGACGTGGTTTTTTGAGGTTAAAAGCTGATCAGTTTTTTGAATTGAACTATTAAGCCGTTTAAAAGTTATTCCAAAAAAACCACATTTCAAAAATTTTTTTTTTTTCAGTTTTTTCAAGATTTCTCAAAATCTATTGATCTAAATCGGTCCAAATAGTTTTAAAAATCTAAGTTTGGTCAAGCCCTTTCGAATAGCGCCAACCGCGATGAAATCGATCAAGCCGTTCAAAAGTTATAAGCGGTTCACATACTTTCACACACACAAACACACACACACACACACACACACACACACACACACACACACACACACACATACATACAGACGCCGTAACAACCTCACGGGGATAGTCAGGGAAGCTTCCTGTGACCTTCAAACGTCAAGATCTGATGAAAACTCGGTTTTTGCAAAACGGGGTGAAAACAATAACTTTCCGATTTTTGAAAATCTTCGATTTTCGTAGCGGGAAGTTAAAAATTAGGAAAACGGTTGACCCTGAAGGCCATCCCTGCAACTTCCCGCTAATTCCATACTTAGGCGCTTAAAATTGCACCAATGACGTTTTTGAGCTCTTCGAGCTCAAAAATACAATTTGTGGGTTATTTTGAGTTCCCCGAGCTCAAAGAGATTGCTTTCTTATGCTTTAAAGCTCTTCGAGCTCAAAAGTCTGATAGAGATTTGATGACACTATTTTTGAATGTTTAAACCACAATAACTTTTGAATGAATAAACCGATTTTTACGCAGTTAGAAGCATTCGACGTAGTTTTTTAAGCCTCACGAAGAATCTTAAATTTTGAATTGATCGCGCTAGGAATTTTGGAGTTATTCCGAAAAAACTCTTTTTTCAGTTTTCTTTCGTTCACGATATCTCTCGAACGAATCAACCGATTTTGACCGTTTAAAAGTAATTCCAAAAAAACCACATTTGAAAAAAATTTTTTTTTCAGTTTTTTGAAGATTTCTCAAAATCTATTGATCTGAATCGGTCTAAATAGTTTTCATAATCTAAGTTTAGTCAAGCCCTTTCGAATGGCATCAAAAGCGATGAAATCGGTCAAGCCGTTCAAAAGTTATAAGCGATTCACATACTTTCACACACACACACACACACACACAATCGGGGCAGAAGAGATACTGCTACCGGGCGCGTCTCCCCAAGTGGATGGGAGAACGCTCACTATCTTTGGATGACACTTAATCTCTTAGTTGATGAGGTACAGCGGGTAGAAGCCAAGCAAAATAACCAAACAAAATAAGCTCCCGTGGACAAAACTCCCCTTTAATGGGTTGGTCACACTAACTGACCTAACAAGACGATTGGTTCCTGCTGTAACTCACTGGGAGTGTCCAGAACCTGTATCGTAGTTTCCGACGATGCAGGCCACGGCTGATGTGAGCTTGCTCTGCCGAGGTGAAAGTTGCAGCAGTGGATCAGGAGCCAGCCACTTCGGGCCTTGATCAGGAAGTACGCAGTAAGTGTTAGAGATCGGAATCTTCACCGCTCCGAGCGAGTCCAGTCCGTCCGTGTATTCCGGGACTGGCTAAGTGTCGGCTAGGCCTCAGGGAACTGGGGTAGGAGTACTATCTCCGAGGGTACACCCGTTCCTAGTTATGACAACCCACTCCACTCCGTACGATGCGCTGGTAAATCAAAAAAGTATGAGTAAACCACAGGAAACAAACAAGAGTAGAAACGGGCTACATGCCCAACAAGCAGCGATTGAAACGAGCGCTGAAATGAAGCGGTCACAAGCGTTGGAACGCCTAGAGAAACTGACCAGCGAGTTAAATGTTTTCGTTCAGTCAAAGGTCAACATCCACAAGGAGATAAAAAACAAGACGACTAGTGTAGCAAACGCACTTCAACGTTTCAAAAAACTGGACGAAGAATGGCGCTCATCATTACACCGCACCCCTTGTGCTACATCAAAGAGAAACAGTCAAGTGGTTGTTGAAGAAGCGATGGACACTGGAGCCGAAGGTGACGGAGAATCAGTCGCTGAAGAAGAAAGTGAAACTATCACAACGGCAGAGACTGAATCCTTTGACTAAGACGGCCACATCCTGAGGAAGTTGAAAAGAAAAATTCGTTCTCCCGAAGGCGGAGCTTTCCATACTCCCAAGAAGCTGAAAGACGTTGGACCTGGTCATCCCATCAAAAAGCAGGAAGTGGTTAAGGATCTTCCACAAAACTCTGGTGAACAGAACAAGAAGCTAGGCTGGGAAAAGGTGCAGTCCAGAAAGGACAAAAAAAGGAGCGCAGGAAACTGCCCCCAGAAAAACGTCTGGTGCCTCCACCGAAGCCGAACCAGAAGCCAAGAAGAACAGCAACGAGACCGGAGGCACTTATTATCCGTCCAGCGAACAAAGATAAGTATTCTGAAATACTGACACGGATCAAGGCGGACGTTCCGCCAGATCAGGTCCGCAACACAGTTGAGAAGATACGCAGGACCGCGACAGGAAACATTCTCATCACGCTGTCGAAAGGCAGTAGTGATAGAGGTAAAGACCTGCAGAAGACTATCGCGGGAATACTTAAGGAGGACGCAAATGTCATTAGTACAGGGCCTGAAGAAGACCTGGAAATTCGCGATATTGACGATACTACAACTAAAGATGACATTCTAACAGCTTTACAAGAAGCAGCTGGAAACGATTGTGGTATAACAGTAGAGGCCATTAAAATTCGTAAGGTCTTACGTAGCGACACCCAAATTGCGTCGGTGACTCTGGCAGCAACGGTAACGCAGAAAGTGGTAGGAGAACACGGCAAGATTAGGATCGGCTGGACCAATCGTCGTATTATAACAGTACTAAGACCAGTCCGATGTTATAAATGCTGGCATTTTGGACACCGTGCGGTTCAGTGCACAAGTGAAGTTGACCGCTCCAAACTTTGCATTAAATGTGGAGAAGAGGGACACAAAATCGCCGAATGTAATAAGCCTGCTAAATGCGCACTGTGTGCGGATCAATCCGGTACAGAGAATAACGCCTATCATGCCGGCACAAACAGATGCCCAGTATACCAAGAGGCACTTAAGAAGATAACTGATAAACGAAAATGAGAATACTGCGGCTAAACATCAACCACTGTGAGGCGGCACATGATTTGCTCATGCAGACAGTACGTGAACAGAAGCTTGACCTTGTGCTTATATCGGAACCGTATAAACACTTCGGCGGCCAACCATGGGAAACTGACTGCACCAGAAAAGCTGTCATATGGTCCTGTCGTAAGCTCTCCTTCCAGAGTGTCATTAACAATGGCAGCGCCGGCTTTGTAGCAGCATCGGTAGATGGCATCCGCTTTTACAGCTGCTACGCACCACCTAGCCTCACTATTGTTGAATTCATGGACTTTCTGGATCGACTGACGGAGGACGCGAAGCAGTACTACCCAGTGGCAATAGCTGGAGACTTCAACACCTGGGCAGTGGAATGGGGCAGCAAACACACCACGCTCGAGGTAAAGAACTACTGGAAGCTTTTTCTACGTTAGATGTAGTATTGTTAAACAGCGGCGATGCGCCGACGTACACTAAAGGAGACGCAAGTTCTATTGTGGATCTTACTTTTGTCAGCAGCAGCCTCATTAGAGGAAACTACGACTGGAAGGTGATGGAGATCTACACGGCCAGCGATCACAATGAGATTCTCTGGGAAGGATCAAAGGACCAGAATCCTAGAACACCGGCTAAGAAACCTGACATCGTTGGGTGGAAGGAAAAATCCTTTGACCCAGGTGCTCTAGCAGCTGCCCTAAATAGTGAACTGCTTACTACTGGATCTGCAAAAAAAATGACCAAGGACTTGATGAAGAGAGTGACGGAACTAGTCGCAGAATTCAAGAGAGCTCGTCGACATATAAACAAAGCCATCAAGAATAGCAAGAAGAACTGCTGGAAAGAGCTAATCAACGAGGTGGACAAAGACTTGTGGGGTAGACCTTACAAGGTAGTCATGGCACACCTGAAATATCAGCCAATGCCGTCTTCTACGTGTCCTCAACTCTTACAGAAGATTGTGACTGCGCTGTTTCCACGACAGCGCGTTTTCAACTATCTGTTGACACAGGACGAACTGAATGATATTCCACCTGTCACGAAAGAAAAACTGATGGAAGCTTGTTACCGCGTCGGGAATAATAAAGCACCGGGATTGGACGGAATTCCTAATATTGCCTCGAAAACATCCATTAAAGCAGCGCCAGCGTTTTTCCTCGACGTCTACAACATCTGCTTGAAGAATGGGATTTTTCCTCGGAAGTGGAAACAACAACGGCTGGTACTACTTCCTAAAGGGAAAAAGCCACCGGAAGAACCGTCATCTTATCGTCCACTCTGCATGCTGGATACAGCCGGTAAGATACTAGAACGTATAATCCACCAAAGGATAGAAGCAGTTGTCGATCCACTCTTAGCAGACAATCAGTACGGATTTCGGAAAGGACGATCAACCCTGGACGCGATCAACCTGGTTGTTGGTATAGCCAAAGACGCAATCGCCGGTACCAGATGGAAGGGGGGAACGAAGAAATATTGCCTGGTGGCAACTTTAGACATAAAAAATGCCTTCAACTGCGCCAACTGGGATTGCATCATGCAAGCCCTTCAAGAGATGAACGTACCAGGATACCTACGAAGGATAGTCGCTAGCTACTTCACAGATAGAGTCCTGAGATATGACACGAAGAATGGTCCAAAGGAGTATGATGTTATTGGAGGTGTACCGCAGGGTTCTGTTCTCGGTCCACTTCTCTGGAATGTCATGTACAACGGATTGCTAAGACTAAAACTACCAAGAAATGTCAAACTGGTAGCGTACGCGGACGACGTAGCCGTAGTAATCGTCGCCAAGCATCTTGATGAGATAAAACATATGTTCGCTATCAACTTTGAGCGAATTAACCAGTGGATGGACACAGTAAATCTACAACTGGCTAAACAGAAGACCGAGGCTGTACTTATCACTAGCAAAAAAGTGGTGGAAACGATCAATTTAAACGTCGGAGACCAAGAAATCACATCCCAACCATTTATTCGATATCTGGGAGTGATGCTCGATGCCCGACTTAACTTCAAACAACAAGTTGAACACGTGACCGCCAAAGCATCAGCAGAAGTAGCTAACCTAGTACGATTGATGCCCAACATCGGTGGCCCGAAGCAGACAAGGAGGTCATTGCTATCATCAGTAGTTACATCAGTCCTCACATATGGTATATCCATTTGGGCCGACGCACTTGAGATCCAAGAATCATGGAGGAAAGCATGTCCAGTTTACCGATTGACCGCGCTAAGAGTAGCCAGCGCCTTTCGAACAATATCAGAGGAAGCAGTGTCATTTCCGAAACTTTGCCGCTCAGAGTCCTAGCTGAGGAAAGACGAAACCTTTACCAACGAAAGAGGACAACCACACTAAGTACCGAGGAACTCAGAGCTAAAGAACGGCAGAACAGCATCGCACGATGGCAATTGCAGTGGGACGCCGCGACAACAGGGAGATGGACACACCGTCTCATACCGAAGATCGACGTTTGGCTAAACCAAAGTCATGGCGAGGTCAATTACTATCTGACGCAGTTGTTGTCAGGACATGGATGTTTTCGGACGTATCTTCACCGCTTCAAGCATGATGATTCACCGGAGTGCCCGTCCTGCCCAGGAATCAATGAAGACGCGGAGCACGTTTTCTTTGAGTGCCCACGATTTTACCCACAGCGAGATGAGCTGGAGATGATCCTAAAGAAGAAAATCCAACCAGAGACAATAGTAGAAGCAATGTTGTCATCAAGAGCCTCCTGGAACGCCATCAGCACATTTGCAACAGAAGTCCTTATAGACTTGCGTTCCATCGAAAGAAGAAGAGCAAATGACAACAACTAGAAGAAAGGTAAAAATAACACCTTAGCTACCAGAAGAAAGAGCAGTAGCTAGATCCTCCCCTCACGAAGTAATGCCTAACGGTGGTTTCCATGAGGGATTAGGGGAAAGAGGAGAAGGGGTTTAGGGTTTAGTGGGTAGGGGCGCTAGCGTCGAGTTTTAGTATGACACTGCGTCGAGTCGCCACATATTCAGGCCAAACAACTATGCCTAGAATCCGTAAAAAGCATTCCCCCCCCTTAAAACAAAAAAAAAAAAAACACACACACACACAAATACACACACACACACACACACACACACATACATACAGATACCGTGACAACCTCGCGGGGATAGACAGGGAAGCTTCCTGTGACCTTCAAACGTCGAGATCTGATGAAAACTCGATTTTTGCAAAACGGGGTGAAAACAATAACTTCCCGATTTTTTAAAATCTTCGATTTTCTTAGCGGGAAGTTAAAAATTTTTTCAAATGGGGTTTTATTGGAATAACTCAGGTCCGGTCAAAATCAGTTGATTCGTTGGTGAGTTATCGTTGACGAAAGGCAACTGAAAAAAGGGTTTTTTCGGAATTACTCCGAAATTATTTGTTGTATCAATTTAAACTTGAAGATTCTTTATGGAGCTTAAAAAATTGCGTCAAATGCCACCAACCGCGTGGAAATCGGTTCATTCACTCAAAAGTTATTGCAATTTGAAAATTTAAAAAATAGTGTTTTATCAAACTTCTATCAAACTTCTGAGCTTAAAGAGCTCAAACGCATACAAAAGCTATTTTTTTGCAGAGCTCAAAAACGTCATAAGTGCAATTTCAAGTGTTTAGGTATAGAATTGGCGGGAAGTTGCAGGGATGGCCTTCAGGGTCAACCGTTTTCCTAATTTTTTTTTTGGGTATTGGGCATTCCACGCCAAATTGGACAACATTCTGCCTTTGCATCTCCGATTTTTTCGAAAGTTTTTTGTGCTATAGTACCCATTGAAAAAGACCACCAGGCCCGGGAGAAATGATTAGACCTGATCAGACATGAACAGGGATGAGTCTTCAGGCCTGATCGGACATGAAAAATGACCATGCCTGATCAGGCATGAATTGACCTGATCAGGCCTGATCAGACATGGTCAGGTCTGAAAACCAATTGGTACTTTTAATTAATTATTTTGCTTAATTTTATGGATATAGTACTTGATAGAGTCATACGAAATTCTCTATAATGAATTAAAATAAAAAAAAAATGATGACATACAATTGTACGGCTGTAACACCAGCAGTCACCCATCCAACTACTAACCACGCTCAATGCTGCTTTACTTTGGTGATATCCGTGCGCCTTGAAGTTTCCGCCTGCTGTGCTGCTATCTTATTTGACAAAAATTCTATGAAGTACATAACGTATCAAATAAGTTGATCATAAATATAATATAAGAATTGATTTTGTAATATATTTTGATAGTCCTAATTTATTTATTTAATTGAATCTCATTATAACATCACATTTATCTAAATAATAAGAGAAGTAATGATTTTTATATTAAGCAGGAGCAGAACAGACGAAAACTTCCCTTAGGAAATGTAACAAATTTTTTATTTCCAAATCATTTAAACGTAATGATAAAAACAATTTTGCACATTTTCTCATGACCAAAAAATTTTTTTCGTCGAAGAAAAAATTTTTATCACATCTCTGACTATGCAAGTCTGATCAGATCTAGCCGGAAAAAAATGATCAGACCTAATCATGCCTGTTCATGTATGATCAGGCCTAAAATTAGACATGGTCATACCTGTCCATGCCTGTTCATGCCTGTCTATGCCTATTCATGCTAAGGACCATAAATATGCTAAGAAAATTTTTTTGAATATGTTCAGTCTATGTACATTAATTTCGATTAATAAATTTGTAAATTATTAATAAACGGCATATTTTACTGTTCAATAAATAAACGTATTTTAATTATTATTAAAAACCTACCGGAGAGTAAATTTAATTAAATTTTCTAGGCATGGACAGGCATGAACAGGCTTGATCAGACATGAGCAGACATGAGCGTATTTAACCTTTCAGACATGAAAAGGCATGGACAGGCCTGATTAAACATGAATAGGCATGGACAGGCCTGATCAAACATAAACAGGCATGAGCGTATTTAACCCTTCAGACATGAACAGGCATGATCAGACCTGAGCGTATTTAACCCTTCAGACATGAACAGGCATGAGCGTATTCAACCCTTTAGACATGGACAGGCATGAACAGACATGATCAGACCTGAGCGTATTAAACTCTTCAGACATGAACAGGCATGGAAAGGCCTGATCAGACATGAACAGGCCTGATCAGATATGAACAGGCCTGATCAAACCTGAGCGTATTTAACCTTTCGGACATGGACAGGCCTGGTCAGACATTAAAAGGTCTGATCAGGCCTGAGCGTATTTGACGCTTCAGGCATGAGCAGACATGGACAGGCATGATCATGTCTAATTTCAGGCCTGATCATACATAAACAGGCATGATCAGGTCTAATTTCAGGCCTGATCATACATAAACAGGCATGGTCAGGTCTAATCATTTTTTCCCGGGGGATTTCTTTCAATCTTTTTTGCCGAGCCGTTTTCGAGATATCAATATTTCAAAAAAAGTCACTCTTTTTTTCAAATGTCTGTAACTTTGCGGAAAATAGAATAATTAGGACGTTTTTAAACTTCCCGCTAAGAAAATTGAAAATTTTCAAAAATCGGAAAGTTATTGGTTTTACCACGTCTTGCAAAAATTGAGTTTTCATCAGATCTCGACGTTTTGAGGTCCTACGAAGCTGTCCTGAATGCTTTCGCGATGATGTTCATGTGTCTGTATGTGTGTGTGTGTGTGTGTGTGTTTTTTTGGTATAACTTTTAAACGGCTCTACCGATCGATTCTAAAACTAATCAGCTCTTCACCTTAAAAAATTACGTCGATCGCTACTAGCCCGGTCAAAATCGGTTGATTCGTTCGAGAGATATCGTGAACGAAAGAAAACCAAAAAAAGTGTTTTTTTGGAATAACTCCGAAATTCCTAGCGAGATCAATTTAAACTTTGAGATTCTTTGTGAGGCTTGAAGAACTGCGTCGACTTCTGCCAATCGCGTGAAAATCGGTTTATTTATTCAAAAGTTATTGCGGTTTAAAAATTCAAAAAATAGTGTCTCATCAAATCTCTATCAGACTTTTGAGCTCGAAGAGCTCAAAAGCATAGGAAAGCAATCTCTTCGAGCTCAAAAAAACTCATAAATTGTATTCTTGAGCTCGAAGAGCTCAAAAACGTCATTGGTGCAATTTCAAGCGCCTAAGTATGGAATTAGCGGGAAGTTGCAGGGATGGCCTTCAGGCTCAACCGTTTTCCTAATTTTTTTCTATTCACATTTTTATTATTTTTCTTTTCAACTTCGTGCCAAAAAAATCAAAGATTTTCAAAATGTCGGGAAGTTATTAGTTTTACCCCGTTTTGCAAAAATCGAGTTTTCATCAGATCTCGACGTTTGAAGATCACAGGAAGCTTCCCTGACTATCCCCGCGAGGGTGGCACTATGTCTGTATGTATGTAAGTATGTGTGTGTCTGTGTGTTTTTTTTTCTTAGGGGGGGGGGGAATCCTTTTTACGGATTCTAGGCATAACTGTTTGGCCTGGATATGTGGCGACTCGACGCAGGTCACCCTCGCCACCTGTGTTCATCTCTTCGACAAACGTGTCGGCTTTTGCAGGTGAAACCGCTGTCGCACTCGTCTTCATCACGACATTACCGTATTGATGTTGGATGTTCTGCCACTCTTTGTCTAGTTTCTTGAACCTTCTCAGGGCACTGCAGATGTTCGTCGACTCCGACTTGATCTCCTTGTGGTTATTTTGCTTGGTTTGGAGAAAGTCCTGCAATCCACTGACTAGCTTCTCCAGATGTACCAGAGCATCTGTCCTCTTCATCTTTGCACTAAGGGGCAGTGCGTATTGCTGGGCATGAGGCCCGTTTTCACTCTTGTTTGTTTCCTGTGAATTACTCATACTTTTTGATTTACCTGTGCATCGTACGGAGTGGAGCGGGTTGCCACAACTGGGAACGGGTGTACCCTCGGAGATAGTACTCCTACCCCAGTTCCCTGAGGCCTAGCCGACACTTAGCCAGTCCCGGAATACACGGACGGACTGGACTCGCTCAGAGCGGTAAAGCGGTGAAGCTCACATCAGCCGTGGCCTCACATCAGCCAAACTACAATACAAGTTTCGGTCACTCCCAGTGGGTCACAGCAGAGAACGATCGTCTTGCTAGGTCAGTTAGCGTGACCAACCCATTACAGGGGAGTTTTGTCCACGGGAGCTTATTTTGTTTGGTTATTTTGCTTGGCTCCTACCCGCTGTACCTCATCAACTAAGAGATTAAGTGTCTTCAAGGACAGCGAGCATCCTCCCATCCGCTCGGGGAGACGCGTCCGGTAGCAGTTTCTCCTCAGCCCCGAAGTGTGTGTGTATTTTTTTTTTTTTTTTTTATAGAGGAGGTAAAATACGTTTACGTATGCCAGGACTAGGTGTTTGCAATATTATTTTGCAACAATACCGACTAAACATCCTCCTCTCTCGTTTCCCTATAGATGTTACAGGGAAGACTGGATCAGGACCGCGTTAGCATTACTTCAATCCAGTCCATGTTGTGCCTCACGACACCTACTTCTTGTTATTACTGGTTTCTAATCCCTTTCTGCGATTTTTTCTTTCAAGAGACGCTGCGCGTAGGCTACTACAGCTGTCCAGTTTTCTTCTTTTTTCATCATGCAGGTTACCAAGCTCTCAGGGGAGAGCGCGGTGCCCATTGTTTCTTCGGTGCAGATTCTATCGTCCTTCCATCGATCACACTCGAAAAACGTGTGCTCGGCGTTGTCAATTTTGTCTGGACAGTATTTGCACATTGGTGTGCTGTGCAAACCCATCTTGAATAGATAGGCATTGAACTGCCCATGTCCCGTCAGTAGCTGGGTCAGAATGAAGTCCGTGTCCCCGTGCTTCCGAGAAAGCCAGACGTTGATGTTTGGGATCAGTCGCGCTGTCCATCTGCCTGTCTCTCCCGACGTCTATCGGTCCTGCCACTCTTGCTGCGTTTCCGTTTTTATTCTCGTTCTTGCCTCCTTCATGTTTTCGCCACCGATTTTAGCGTCGTAGAGTCTTGCTCTCTCGAACGCTAATAGGTCGATGGGTGCAGCTCCCGCAATGACCAATACAGCCGCTTCGGAAACCGTGCGGTAGGCGCAGGCAACTCTGAGAGCGCCTCGCCGCGGCACTGCTGCCATTTTCCGCCGATAAGTTTTCTGCTTTAATATATCTGCCCATATTTCCGCTCCATAAAGCAGTACCGAATAGACTGCTTCCAGAAGGACTCTCCTCTTTTTGGTTCTTGGTCCCATAGTATTCCTCATAATTCTTGCTAGGCTAGACACCGTCTTGCTGGCTTTCTGACATGCACTATCGAGGTGTTCGCGGAAAGATAGTTTCTCGTCTATCATTACCCTCAGATAGCGCAGGGCCCTTGTTGACGTTAGCGTTATTCCTCCCATGTCCACAGCAAATGGTTTTGGGAACCATTTTTGGCGAGTCAGACGACCATCTCGGTTTTGTGTTTTGCGAGTTTCAGGTGGTGTTTATCGAGCCAAGTCTCGACAGCATCAATGGTTTCCCGAACGAGTAGTTCGGCCTCCTCTACGCTGTCTACTATTATCGTGGCCGCGACGTCGTCTGCAAAGCCCGTTAGCTCCACTTGCTTTGGCAACGGAATTTCCAGAAGCTCGTCGTAGTCCGCGTTCCATAGATCGGGCCCCATTATTGAGCCTTGCGGCACGCCAGCCGTTATGGCGTATTCTTGTGGACCTTCCGTGGTTTCTGCTATCAGCTTTCTCTCGTCAAGGTAGTTGTCGACTAGTGCCAGATTCTCCTGCTCCACGTCAAATCTGTGCTCCAGGGCGTCCAAAATATTTCTCCAATTTGCGCTGTTAAAGGCATTTCTAATGTCTAGCGTGAGGACAGACACACCTTGCGGGCTTTGAGGCTACCAGTCCATGCTTGTCTCGCTGTCGCTACGACTTTCTGGATCGCGCCGACTGTTGAACATCCTTTCCGGAAGCCGTGTTGGTTTGCGGCAAAACCTCCAGCACGGTCTATGTCGTTGCGAAATCTCCCTTGTATGAGCTTCTCGAGCAGTTTTCCAGCAATGTCCAGCATACACAGTGGTCTAAACGACGAAAATGTTATGGGGGTTTCCTTTCCTTTGTTTAAGAGAACCAATCTCTGCCGTTTCCAGACCACGGGAAACGTGCCAGTTGCCAAGCATGCGTTGTAGGTGTTCAGGAGTATGTCTGGGTATTCCAGGGCTACAGTTTTGATCACTGATGCCGGGATGCCATCAGGTCCAGGTGCCTTTCCTGTTTTGAGTGACTTGGCCGCGTCTTGTAATTCCTTAGTTGTGAAGAGTGTTACTTCGCTGTTCTTAGTGTAGTGTTTCTTCTCCCGCGGTGGGGGTTTGGGGAAAAGCTCCGTTACAATGCTCTCCATCAAGGCAGGAGACTTCGGCGCCTCTGGTGTGTGTGTGTGTGTGTGTGTGTGTGTGTGTGTGTGTGTGTGTGTGTGTGTGTGTGTGTGTGTGTGTGTGTGTGTGTGTGTGTGTGTGTGTGTGTGTGTGTAAGTATGTAAACCTTAGGGATGTGGAGGGATGTGGAACAACGAGGATAGAAAAAGTTTCTAAGAAAAATATGGTAAGACAGATGGTGCGGGAGAAAATCCGAAAGAGGACTAGGGAAGAATAAAAGAAAGGATTAAAGAAGCGATTACGAAGTCGGAAAAAGCAGGGGGAAGGTTAGAGGGGAAATCTAGTTGGTTGGATGAGGAATGTAGAGAAGGTAGAAGAATGTGAAGGAAAGCCTTGCATAACTTTATAATAGAAAAAACATCTAGGGAGGAATACTGTTTGGAGAAGAAAGAGTATAATAAGCTATGCGAAACGAAGAAAAGGGTGGCAGAGCAAAAATGGGAGGATTGGGTTGGGAATGCTAAGACGGAAGGTCAGGTATGGAAGGTCGTGAATGAAGTTAGAAAAAAAAGGTCTGGGATAAATAAAGATATTGCGATGAAGGCATGGGATGAGCATTTTAGGGAGGTTCTGGGAGGTGTAGGAGAGAGAAAAAGTTTTTAAAGATTTTTAAAGAGTTCATTAAAGTACTTGAAAGGGTTCGGTGGTCACAATTTCTCAAATTTCTATAGGTAATCTTCTTCGTTGCTGGTTTTGAACAATCTAATTTATAATTACACAATAAATAATCATGACCATCGATGAACGGAGAATAAGATTTAGCAAAGGAATCTAATTTACTATGACTGTCTAGCAAGATGACATCTAACCAAGAATCATGATTATTTTTATGAAAAGTAGCTCCATAAGGCACGCAAAACAGTAACGATTCGAGAATAAAGTCTTTCAGGTGCTCTGCAGTGTAACTACTATCCAATAAATTGCAATTTAAATCACCAGCTATGATGATATTGTTAAAATTTGGCGCGTCTTGAATGAATATCAAAGAATTCGTTGAGAAATAGCTCTTTGGGTTTTCTGTAAATGCAGGACAATAAGAGGTGAGATCCAGAGAATAAGGTGACATCAGCTATCAAATACTCTGGCTGGTTTAAATAATCAGAAGTAGAAATATGTAAAACCTCGACTTTTAAGGAATCATGAACAAGACAGGCCACTCCACCTCCCTGGATGTAACGACCATTATCCGAATGTTTTCGGGTTCGATCTCTTCAAACGACGTTGTAACCATTTAGAGAAAAAATACTGTTATCATGCGAAGGTTTTCACCAAGTTTCGACCAGGATAATAATGTCAGGTTTAGTATCATTAATTAAATTCAAGAATTGAGCTGTATGACCAACAAGGCTATTTATATTTAAACTAAGTACATTTAATGATGAGGAAATATTTTCAGTTGAGCTATTTGTTGAATTAATTAAACGTTAATCAAGTTTAGCAAGATCAGAAGCACAGTTAATTTTAAAAATTTCAGAGCCGTCATCTCTCTTCACAAAAATCTGTCCGCTTGTCACCCAAACATACTTGAACTTCTTTGTTTTAGCCTTTTCTTTAGTTTGTAAACGCAGTTTATATATCTCTGACAGTAAAAATTCATTGACGTATATAGCACCTTTAAAGTTTCGATCAACATAGTCCGGAAACACAGTTTTAGCCAAAAGATTTTTTGACTTGCGTTTCGAACTTATAATAAAGTCACGCACTCGAGAAGACTTCAAAGTAACAAGGTAAGAATGATAGTTAGCCTTATCTTATCTTGGTCTATTTTTATTTTGAAATTTGCGAACACTCAAAACATCGCTGACCAAATAAGGTAACTCTAGAGCATTTAAAACAGCAGATGGAATTCCAGAAGGTGATAAATTATCAGCCACCAAATTGGGAATACCTGCGATTACCAACTCAGTTGTACTTCCTGATAGAGATGAAGTAGATGAAGTTGCTCTGTTTTCAAGAGTAACTAGCTTGCTCAAATCTGCTAGATTATCATGCATTGTATTCATGTTAGTTTTACAATCTTCTTTTAATTTTTTAATTCCCGAGTTCAACTTCGAAATTGACTCAGCATTTGTTTTTACATTAACCTTAACTTCCGAAAGGTCAGCCACAGTAGCAGCTTGTGAATTTTTGAGATCAGTAATTTGCGTACTGAGATCTTCTAGTTTCTCATTCACTGACATGTTCGATGATAGAAACTGTTCCATCATAGCTGTCATCTTATCATCAAGTGACTTTTCAGACCAGTCCGAAGGTAGCTGCAACATTGCTGGTGATGGAATAGATGAATGAAACACTGAGTCTGGACCAGGTGATACCGGTGTATTTGGTGTAATGGGTGATGTAAGTGAGGTTGATACACGAGTTGTGGATGAGCGAACAAGCGGAGATGAGCTGGTAGATTTAAAACTTGAGATTGAGGAAGTATTTGAGCTAACTGATTGAAGTAACGCTAACCTTTTTGATTTTGGAGCTGTTAATAAATCTAAACTTTGTAAAAGATAGTTTAGTTGCTTCCGGCAGCAATCAGTAAGTGATCTGTTTTTTATATAATCTCGTGCACAACCAGGATGAAAATGCTGTTGACAGGTGTTACAGATAACAGATGATTTGACAGGTCTCTTGCATTTAACACATATGTCAGACACCAATGGCATAACCAGAAGATTGAAAGTAAAGTTACTGTAAGGTGACAATTTGATGACAAGTTCCAAATTACGTCAGAAACAAGATAAATAACCAGTTAATTATAGTGTCACTTATACCTTCTTAGTACACACACTATTGGTACTTAGTAAATTCTCAAGCCGTAACAATTTGATGCTTAGAGACAATTTAAGAAAACTTTACTGACAAGTTGTCACTGATATAAGGTAAAGTATAAAGTAAATGACCAGGTAATTAACCAGTCATAAGTAGTGTCACTTAAACTTCCTTGTTGTACACATTGTAGATCTTTCACAAGTTCTCGAACTATAGCAATTTGATGCCAAGAGTCAATTTTATAACAATTTACCAACAGAGTAGTTATCAAATGGATAATATTTTCCAGACCCGGTAAACTTCAAGTGAGAGTTGACATCAACTGACGCTAATTTGGCTAACAGCCCACTGCACACTAAAACCACTGTCTTAACTTAACCTCTTCAATGATGAGATATTAAAATTCAATTATTTTGCAATCCACAACAAACAAATAAGTAAAATTTGTAGGTCAATCTGCAGATCGCAATTTGTTGCTTGCAATATTTCTGAAACAAAAAATTCCCGGGGGTAATTTAAAGCAGAAAAATGTTCTAAAGACAGAGTGAAAAATTTAGTGTGTTTATGTACTTTCAGGGAGAGAGAGAGAGAGATTGATTGATTGATAAATTTATTTATGCCAAGGCACAGGCCAAATGGCAATTTAAATACAAAATATTTACATTTTAAAAATAATAATATTAAATGTAAGTACATAGTTCTTAACCTAAATTTTAGAATAATATTGCAAAAACTTCTAACCATTTTAAACTTTTCTAAACTGATTCGACTAATATCTCAATTTAAATTTTTTAATTAGTATAGAAGTACTGTAATCAACAAATTTAATCTATCAATTGTTCAATTTATCAACTGTCTAAATTTAGCAAATAGTCAAAAACTTTATTTTTGAAGACTTCACTGCTACTTGAGTTTACGATTTCTTCTGGTAGTTCTTCCCACAGACGAATCACGGAGATCAAGAATGAGTGTTCTATATAGGTGGTAGCAAAATGAGGTATCTTGAAGGAAGTATGTTTTTTAGCTGCTAGTCTATTGGAACGTCTAACATCAATGTCTTCAATGAATAGCTCTCGTAAGTACTTGGGCTTTTCAACTTGAAGTAACTTGTAAAAATAACAGCTCATGTAGTACATTCGGCGATACTTTACAGACAGCCATCCCAGCTCACGTCTGAAAGGTGTAATGTGCTCATCTTTTTTGAGATTAAAAATAAATCTGATAGAGCAGTTAATCGCACGTTGTAGTTTTAAATTGTTATCAGAAGTTGAGTCGACCAATACAACGGAACAATAGTCAACGAGTGGTAAGATGGTTGCTGATACTAGTAATTTCCTTATAGGAGTTGAAAAGATATTTTTCCTTACTTTGAGACAATGCAGAGCTGAGTTCACTTTACTAACTATCTGAGTGACGTGGTAGTTCCATGACAGATTTCTGCTTAGCTGAATACCTAAGCACTTGGTATAGTTAACGTAGGGTATTATGACACCATTTACTTCTATTGGTGGCAGATCCAAGTCCTCAAGCTTTTTCAACTTACTATTAGAGCCCAAGATCATAGCCTTTGTTTTAGCTAGGTTGATTTCCAATCCATGGTCTCTTGCCCAGTCAGCGACTGATTGTGCATCTGAGTTGACCCTCCAGATAGCATCATGTAGCTGATAGAAAAAGAAGTGAGAGTATATATATTTGTCATCAGCAAACAAACCATGCTTGCAATATACCAGCCGCTGGGCCACGGAATTCATGACTATTAGAAACAGGATTGGACCCAGAACAGATCCCTGTGGAACACCAGATGACGTTTTGAGTAGTTGAATTGGAGTCCCAAGATCGTTTAATATTGATTGAGATCGACCCGACAAGTAAGAGAAGAACCAATTTATTGTTTCCATTGAGAAACCAAGCTCAAATAGCGCAATCAGTATATTTTTGGGATCAACATAGTCGAAAGCTTTGCTCAAGTCAAACAATACTAATACAGTGAGTTTGCTGTTATCCATTGCCTGTCGAATATCATCAGTGAGTTTCAATAACGCTGTTTGCGTGCTGTGATGTTTTCTAAATCCAGACTGAAAAGGATCAAATAGCTCATTATCTTCCAAATATGCTGTCACCTGATTAGCAATAATTCTTTCAAAGACTTTAGCCAAATGCGACAGATTTACAACCGGCCGGGTGTCTGACGGTGACCTTGGTGGTGTAATTTTATTTAATGGTATTATATAGATAATCTTCCAAATATCAGGGAAGATACAACAATCAAGAGATCTATTAAATAATTCTGTAAGAAAGAGTGAGATTTGGGGGATATGATCTTTCAGCCATCTCAGATCAAGACCATTAGGACTTTTACCTTTTGATTTGGATAGTGTAAGGTGCAATGCCTTGGTGACATCAACTATATCAATCTTTGTCCAATGAAATGAGTATTCAACCTTCTTTGTATGGTCAATAGGTAAATTATCTAAGAAATTTGCATCACTTGGTTGATGTTTCCTAACTATGTTTGCATAGTACTCATTCAACTCGCAAGCATCAAAGAAATTAAGCGGTGACGAGGGGTTTGATTTGATTAAGCCAAGATGTTTGAGTTTGCTCCAGACAGTCGAACCATAAGGCAAATTTAAAAGAGCAGTTTTGAGGTAATCTTCACGAGCTTGATTCAGCTGGATTTTCAATTCTTTTCTTTTTAATCTAAAGAGAGCAATCAAGTTTGGATCCTTGTATCTCTTTGCTTTTTTGTAGATTTTATCGCGCTCCTGACACTTAATTTTTAACTCTTTGGTAAACCACGGATTACTCACTCGCGTCACATTTCTTGTAAGTAAGGGTGCATGTACATCTAGAGAGTCCAAAACCCCAGCTTTAAAAATACTCAGTAGTCCATCAGGATTAGAATTTTCAAGCACAAAATTGTCAATTTTCAACGCATCCATCAGCGACATTGATAAGGCCAGATGATCACAGTTTTTAAAGTTTCTGTAGGTTAATCTCTTTGGAGATGGCTTTAAGTTATCTAGTTTGTATCTACAGAGTAAGTAATCATGACCATCAATAAATGGAGGCTCAGATTTCATAAATGAAGATAACTTAGTTTCACTATCCAGTAAAATAACATCCAACCAAGAATCACAGTTGTTTTTGTGATAAGTCGCACCGTAGGGTACACAATAAAGTGATGATTCAGTTATGAAATTTTTTAGATGATTCGAAGTATAGCTATCTTCTAACAAGTTGCAATTTAAATCACCAGCTATAATAGTGTTGTTATAATTTGATGCAAGTCTGGAATAGATATCAAAGAACTCATTGAGAAAGAGTCCTTTAGGTCTTCGATAGATGCATGATAATAAAAGGTGAGTCCCAGAAATTAAAGTTACATCGACAATCAAAAATTCCGGCTGATTTAGATGATCAGAAGTTGAGATATGAAGTACTTTGGCTTTTAAAGATTTATGTATGAGACAAGCTATACCACCTCCTTGAATGTAACGATCAGTTTCTGTATGCTTTAGGATTCGATCTCTACGTATAATAAAGTAATCTTCAAGCGAGAAAATATTGTTATCAAGTGAAGGCTTTAACCAAGTCTCTACAAGTACAATAATGTCAGGTTTTGTATTATCAACTAAATCAAGAAACTCAGCAATATGACCAGCAACACTATTTATATTTAAACTTAGTACATTCAGGGATGAGGCATTTACAGTTGGGATACTAGGTGAATCAGTTGAATGTTAAACAAGTTTAGTAAGATCAGAAACACAATTTACTTTAAATTTTTCAGAGCCATCATCTCTTTTAACAAAGATCTACCCGGAAGTCACCCAAACATACTTAAAATTTTGTGATTTAGCTTTCTCTTTGGTTTGTAGTAGCAGCTTATGTGTCTCTGGTAGTAAAAACTCATTGATGTAAATAGTACCTCCGGAGTTCTGCTCAACACAAGTCGGAAACACGGTTTTGGCCAATAGATTTTTTGACTTTCGTTTCGCGCTAATAATGAAGTCGCGCACTCGAGATGACTTCAAATCGACAATAAAGGAATGATACCTAGTCTTATCTTGTCTAGGACCGTTTCTGTTTTCAAATTTTCGTGTACTTAAAATATCACTGACCAGATTTGGCAAATCTAAAGCATTTAAAACAGCTGATGATATCTCTAATGGCAGCATTTTATTAGCTACCGAGTCAGGAATACCCGAAATTACTAATTCAGTTGTACATCCTAATGTAGGTAATGTAGAAGAAGTTGCTTTGCTTTCAGAGCTAATTGATTTGCTCAGATCTATCAGTTTAGTGTGCATAATATTCATATCAACTTCATTTGCTTCTTTTAATTTTTCAATGCCTGTATTTAACTTAGAAATAGAGTCAGCATTTATTTTTACATTAGATTTGACTTCCGATAGTTCATTCATAGTGGTTGCTTGAGATACTTTGAGGTCGGCAATTCGTGTACCGAGTTCTTCAAGTTTCTTATTTACAGACATGTTCGCTGATAAAAACTGCTCCATCAAAGCTGTTATCTTATCATCAAGCGATTTTTCAGACCAGTTCGTAGGTAGCTGAAACATTACTGGGGATGTTATAGGAGAATAAAACACAGAGTCTGGACCAGGTGTAACCGGTGTATTTGGTGTAACAGGTGATTTGAGTGAGGTCGATGCACGAGCTGTAGACGAGCGAACAAGTGGAGATGAGCTGGCTGATTTGAAACTTGAGATTGAGGATATATTTGAATTAACTGATTTAATTGAGGTTAACCTTTTTGAAACCGTAGCTGTCGATGAATCTAAACTTTGCAAAAGATAATTTAGTTGTTTCCTGCAGCAATCAGTAATTGGCCTGTTTTTTATATAATCTCTTGCACAGCCTGGATGAAAATGCTGTTGACAAATATTACAAATGACAGGTGTTTTGACAGGTCTCTTGCATTTAGCACATGTATCAGGCACCAATGGCATAACAACAACACCTTAAGTGTAAGGTAAATTACTGGATGTATAAGCAAGATAAAAAACCAATCGAAATAATGTCAATTTTATATAAAGAAAAGTATAAGGTAAATAACCAGTTATTAATTGTGTCACTTATAATTTCCCAATAAACACACTGTTGGTCTATTGTAAGTTCTCACACAGCAACAATTTGATACTGAGATACAAATAGATAACACTTTGCCAATAGATAGTCACTGATACAAGGTAAAGTATATGGTGAATGACTAGGTAATTAACCAGTCAGAAATAGTGACACTTACATTTCCGTAAAATGACCAGTCGGTTAAATGTCAAATTACAATTTGCTGGTCTAATACAAGAGAAATAACCTGCCACAGATAATGCCACTTATATCTTCTTAGACACACACACTATAAATCTTTCATGTATTTTTCCAACAATATCAATTTGATGTTTAGAGTCAATATTTGATGCTTCTTGTAACTAACTTGATGATATGTTAACGACCAAGCAGTAAACAGTGATGACACTTGACAACCATCAAGAGACTCTTAGCATCAATTGATGTCAATTAGGCTAACCATCCACAATTTCATAAAACACTTGGACCTAACCTCTTCGATGTTGAGAATATTTAATATAAATATTACAGCAATCCACAAGATACAAATTTAGAAATTTATATTTCAGCTTGTAGATTACGATTTTGTGCACGTAATGTTTCTAAAACAAAAAATGCCCGAAGGCAAAATACAGCAGAATTTATTCCAAAAAACAGAGTAAAAAATTGAGTGTGTTTATGTACTTACAGATACAGCGAGAGAGAGGGAGGGATTCAGAGGAAGATGATATTATGCTTGAAGAAGTTAGGGATTATAAGGGATTATAAAGGATTATGAGGCTATGGGAGAGGATGGTATCCCGAATGAAGTGTGGAAGTATGGAGGAGACGATTTAATAACAGATTTATGGTCGATATGTCAAAGGTTGTTGGTGGGAGACGATTGGCCTCAAGAGTGGAGAGACGGGGTGGTGGTCCCGATTTCAAAGAGAGGTGTTAGATATAATGTGGAGGATTATAAAGGGATCACGATAACGCAGACGGCATATGAGGTGTACTTGGGAATGTTGGAGAAAAAGATGAAGAAGGAAGTTGAGGGAAAGGGGATATTGCCTGAAACACAGGCAGGATTTAGAGAAGGAAGGAGTACTATAGATAATGTATATGTATTAAATTATCTTATAAATAGGGAACTAGCAAAGAGAAAAGGGAAAATGGTAATCATGTTTGTCGATTTTAAAGCTGCTTTCGATACAGTTGATAGAAGTGAACTAATGAAGGTGATAATAAAAAGGAGAATAAGGGTAAGTTTAGTAAAAAAGTGTGAAGAAGTTTTAAGGGAGACATGTGCCAGGGTAAGGTGGGAAAAAAATTGGGAAATAAATTCTGGACGGAAAAGGGGGTAAGACAAGGGTACCCGTTAAGTCCGTTGTTGTTTGTGATTTTTCTGTCAGATCTGAAGGAGGAATTGGAAAAGGGAAAATGGGGAGGAGTGGAGTTGTTGGGAGGCAAAAAGATATACTCTCTGGCATATAAGGGTGATATAGCTTTATTGGCGGAGAACGAGGAGAACATGAGGGGTATGGTGAGAACCTTAGAAAGATATGTAGAAAAGAAAAAATTGGAGGTAAACGTAGGGAAGACAAAAATAATGAAATGTAGGAAAGGAGGAGGAAGAAAAAAAAAGATACACTGGAATTGGAAAGGAAAAGAAATTGAGGAAGTGGACAGGTATACCTACCTGGGTTACATAATGAGATCAAATGATGACCAAGGGGCACACGTTAGAGAGAGGATGGCTAAAGGCGCAAGAGTATTAGGTCAGGTGTGGGGATTGGGCAAAAGGAAATTTGGGAATGATTGGGCGAGGAGGATATGGCTCTTCGATAGGCTTGTGTGGTCAGTCATGAGTTATGGGGTTGAAATATGGGGCTGGAAGAGAGGAGATAGAAAGAATACAAGACAGATACTTTAGGTGGGTTTTTGGAGTATCAAGGAAAGTAGCGGGATACCTAGTGAGGGAAGAATTGCAGAGGGATAGGTTGGAAGGAAAAGCTGGAATGAGGGCATACAGCTATGAGAAGAGAGTGGAGGAAGGAGGTGGCAGGATTGTATGGAGATGTAGGATGGAGATGAGGAAAAGAATAAGAGCAGGGAGAGGCTTGGATGGGTGGGAAGCGGAGAGACAAGATTATTATGAGGAAAGAGGATGGAGTTTGGCTGAGGTGGAAACAAGGTGGGAGGAGGGATTAATGAGAGGAGAAGACTTTGTCGCCTCGCATATATATATATATATATATATATATATATATATTAGACTGTGCCAAATAAATCGAAGATTTTTTTTTTCGGTCCCATATCAAAATTTCGTTTAGAGTTACGAAAAAAAAATTGTGTCAAAATTTGAGCGCTTTATCTTCATTTTTCAATTAGCGCTCGCAAAAAGAAGAATTTTCGCCAAAAAAAGTTTTTTTTCACTTATTTTTTGGTTATAGAAAATTCAATATACTAAATATGAAAAAACCCTTGGTATGGTTTTGTAGGAAATTAAATTCTCTACAAAGATAATTTTTTGTCGAATTTAAAGAATCAACAGCTTCTTTTTAATAGCTAATTTAAATAAAATTTGTTCGATGACTTTTGTTTTCAATTATCGATAGATACGTATAAGACTAATTTTTAACGAAAGGAACTGACTAATAAAATTTTTTCAGGAATATTTTTGATCTAAAAAAATAGTTTTTATGCTTTGATTGATTATAGTATGGTACCATACAAGTTAAAATAATTTTATTAACAAAAATAATGAAGACAAAAAATTAATTTTTTCGTAATTTTTTATTCATAAGTCTCATTGACTTAAAGATTATTCATGCTTCAAAATTAATAAAATATATCTTTTTCTGTTATTTTTATTCGTCAACAGATTCTTCTGTAGCGCTGGTAACTCAATACGGTAGTTGTGGTCTAGCCAAGTGCCTTTTTGGTTAACTTTTTTCAGCAGTCTCCGAAAATTATTATTAAGCTGTCATTAGATTTTGAATGGCATCTAGATGATTTAAAAAAAAAATGAAGTTCCGCTTGTAAAAATTGCAAAAGTTATTAACAATGAACTGAAAAAAGGGGATTTAGTTTTTTTAAAATATTTCAAAAATTCTTAAACAAATCTTTTAATCGTCTTGAAAAAATCTTAAAATAGTCTTTAAAAAACCTTACAGCGACTGAGCTCCGAAACATAATTATGGAGCGTCTTTAAATTGTCTTAAATCGATCTAAAGAATTAGTCTTAAAACGATCTAAATAAATTAGTCTTAAAATGATATAAATAAATTAGTATCAAAAAAATCTTAAACAGAAATTCTGAGACTATTTTGAGATGAGCTAACAGCGACAGAGCCCCGGAATATTGAAACGGAACGTCTTAAAATGGTCGGATATAATTTTTTAACGATTATAAATTCAATTATAAAACATCTTACTCAAAAATGTTGCGTTTAGAAAGTCGTAAAATCGTCTAAAAAATGTCTAAAAATTAATTTTCTCAACAAATTCGAGAACCAAATTTTCAAAAATCTTTTCTCGGAAATTTTTTTTAGCGTCTTAAAAGAGTCTTAAAATAGTCTTGGTTTGTGTCACGTTTAAGATCCTAAACAAACGACAATTTTAAGTCGATTTTTTTTTACACGGGTGGAGAAATTCTCGGCAGTTTTCAGAATAGATCCCCGTTGAAAAAATTAAAAAAATTTCATTTTTCAGTTTTTTGTTAATAATTTTCGTTGTTGAGAAATTAAAAACTTAAATTAATCGTCAAAATAGTTATTTTCGGTACGTATGCGCAATGGTAGGTATTTTAATAAGGTTGAAGTGACGTCAGGAAGCTGAGATTATGAGTGCATTCTCAACAAAACCGAGTATCAATCGCGTCATTGATTCATAACGGTTAAAAATTTTATGGCAAAATAGAAAAAACAAAATTTCGACATCTGTAAATACAGAAATCAATGAAAGGAAAATCTTTATAAGCATCAATTTAAACAAAATTGAAAAAATAAATTACTCAAAATAAATAACTCATAATATCAATCACAATTAAAATAGAAATCAAAAATATTAGTAATTAAAATAATTACACACTTTACAAAATTAATAATAGTAAATTTATAATATTGAAAAAAACAGATAACGAAAAACTTGGATAATTTGAAAATTTATCAAACATAAACATAGATATTGAATAAAATATAATGAATTGAATTTAGAGAAGTCAGTTAAAAAACATTTGAATATTTATATTTATAAAAATATTGACAGTTATTAATATACGAATTCTTAAACAATAGACATCTATAAATATAGACTAGCAAATTTAGAAACCCGTAATTTTAGACATCTGTAAATTTTCATTTACATAAATTTATAAAATAAAAATACAATTAAATATATAATTGCTTGCAATTTACGAGCTAATAAAAATTAAAACGAAACTTTTATGATGCTCGGGAGCACTAGACCACAACCCTTGGATGTTTACGGAGCTGGTTCTCCAAGAGATGTCGGATCAGGCAGCGGCAGAATTCCCGACGCTTCAAAAAATAACCTAGACAATTTTTTAATAGCGAGTGTCGGGTTTATCAGAGTTAGCGACTCATGGAGGTTTACGGAGTCGGTTTTTCTATTTATATTCGGTTATTGTATTTATATTATGTTATTAAAAAATAATTCAAAAATTAAGAAAACGGTTGACCCTAAAGGCCATCTCTGCAACTTCCCGCTACCTCCATACCTAAGTGCTAAACAGTTCACTTATTTTTAAATCTCTTCGAGCTCAAAAATATAATTTTTCTGTAATTTTGAGCTCTTAGAGCTCAAATAAATCGCTGTTCTGTGCTTTTGAGCTCTTCGAGCTCAAAAAGCTAATGGAAGTTTTATAGAACACTATTTTTTGAATTTTTAAACCGCAAAAACTTTTTAATGAATCAACCGATTTTCTCGCGGTATATGGCATTCAACGCAGTTTTTTGAGTTCTTTGAAAAATTTTCAAGCGTAAACTGGTCAGACTCAAAATTTCATAGAAATTCTGAAAAAAAAAAAATATTTTTTTCAATTTTTTTCGACAACAATATATTACGAACAAATCAAGATTGACCGATCTGGTGGTAATCGACGTGGTTTTTCGAGGTTAAGAGCTAATCAGTTTTAGGAATTGATCGGTTCAGCCGTTTAAAAGATATTTCAAAAAAACGAATTTTTTGAAATTTTATTTTTGAGATTTCTCAAAATTGATCGACTCGAAATCTGTAAATTAGTATTAGTATACTAGGGGCAAAGGAACTCTTCAGAACGCCGCTTATTTTGAGCGATTCAGATGATCCATTCAAAAGTTATGAGAGATTTACATACACACACACACACTTCGGGGCTGAGGAGAAACTGCTACCGGACGCGTCTCCCCGAGCGGATGGGAGGATGCTCGCTGTCCTTGGATGACACTTAATCTCTTAGTTGATGAGGTACAGCGGGTAGGAGCCAAGCAAAATAACCAAACAAAATAAGCTCCCGTGGACAAAACTCCCCTGTAATGGGTTGGTCACACTAACTGACCTAGCAAGACGATCGTTCTCTGCTGTGACCCACTGGGAGTGACCGGAACTTGTATCGTAGTTTCCGACGATGCAGGCCACGGCTGATGTGAGCTTCACCGCTTCACCACTCCGAGCGAGTCTAGTCCGTCCGTGTATTCCGGGACTGGCTAAGTGTCGGCTAGGCCTCAGGGAACTGGGGTAGGAGTACTATCTCCAAGGGTACACCCGTTCCTAGTTATGGCAACCCGCTCCACTCCGTATGATGCACAGGTAAATCAAAAAGTATGAGTAATTCACAGGAAACAAACAAGAGTGAAAACGGGCTTCATGCCCAGCAATACGCACTGCTCCTTAGTGCAAAGATGAAGAGGACAGATGCTCTGGTACATCTGGAGAAGCTAGTCAGTGGATTGCAATGACCAGCTGCCTCAATGACCTCAATGACCTCAATGACCAGCCGTACTAAGAAGAAGAAGGACCTTAAACAAAGTCCTCCGAAAAACGCGGTAACACAGAATGGCGAAAAAAAGGAGGTGAATGAGTGGCAAAAAGTCCAGTCAAGGAAGTCCAAGAGAGAGCAAGCAGAAGAAAAGCTCCAGAAGCAACCGCCGAAGGAGCCCAGGCCAGAGCCTAAGCGGAAAAAACCACGAAAACGGATCAGGCCGGACGCACTGATCATCCACCCAGCAGAGACGGCAAAGTATGCTGAGATTCTGAAGCGAATAAAGCAGGACGTCCCTGACGAACAGGTCCGTACTACAGTGGATAAGATCCAAAGAACTAGGACCAGGAGCTTGCTGATTACGCTTTCGAGGAAGAGCACTGACCGAGGCCAAGCCTTACAGAAGACCATCGCGGGCATCCTCCAAGAAGACGCGAAGGTAATCTGCAAAGGACCGCAGGAAGACGTCGAAATCCGAGATCTTGACGATACCACAACCAAGGAGGATATTCAGGCCGCCTTACGAACGGTAATCGGAGAAACCTGCGAGATACCACTAGGGACAATTAAGATTCGTAAGGCCTACAGAGGTACTCAGACAGCTGTTATGACACTAGCAGCAGCTGCAGCGCGAAAGATATTGGCAGAAAGCGGTAAAGTCCGGATCGGCTGGGCCAACTGCCGAATCAGAGCTACGAGGAGACCAATCCAATGTTTCAAGTGCTGGCACTTTGGACACCATGGATCCCAGTGCAAGAGCAATGTGGATCGGTCTAAGCTATGTATTAGGTGCGGACAAGAGGGACACAAGATTGCTGAATGCAAAAACCCAGCGAAATGTGTATTATGCGCGGACCAAAGTGCGGAGAACGCGGCCCATCATGCCGGCGCATCCAGGTGCCCAGTATTTAAAGAGGCACTCCAGAAGATAACAAACAAATAGACATGAAGATATTGCAGCTAAATCTAAACCATAGCGAAGCTGCACATGATCTGCTTATGCAAACAGCAAGAGAACTAGAGTTAGACTTACTAATGATAGCAGAGCCATACAGATACCTGAATACCCAGCCTTGGGAATCTGATAGCACCGCCAAGGCTGTCATCTGGTCCTGTGGTAAGCATCCCTTCCAGAGGATAGTTAATAATGATAATGCCGGCTTTGTAGCAGCAACAGTTAACGGCATCCGTTTCTACAGCTGTTATGCACCTTCTAGCCTATCCATTGTTGAATTCACTGAATTCTTGGACAAACTGACCGAGGACGCCAAGCAGCATTATCCAGTCGCGATTGCCGGTGACTTCAACTCCTGGGCAGTAGACTGGGGCAGCAAGCAGACCAATGCGCGAGGAAAAGCACTACTAGAAGCTTTTACTACACTAGATGTAGTCCAGCTCAACAGTGGTGATACGCCAACCTACACTAAAGGAGAAGCAAGCTCTATTGTAGATCTCACTTTCGTCAGCAGCAGCCTCATGAGTGGAAAATACGACTGGAAGGTGATGGATATCTACACAGCCAGTGACCACAAGGCAATTCTCTGGGAAATATCACATGACCGGAATACAAGAAGACCAATCAAGTCACTCAATACCATTGGATGGAAAGTGAAGTCTTTTGAAACAAGCACATTGGTAATAGCCCTGAATAGTGAACTGATTACTACTGGATCCGCAGAAGAAATGACCAAGGACTTGATAAAAAGAGTTGTCCATGCCTGTGACGCAAGTATGGTCCGGAAACGCAGCATAAGCCAACGCCCGGCAGTACACTGGTGGAACGACCACATTAGCGTTCTTCGGAAAGAGTGTCTAAAGAAAAGAAGAGTATCCCAGCGTGGCCATCGACGACCTAATTCTGCGGAGCTGATCGCAGAGTACAAAAAAGCCCGTCGATCATTGAACAAAGCCATCAAGGATAGTAAGAGGCAATGCTGGAAAGAGCTCATCAACGAGTTGGACAAAGACCTGTGGGGTAGACCGTACAAGATGGTCATGACTCACCTGAAAGTCAAACAAATGCTGGCACCCACATGCCCACAACTTCTGCAGAGAATCGTTACCGCGCTGTTTCCGCAGCAACGCGAGCTTCATTACCAGTTAGCACAAGGCGAACTGGAGGACATTCCACCTGTCATGGAAGAAGAACTGACGGAGGCTTGCAACCGCGTAGGGAATAATAAAGTACCAGGATTAGACGGAATCCCTAATATTGCCTTAAAAACAGCTATAAAGGCAGCACCGGCATTATTCCTGGATGTTTACATCACCTGCCTCAAAGAAGCGATTTTTCCTCGAAAGTGGAAACAACAACGGTTAGTGCTGCTTCCTAAAGGGAAAAAGCCACCAGATGAACCGTCATCTTACCGCCCACTTTGCATGCTAGATACAGCGGGTAAGATATTTGAACGCATAATTCACCAGAGAATTGAAGCAGTAGTCGACCCACTCCTGGCAGACAATCAGTATGGATTTCGGAAAGGACGATCAACCCTGGACGCAATCAAACTGGTTGTTGATACGGCCAAGGAAGCAATCGCAGGAACCAGATGGAAGGGTGGAATGAAGAAGTATTGCCTGATGGCGACTCTAGATATCAGAAACGCCTTCAACTCCGCCAATTGGGAATGCATCATGCAGGCCCTCCAAGAGATGAATGTACCAGAATACCTTCTTAAGATCGTAGCAAGCTACTTTGAAAACAGGGTCCCGAAGTATGACATGAAGAACGGTACGAGGGAGTATGATATTACTGAAGGTGTACCACAAGGTTCAGTTCTAGGCCCGCTCTTGTGGAATATTATGTATGACGGTCTATCAAGACTAACTCTGCCAAGAAACGTCAAACTCGTAGCATATGCAGATGACGTAGCCGTAGTGATCGATGCCAAATACCTGGACGAAATAAACCATATGTTCGATCTCACTTTTGAGCGCGTTAACCGGTGGATGGACGCAGTGAACCTACAACTGGCGCAACACAAGACTGAAGCAGTGCTTATTACCAGCAGAAAAGTGGTAGAGACCATTAGGCTGAAAGTCGGCGAACAAGAAATCACATTACAACCTTATATCCGATATTCGGGAGTGATGCTTGATGCCTGACTCAACTTCAAGCAGCAAGTGGAACATGTCAGTGCCAAAGCGTCAGTAGTGAGGGCTAGTCTAGCCCGACTGATGCCGAACGTCGGAGGCCCAAAGCAGAGCAGGAGGCTATTATTGTCATCAGTAGTCACATCGGTGCTCACTTACGGAATATCCATTTGGGCCGACGCACTAAAGACGCAAGAATCATGGAGAAAGGCTGGACCAGTATATCGACTGAGTGCCCTACGAGTAACTACTGCCTTCCGCACAATATCAAAGGAAGCAGTGTGTGTTATTTCCGGTACTCTGCCTCTCAGAGTCCTAGCTGAGGAAAGACGGAACCTATATCAACGAAAAAGGTCAACCACACTGAGCCCTGAAGAACTTAGAAGGGAAGAACGGCAACACAGCATCGCAAGATGGCAACAGGAGTGAAATTCTGGAGAGAAAGCTCGGTGGACGTACCGTCTCATACCTCGGATTGATGTGTGGTTCAACCGGAGTCACGGTGAGATCAACTATTATTTAACGCAGATGTTATCAGGACACGGATGTTACCGGAAGTATCTTCACCGCTTTAAGCACGATGATACCTCAGAGTGCCCGTCCTTTCCAGGGGTCAATGAAGATGCAGAGCATGTTTTCTTTGTGTGTCCACATTTCAACCAACAGCGCAATGAGTTAGAGAAGATTCTGAAAAAGAGAACCCAACCAGAATCAATAGTAGAAGCAATGTTGTCGTCAGAAGCTGCCTGGAACGCCACAAGCACTTTTGCTACAAAAGTGCTTACAGAGTTGCGATCCATTGAGAGGAAAAAAGCGAAAGACAGAATCTAGAAGGAAGAAATAACATCTTGGCCACCAGAAGGAAGAGCGGCAGTTAATTTCCCCCCCCCCCCCCGCAAAGAAATGCCTTACGGCGGTACCATGGGGGATCAGAGGATAGAAGAGAAAGGGGTTTAGTGGGTAGGGGCGTCAGCGTCGAGTTTTAGTATGAGGCTGCGTTGAGTCACCACATATTCAGGTCAAACAGCTATGCATAGAATCCGTAAAAAGGATTCCCCCCTAAGAAAAAAAAAAAAAAAAAAAAAAAAAAACACACACACATACATACATACATACAGACACGGTGACATCACCGCGAAAATAGTCAGGAAAGCTTCCTAGGACCTCAAAACGTCGAGATCTGATGATAAATCGATTTTTGAAAAACGGGGTGAAAACAATAATTTCCCGATTTTTGAAAATTTTCAATTTTCTTAGCAGGAAGTTAAAAATATGTAGGTTATTTTTTTTCAGTTCAAAGAATTCATCCGCTGCCTGATCTGGAACTTCCTGGAGGACGAGAAACCTCCATGAGTAGCTAACTCTGATAAACACGACATTCACTATTTAAAAATTGCCTAGGTTATTTTTTGAAGTGCAGGGAATCTTGCGTAAACCTCCATGAGTAGCTAACTCTGATAAATACGACACTCGGTACTTAAAAATTGTCTAGGTTATTTTTTGGAGCGTGGGGAATCTCGCCGCTGCCTGATCCGCGACCTCTTGGAGAACCGTCTCCGTAAACCACCATGAGTAGCTAACTCTGATAAACACGACATTCACTATTTAAAAATTGTCTAGGTTATTTTTTGAAGTGCAGGGAATCTCGCGTAAACCTCCATGAGTAGCTAACTCTGATAAACACGACACTCGGTACTTAAAAGTTGTCTAAGTTATTTTTTGGAGCGCGGAGAATTTCGCCGTTGCCTGATCCGCAACCTTCTGGAGAACCAACCCCGTAAACATTCAAGGGTTATAGTCGAGGGCTCTCGAGCATTATAGAATTATTTTTTTAATTTTTTATTAACTCATAAATTGCAAGCAATTATACAGGGTGTCCTAGAAGTCGCGCACCCCATTGTAGGGATCGAAAGAGAAAAATATTCTGAGACGAAAAGTCCTTAGCCATTTTTGAATCAGACGCATGGATAATTAATAATTAATTAATGAAAGTGACCAATCAGGAGCGCGCGACAGAAGAATTGAAAGTAAGTAGGGAGGTTGTGTAAGAGACACTGGGTGGCTGGGAAGGAATTTTTATTTCAATTAACAATACTTAAAATAATTCTTGATTGAAGAACCAGTAGGAACGATAATTAAGAGGCACTGGGCAGCTATGAATAAATTTTTATTTTTATTTAGAATGATTAAAGTAATTTTCATGTGAAAAATTAGTGGTAAGTGTCAAGTTGAGGCTCTGGGTGGTTTTCTGAATAAAAATTACTGTAATCATTCGAAATAATAATAAAAATTCATTCATAGCCGCCCAGGCCCTCTAACTGACCCTCGCTACTTATTTTTCAATCAAAAATTACTCTTATTACTCCGAATAAAAATAAAAATTAATTCATAGCTGCTCATTGCCTCTCACTGAACCCCACTACTTGTTTTTCATTTAAAAATTACTTTTATTATTCCAACTAGAAATAAAAATTCATTCCTACTCGCTCAGTGTCTCTTACACACCTTCGCTACTTATTTTCTGAATAAAAATTGCTCTAATCATTCGAAATAATAATAAAAATTCATGCATAGCTGCTCTGGGCCTCTAACTGACCCTCGCTACTTATGTTTCAATTAAAAATTACTTTAATTATGTGAAATGAAAATAAAAATTTATCCATAG
>NC_058158.1:16619004-16654004 GCF_020080835.1 Cotesia glomerata | reverse complement strand
TAACCCGGAAACCCCTCAGGCTGGGTTAGTTCACATTTGGACGCCAGATAATTTTATCCAAAAATTACCAAAAATAATAAAAATTCTAGGGGCCGCGCCGGACAATCAATTAACGATTTAAACTAATGCGAATGAAAAGCTAAATCCTAAAGTAACTAAAATCAAGGTCAAGACAGAATTTACAATTATAAATAATAAATAATTAATTATGAAATAATATTTTATATTAACGAATTGAACTAGGAAGATGAGTCATAGGAAAAGAATCCGGGAATTAACGTACACAAAATAAATCATTGTTTAATTGGTAAATATTAATAAAAATAAATTATTTATTTATAAACGGTATTACTTAAAATTAAATCCACTTTCCAAATAACAAATTAAATCCTTTATGGAACTTTATAATAGATTTCAAACAATTAAACCAATAAAAACGATAATTTTAGATATTAGCCTTTCAATATTATTTACAAACGTAATGATAATTAGTGTAAGTGTAATGCTTTAACTAGTAATTGCTGGCCATTTCAGGGACCCACACGAGGCTTTCGGAATAGGTACAAGTATTCCTTTAAAATAACCCTTACTCGCTACGGGATCGACCCGATAAATCGATAGTGAATTTAATTAAACGATAAAAGAATAAATTATTTAAGCCAGGAGACAGCGGTGTGCGGATATTAATCGGTCTCAACTTGTGAGTACTCACCAAAAAGGAAACTCAACCCAAGGCACCAAATCCACACTCCTTACAATAGCGGAGGTCCCGCGTGTATACCTCACACCAAGCGGGCCACCGCGTGTCTGCTCAATTTTTGTCACCGTAAACCGTTCGAGGCCTCGTGTTCGACAACAAGGGCCTCTTTAGCCATTTTCCCTAATTCAATGAACTCTTTGCTCGCGATCGATATTGTAGGGCCTCACCCGTGCGAGTAAAGGCTATGATTTATCACTCATAGTAAAATTAGGTACTATATGACAATGATTTACGGCAATGCACACAAATAATAATAATAATAATAAATTATAAATAATTCATTATAAATGTCTGAAATAAAGATAAAATTAATTCTTAAATTAATAACCATAATATTAGAATTTTCAAATATAAATAATACTAATAATATTAAATTCAATAAATAAATTAATAAATAAATATAAAATAATAAATTCAGAGACACACCGAGTGTGGATCTGTTGCCAAATTTAGGCGCAGGGAGGGACGCATACAGGGAATAAAAACCCTGTGACAGAGGCAATAAGCCTTCGTGACGTCAGCGGGCCCGAGAGTACAGCTGGCCATGCTGACCTCGGGTCCTTTATCGCTTGGGTTTATTGCACATAGAAAAAAGAGTAATAAACAGGAAAAGTTTGAGAAAAGTTGCTGGGAAAAAACTCATGGGAAAAACCTATAAGCCAGAGAGAAAAGGCTCCGGATCTTAAAATGTACAAATATTTATAACTTAATCCTATTACAAGTGAAAATTTAAAACTAAATTATTCTATTGAATTTACTACACTTTACAATTTGAAATCTTAACTGTAGCCTAAATGCCTAACAAAATAATTTTAATTTTCTAAATTTTTAAACAATTTTTAAACAATTTTGATGTCAGCAGTCACATGACCGCCACAAGTTTTTTAAACGATAATGTTATTTTGATCGAAAAACTTAAATGTATCGATTGAAGATAATATAGCTCTAAAGCCAAGAAAATCTAAATCAAGACAAGAGATTCTTAAAGCGAAATAACCATTTTTCTTCCAAAATAAATTCTTAGATCAAGAAAATATCTCTTGAGTCAAGATAAATTTTCTATCAGTGCATGCAATCGATCCTACTTATTTACCCTAGTATTTACAGATCATTGTTTAGAACTCACCGTACTGAATGAAAAACTCGGTAAACTTGTTATAGACGGAGAATTTAATTGAGGTAGTTTGATCTCACTTGCTGCTATAGCTTGTTGGAGCTGTTCATATTTTGGACCTCTAAGGTATCGTTCAATAACTAAGTGTACAATATTTCCTGCATTTCTGAGAACTTCGACAGCTTCATGATTTGAGTATCCTTGTAATGAAAAGTTGTTCACTTTTACAATTCGGTCATTTATCTGTATCTTTTGACTCAATTCTGCAGCACTTCCTTTGCTTATACTTTTTACAAAAATACCTGATAATTCTTCTGAAAATAAAAAAAAAAATTAGGAAAACAGTTGACCTTGAAGGCCATCCCTGCAACTTCCCGCTAATTCCATACCTAGGCACTTAAAATTGCACTTATGACGTTTTTTAGTTTCTCGAGCTCAAAAATACAATTTATGTGTTATTTTTAGCTCTCCGAGCTTAAAGAGATAGCTTTCCTATGCTTGTGAGCTCTTCGAGCTCAAAAATCTTATCAAAGTTCGATAAAACACGATTATTTTAATTTTCAAACTGCTATAACTTGAATTAATCAACTGATTTGCATGCGGTTGGCAGCGATCGATGTAGTTTTTTGAGCTCTACAAATAATTCAGAGTAAAAAAATTGATCTGATAAAAAATTTCGGAGTTATTACCAATAAACACTTTTTTCGATTTTTTTCGACAACGATATCTCACAAACGCATCAACTGATTCTGACGCTTTTGGTGGCGATCGATGCGGGTTTTCAAGGTTAAGATCTGAATAGTTTTTGAGACCGATCGGTTTAGCCAATTCGGAGATATTTAAAAAAAAATGAAAAAAAAACAACTTTTTTTTCACTTTTCTTGCAATTTCTCGAAATCTACCAGTCCGAATTGGTTCCAAATTACCGGAAATCTGAAATTGGCGAAGCCTTTTCGAATGACACCAACCGCGATGAAATCGGTCCAGCCGTTCAAAAGTTACGAGAAGTTTAACACACACACACACACACACACACACACACATACAGACGTACGGACATCATCGTAAAAATAGTCAGGAAAGCTTTTTAGGGCTTCAAAAGGTCGAGATCTGTTGAAACCTCAATTTTTGCAAAACGGGGTAAAACTAATGACTTCCCGATTTTTCGAAAATCTTCGATTTTCTCAACTGGAAGTTAAAAATTTAGTAAAACGGTTAACCCTAAAGGCCGCTCTTATAAGTACCGCAAACTCAAGGGGTTATACGCAGTTGCAAGGCTAAAAAAACATTATTTTTTTATAAATTATTTATAGATATTTTTTATTTATCAATAACAAGTGATAGTGATTTAAATAGAGCCTACTTTCAAGAATACAATAACGCGTCAATCATGTAAAATTATAAATGTGCACCGCTCCTGTAGATGTTCCAAACTATCTCTAAAAAAAAGGCGCTTGGCGGTGAATTTTTTTGAAGGATTGATTAATGTGTCGGACGAAGAAATAAGATTAAAAAAATATGATACTATTTTTTTTTAACAATTTAGAAATTTTTTTTTAACAAAAACGAAAATTCGTTACAAATAGACGCCATTTTGTCAAAAATCAAAATTTTCCTCATTCTCTTGTCCAACACTAGCATTAATCTATCATTCAAAAGAATTTACCATATTTTTCGATTTCAGAAAATCTAAATTGCCGAAATGGAGATCACCGCCGAACGCCTTTTTTTAGAGGTCGTTCGGAACATCTTCTATAGGAGCGGTGCACATTTATATTTTTACATGATTGACGCTCTATTGTATTCTTGAAAGTAGGCTCTCTTCAAATAACCATCATTTGTAATTGATAAATAAAAACTTTCTATAAAAAATTCAGTGAAAAAAATATTCTCTTTTTAGCCTTGCAACTGCGTATAAACCCTTGAGTGAAAATCGCTATAAGTTTCACTTATTATGAAGTTTTTGAGTTCTTGGAGTTAAAAGGTCTAGTTTGTCTTCAGTAAAACACTTTTTTCAAAATATATAAGTTGCAACAACTTGTGGAAAAATCATCCAATTTTAAAACGTTCGGCACTATTTAGCGTGATTGAGAGCTGCACCAACATTCTTAGAAAAAAATCTATCTGAAAAACAACTAAAAAATTTTATTGAGAAACTATATAATGTTGTTTTTTTTTTTTCAAATTAGATATCTCTAGAAAAAATCAATTGATTTCAATACAGTTAACGGAGATCAACATAGTTTTTTGAGCTCAAAACATTTCCTACACAAAATCGATTCGACAAAAATTTTTAAAGTTGTTTTAGAACAACCCTTGCGAGATTTCCATCTACAACGATATCTCTCGAACGAATAAAACAATTTTGATGAGGTTTGCGGCAATAGACGTCGTTTTCTGAGTAGAAGAGCTGATTAGTGGATGTCGAGAAGGTTTTATCTGAATAGAAACCCCAAAGATGTACTTCGTGAGCTTCTACCTTACATCTAATGAAGGGGTGAGTTTCTTTCACCAAGAGTTGGCTAGCATTGAAAACGCCATTAGCGACTTTAACGCTAAATCTGCTTAATAGAGAGCAGACTTCTCAGACACCAGACCTCATCATTTTAAACAGCGGGAAGACCTTTACTTTTAGTAGATCGGGCAATAACGTGTGTATACTCGACATCTCGCTGAGTCACCAAGAATTGCCTACAGGATCCGGAACTAGATGGTCTTCGAAGTGTACAGTGGTAGCAATCGTGAAATGCTAAAAACTTTGGCCTAGAAGTTCTAAGATTGTCTCATTCACAAAGCTGAATAACCCTGTCTAGTACAAGGCAGACGCGCCTGACGTTTGGCTGAGCTGTAGTTTGGGATAGATTTATTTAATCAATCTATTCGATTAATGAATTTATTAAGTAAAAAAGTAAAAAAAAAAAACAAATCTAAGCTGAATAAACAAGTTATATGGTCCATATAGAGGTTAAGTCGAAAAAATTTTTTCCAAGTCCGTAGATTAGAAGAAAAAATCGAAAAAAATTTCGAAAATTTTTTTTTTCGGTGGTTTTCTTAAGATTACTCGAAAAAAAATTTTCAAGCTCATACCCAAAAATTAGACACTTAGAGCTATAATTTGCTTTTTTTTTATTTGCTGTACGACCATTTTTCTACAAGCTGCAGCCCGATGAATATCCCCTAAAAATTTCGATTTTTTTCTTGCTCCCTTATTTTTTGTGAAAAGTGTATGTAAAGTTTTATTATCAGTTTACAATTTGTCCTACCCTTGAAGTCTGTGTAAAAGAAATCCGGCCCAACTTTTCCACAATTTGATGACGTTCCTACGAATCACCCGGATCTCGTTGCATCAATTTCAATTAAAATTTAATGATTTTGTTTTTTTAACTTTCATATTTGTAATACAGTGAAGTCACCACCACGCTTTCCTCTAAAAGTCGTAAAATCGAGACCTGTAAGGCAATAGTTGAAACTACGCATAGATTTATCCGGGTTCCCAAAAATTTAGAAAACGCGATTACTCTTGTTTTAGACAAAGTACCCTTGGGCTACCTTTCATATTTTTGATTTAATTTACCTATGAGTCCAATACAATCGCTGATGTTGCTAACCCTATATAAACCGCACGAAAATCATTTTTTAATATCTTTATTACAAGTAAGATTTTAATTAAACAATAGAGGTTACTCGTCACCGAAAGCAGGGATCCATCATCCTTACTGTCTCTAAGTTAACACTTAGGGATAATGCTCGAGTTTGTGTACCGCTCCACACTACAACGCAATTTTTAATTTAGCTCCCGAACGGACAAAGTGACAATGTTCGGATGTTTGAGATTTCTATTTGATAAGACTTTACGCCCATCACTCACTTCGTTCGTGACACTGGTTATGGAGAGACGGTTGTGATTCGGTCTTTTAGAGGAAGTTTTTTTTTTTATAAACGGGACTGAACGGTACCTAGCACATAAATCGGTGTTCTTAAACTAAAATTCGCCTTGCAGCCACGAACTAGCAGTCACAGTACATCTCTCCTCTATACTCTCTACACTCTCCTCTACTAGTTTTAGCTAATTATTATTCGCATAATTTTATTATTTAATTCAGTGTATAAATGTAATTCCCAACGTTTAAAAAAAATGTTTTATCTGAGCTGGCGCAAGGTATAGCTCCCGTGATCATCTCAATACCTAACGTTGGTGAGCACGAACAGGTCTCGGTGTTGCTAGACTTTATTATGAACCGCTGTAGATTATACTTCTGGTAGCCTTCGCAATGGCCAACTCGGTATACATAAACAACCGATGAATTTAAATTTTTATCTGGAACAGTACGCGTAGGTTATCCCCTTGGTCTCTTTCAATACTCAGCTTCTCGATGCTTCAAACGGCAAACGCGGTGTTCTTAAAGGTTGTTCTAAGCTGTTATAAAGATATACTTCCCGTGGTCTTTTCGATGGCCAACTCGATGCACGCATACTGATTCCGCTGCTTATCTAATCTGGTATATTAAAGCCCTGCTTGTGATTTCTGACGATTGTTGTGAGGTTAACCATCTCTTGTTATGATCAACATAGATCGAGGTACGTTTGGTGTACCTTGGATGAATAGATTCGCGAGGGTTAACCAACATCCGATTTTGATTCTGGTACTTATTTCATGAGTGTACCGAAGTCAGTGTATTTCTTGGGAAAGCAATAAATTCTCTAAGTAGGTCGAGTGGGGCATTACACGTGCAGCATCTTTACTAATACTAATGCTACCGCTACTAATCATGACTACCACTACTAACACTCTACGCATTTAATAGTCGTTGATGTCTCCTCTACTGAGGTTAGTTACTTTACCAGCATAGGAGAGATTATCGTAGAAAAATGGTATCAAATTGATGTCAGGTTGTTGGAAAAAAAAATACGACACGGCCTGAGGTACCGAGGGTGGGGATAAGTGAGTATGAGAGAAGTATTGCATTTACAATACATCTCCCTTGCAAGGAAATAATAATAATAATAGAAAAATTCACACGAGTTACATGGGGCCGTAACACCTCCCCCCTTCGACATTTATGCTACATGCACTCCACTGACTTTTACTCCACTCCCAGACACACATACTCCCACATTCATTCCCCCATTCACAGTCAGTACCCTAGACCTACCAGTAATTCTGCTACCCTGGGAGCTTGAACAGCGCACGCAACTACCTTCGAACATACCACAATCGAGGCCTGTCATCCGCAAGCTATCGCATGAGCCTGGCCCAAGCTCCCGTACTTTGGGGCGACGATATTTCAGTCACTTCTCCGCGGTAATCGACTCGCTCCAAGAGACTGAATTTTAGTTCAGTGTTCGGTAACTGACCGGGCGACACAAAACATCGGCCTTTTTTTCGCAGTGCAGTTCGACATCCTAGCAATAACTAACCAGCACACACTATAATCCTTAATACTCCTACATTATCGTACCCACACAATATAATCCCGCATTCTCTCGTACATACACCACTACTGTAACGCTGCATGAAATGTAACGTTACACGTTTGAGAAATTTTTCATTTTGAAGTTTTAAGCTTGTTGAGCTCAAAAACCTAGTGGTTGTTGGAAACATACTCTTTCAAAAATTTTGAAGTGCAATATCTTCCGATCGAATCAATCGTTGTCGATAGGGTTTTCAGCATTCGACGTAGTTTTTCAATGACAATAAGATTACACCGGCCCACAAAAAAAAGGTGGTCTGTATTTTTGACTGGATCTACCTATCTTTATGTATTTTGACGCGCTGAATCCGAATCTAAAGTCAGTTTTGCCTGTACACTCTAAAAATTTTAAGTAAATTGCATTAAAACATACAAATCGTCAAAAATTAGCAGTTTTGGTAAGAAAAAAATTTATGGAACTATAGATCAAGTACGATTTTTATGTATTTTGGTCCGCTAAATCCAAATCTGAAGTTTATTCAACCATAAGCCATTTAAAATCTAAGTAAATTGCAAAAAAAAAACCCTTTAAAATTGCAAAGGATAGCAAAAAATTGAAAGTTAGAAGCTTGTGCCTGTAACCAGGGCACCTCCATGTGGTGAAGGTAGGCAACAGGACCATCTGGCAGAGTCCCTGGGTTAACGGCGTGTATGCCGTCATGACACGCACAAGCAATATGTTTTTTTACAATGCAAAGGCTCGGAATCCCAGTATCAGCGTCTAGTCAGAGTGAGAAAGCAGGCTCGCAAGCGTCGTCATCCAGTGACTGCATGGGTGACTTAACTTCTGAAGGGTATAACACAAGGATATATTATGAAAAGTGTTTCTCACATATGTAACAAAAGTTCTGATTGGATTTGTTACATATGTGGAGAGTTTGAAGTGTCAAAGTACCGTAGACCTTTTTCAAACAAATTGAAAAAGATTTAAGAAGATTGCTTTGGCATTCAAATTACCAACTGGAATGCAACCTGGGTACTATATACTATTTGTGGTCGGTATCACACGATTTTAATTCGTTGGAGCAGACGAGAAATCATGAGAGCCTAAAATTTTCGAAGCCCATGATATGGTCTGCATCAGCAAATCATAAGAATTGCTAGTTTAGTATGACTGACGTTGCAGGTTTTACTTCGACAACTAAACATAAGATTCAATGTCCTAACGTTCCATCAATTGAGGTAAAACCTCAAAAAATTTTGGTTGTCGAAGAAACTACTATTCCCGAGTCGATAGATGAGGACGAAGAAGGGAGGCAAGTTGACGACGTCATTGAAAAAAACAGTTCTGAGGACGAAGAATACTTTCCCGATGTTGTTGGTGACAATGAAGATCCTGAAATCTTCAACCAACTACAATTAAATGACCTTGCGCGAGATATAGGGCTATCCAAAGAAGAATATGAACATTTAGCGACTGTAAAAGAAGAAAAATTTATGAGCTAAATGAACATCAGCTTATTTTTGTCGCGATACGGAGAAAGAGTTCCGGAAATTTTTCAACATCAATCGCGAAAATTTATTGGTTGACTGTTCAGATGTGAAAGGTGTAACAGGTTAAAATTACCCTAGGTCGATGAATCACGTGATATCGATAATATTAAGACGCAGCACTGGTGCGTCTCGATCTTCGGGCCTAAAGAGAGAATAGGAGGGGGTAGTTTGGGGGTTATTATATAGGAGCCGTGCAGTACAAAAGCGAGAAGTGGTGTAACCGTCAGACCGTGTACCACAGAAGAGACACCGATCCCCGTAGTAGTTACCAGTCGAAAGAAGCCAACAACATCTAGGACTTCGACCTCAAGTAGTGGGTTAGATCGTTGTTTATTCATCAAGGTATCAATAATTGCTCTGTAGGCTAGAAGTGGACCGCGGTTTACCTGATATCAGGTTTACTTCTCCTCTGATTAATTATTTATTATTTATTAAATTGGTAATAATTCAATAATTATTTAACTTTATTTGTTTTCGTTAGTCAGTGCTGAGTGTTCCTCACGGGGATCTATACCCGAGGGTCACTCAGAGATCTTGCGGTGTAAATTTTCGTGATAATTTATCTGTTAAAAATTAATTTACTCGAATATCTATCAACATTTTTAAGTTCTGAAAACGATTTTAGATTGTACATATTTCACTGAATAATTCAATAAAATAAAATCGAATAGTAAAATTTTCGAGAAATTTCCATTGTCTTCTCACGGATTCTAGTCAAGCGTCGGTTAAGTTTTACAATGTAGTTGATCCGTACCCAAGGTCAAAATTACTAAGCATTAACGAATATTTGGCGACCATTTTAAGTACGCAATTAGTTGTTAATTATTTTTACTGGATAATTTATTATGAACAATAGAATTATTATTTGTTAATATAATTTATTGCAAAATTATTATTTAACATTATATTATTTATTGCGAATTTAACTATTCATATTTCGGCGCAATAAAGACTGATTAAATCAGAGAATTTTGTGATAATTTATTTTTGATATTGAGAAAATTTAGTGCATCAAAATTTATTCGAACCGAAGTAATTTTACTTAGTTAATTTACTAAATCGAACTCAAGTTCTTGAAAGTACTCAGTTAATTTAATTTATTATTTTACTTTAAAATTAATTACCAGTGTGGATATTAAGTTCAGAAATGCTTAATTAAAATTATTCAATAAAATGTAATAAGAATTTATTTATTTTAATGTTGAATATTAAAATTACGATTTGAATGAGAATAAATGTTTGCGTCGAATTTTAGTCCAGAGTTTTAGGAATTAAATTATTGGGCTCGGAAATATTTTGTAATCTAATTGCGAGCTGATGACTGAAATTTTGAAGATGAGAATTTAATATAATATTTTTCTGGAATTAAATTTGTTATAAATTTTCATAAATAAATAAAAGGAAAGTAAATTCTGTGAGTGTGTGTGTGTGTGAGTGCGGGTAAAGTGGGTGAGCAACAGGGGCTTCTTGGCTTACGTTGCAGTCACTAGGCTGTTGCTTCTGTACCCGGGTAAAAAAATTTATATATAATTGTGTATAATTAGAGATGAAAAATGGCCCGGCATAATTATATATAATCACGTATAATTATATCCAATTATATATAATTATATGCGATTATATATAATAATATTAATTTTTTTTTTCAAAAATGGATAAAAAAATTGTTTTTTTTTTTTTTATTAGTATGATGTAGAGTATGATGTAGTAATCAGAAACTATTTTATCTGATGAAAAATTCCGGGCGTCCGGTGGGTTCGAACTCGACTCCTCCTGGTTAACAGTCCTGCACGCTGCTTACTGGTCTGAATCACATACTGTACCTGACAAAATTTATTCAATTTATTAAAATTCAAACCCAAAAAAGATCAGATTTACAGATAAATTTTGTGAAATTTCTTAAAATTATATAAAACTTAATAAAAGCAGTACATTTATAACAGATTATTTATTTTGACTATTGTTAATTTTTATGTTATTTATTTTCTATAGAAAATGAATTGTATTTTTTATAATTCAAAGAGAATTTGGTAATCTAATATCTAAAACTAGCTATTACCCGCCCGCTCCGCTGGGCACTTTATAGAATTGTATTTTGAGATCTAGACTTGAAATTCAATTGGAGTATTGTTCTGACTTGCACAGATTCAAAATTATATCGGATTGGCCTGTACCTTTTATCCATGCCATAATTCTAGCAAATATCCATTGTAACTTTTAATGTGCAATCACTATAACATTCCCGTGGCTTTCTCAAAAAATGAATAATCATTTTTGGATTTACGATTTTAATTTTTGATTTTACGAAATCTCTTAAAATGAATAACCAAATTTTTTTTCCACATCTTAAGTGTTTAGAAAATGTTTTCATTTTAATCTGTTACATTCCCGCGATCCCGTAATAAAAACAATTCATTGGTTATGTGATCAGCAAAAATAAAATGTATGCAACATACTTAGTCCGTTGACTATATAGCTACATGTAAAGTTAAATTTTAGAAACCTTACAATGACTTTTTCGCCGCTGCCAAAGAGACGATTGTGGTAAGAAAATATAATTATTAAAAAAGGAAAATATTTTAATCCGTTGACCTTGGAGGCCATCCCTGTAATTACCTGTTTCTCTTAAGATTCTATCAAATCTTATATCTCTAGGAAATATATTTGAAGAATATGAATTTTTTGACAACTATCACTCCCGCACTCTTATGTGAGAAAAATTTCGTAAAATCCTATTCGAGATGATTTTAACGTTCAAAATAAAATATTCCAACAAAACTTCGAGTCCATAGAAACTATTGTTTTGAAGAGAAAGATTTTCATTGTTAACGCCTCCGCCAGTTCCTTTGAGGTTGGAATTTGATAAAATTCATTCTTAGCTGAACTTGACATGATACATGAAGACTCCCACCAAATTTGAAGTCTGTCGAAGTTACAGTTTGGAAATTCAAATTTTAGACTTTAACACCCACCCCCGCAATTCCTATCGGAAGTAAACTTTATTGAAATCTATTTTGAGATGATCTCTACAGGAGAAATAAAAGATTTCTACCAAATTTGGAGTTTTCAGAAGCTATATTTTGAAAATGAACATTTTTTATTGTCAACACCCACTCCCGCGATCCTTACTGACATGACAACACCCACTCCCGCGATCCTTACTGATCCAAAATGACATTGGGCTATGTTAGGATTTACGTAAGATACAAGTCATGAATGAGTCATATGTGACTCATTATTTCACACTTCTTGACGTAAGATTCTGACGTAAAAATATGACGTAGTCATGACGTCAGTATTATGTCTCAATGACATTTATGACGTCAATATGACATACCTGTGATGTCTATATCATGATAATGATGTCATTATGACGTAAAAGTGATGTAAGTGATGTAAGAATTGTACCTCAGAAAAAATATTTAAAAAAAAATTTCTCAAAAATAAAAAGATGGCAATTTTGAAATTAATTATAGTGTTGTGGACTTATTACAATTTGAAACACTAGTTATATGTTGATACTTGATGAAAAAATCCTGAAATATGCTGGGCTCGAACTTGGGTCCTCACGTGTCGGAGTCTGGAACGCTGCTCACTTGTCCAAGTAACGGTTCATGTCACGAAGTAAATAACTTACGTGATAAGCCTTACATAACGAAAAATGCTTATTTCATAATTTTTTCTGAGATTAAATGGATTTTAAGAGCTGGAATTGTATAAAATTCAAGTCTAATAATTTATACAATTTCATTAAACTCATGAAATTTTATAAAGTTCTATAAAACTTTGTAAAAACTCTTATAGAAGGCTCTCTAGTGAAACTTGTGGTAATTAATAGACAATTTATAAATTTTCATAAGAATTGATTGAATCTTACACTTTCAAAAATTTTCGGCTAAAAGCGACACAGAGAACTTTCACAAAGTGAAATTTTTTCAGAGTAAACGATGTATCCGTGTCATTTGAATATTTTTTAATACTTATTGATTTCTCAAGACTCGAATTTTTTTTTTATTTAATTTTTTCCGAAAATTTAGTATTTTTCATTTGGATTTTTCTTCTTCAAAATTTCAAAATTTAGATTTTTTTTTTTTAATTTCAATTCTTTTAAGTATACCATTTTTTTAATCTATATTTATTTTTAATTTCAATTTTTTTCGAAATTTGAATTTCTTTAATTTAACATACTAACAACATTATGAAACTTGATGTACACAGTAAAAAAATTTTGCGTCATTGTGTCAAAAAATTTTGTGTTCAAAATTTTTATGTTAAATATTTAACATTTTTTTATGTTGATTTAACACAATAAATGTTAAATTTACACTTAAAAAAGTTAAATACTGAACACCAAAATTTTTAACACTAAAGTTTTTGATGCAATGACGCAAAATTTTCTACTGTGTAAAATACTATTAGTCTCGTCAATAACAATCATGGAACTGTTTGAATTATTTCAAATACAATGTTTCATAAGTAGCAGCACTAATGTCAGAAAATTATTTTTCAAGTAATAGTGCAATATTTAAATGACTGATATTTAATTTCTTGACGCGAAATCATAAGAAATTATATGTTTACTCGCTTGACGGTTTAAAAATTTAGAGTTCATGCCACATAAATTGAACTCGGTATTTTGTTATCAGTTTCACACCAAATCATTTATACCGAATGAAGTCGAAAATATTTTTACAATGGATAAAAGTACCTAAATTCATGGAAAAAATATAAGTGAGAAACATATGCAACGAAAAAAATTAGGATGACGGTTGACCCTAAAGGCCATCCCTGCAACTTCCCGCTCATTTTGTTCTTAAACGCTAAAAGCTATACACACACACACATACAGACATACGGATATCATCGCGAAAACAATCAGGGAAGCTTCCTAGGACCTTAAAACGTCAAGATCTGATGAGAACTCGATTTTCGAAAAACGGGGTAAAACCAATAACTTCCCGATTATTGAAAATTTTCAATTTTCTTAGCGGGAAGTTAAAAACACTTGTTTTCAAATCTTTTATTGACGATATCTTTTGAACTAATTAACCGATTTCTACGTTTTTGGCGGCAATCGACGCGGTTTTTTAAGCTCTATAAATTATGCTATGTCATCGAAAGTGATCCGAGAAGAAATGACGAAGTTATGTGAAAAAAACACTTTTTTCGGTTTTTTTCGGTTTTCTTTCGTTCACGCTATCTCTCGAACGAATCAACCGATCAAATTCTCAGGAAATCTAAGTTCAGCGTAGCCCTTTCGAATGGCACCAACCGCGATGAAATCGGTTCAACCGTTCAAAAGTTATAAGCGAGTCACATAGTCACACACACACACACACACACACACACACACACACACACACACATACATACATACAGACATAGTGACAACATCGCGGGGGTAGTCAGGGAAGCTTCCTGTGACCTTCAAACGTCGAGATCTAATGAAAACTCGATTTTTGCCAAACGGGGTAAAAACAATAACTTCCCGATTTTTGAAAATCTGAGATTTTTAGCGGGAAGTTAAAAAAGTATTTCTTGCACCAAGAAAATTTTGACGGAGGCGGAAGTTATATTGGAGCAAGAAGTGTTTTAGTGTCAAGAAATTTTGACTTCATTCACGAAATTTTCAGTCATCTCTAATATATTCTTGGTCCAAAGAAATTTACCTTTGAGTCAAGATTTTTTTTCTGCAGTGTATGGAAACATACAAGCAAAGATACAAAAAGTTTATATCCCACATGTATTTAATTTGTATGTTTTTTTCTTAAAAACGTAAATGAAAAATATTTTGTATGTTATTTGCTAATATGTTAGATATATTCATTAATATTATAAATTATAAATTTTTGTTATCAAGAGCGGACTTAAATTTACAAGGTACCAGCTTAAATCAGCTGTTTACCTCTTCCTGATTCTTACTAAATTTTGAACCAATTTTCACTAATATTTAGCGATTAATTGTAAATTAGACATCTTGTTAAAGAAGTTTTATATTTGATAAATTTTGATCAATCGATAATATTAAAAAAATACATCCCCCAAATTTTATCAATATTATGGAAAATAATCGTTTGTCACTGATTTAGAAAATGACTTTCAAATTACGTCAGTATTATGTACAATTGTGACAAATTATTGATGTTAAATAATGACTCACAGATGGTATCGGTATTACGTAAGACCGTGACTTGTCACTGATGTAAACACATGATATTAATCTTACGTCAAGATTACGTACAACCGTGACTTGTCACTGATGTAAACGCATGATGTTAAACTTACGTCAAGATTACGTACAGCCGTGACTTGTCACTGATGTAAACGCATGACGTTAAACTTACGTCAAGATTACGTACAGCCGTGACTTGTCACTGATGTAAACGCATGATGTTAAACTTAAGTCAAGATTACGTACAGCCGTGACTTGTCACTGATGTAAACGCATGATATTAAACTTACGTCGTTATGACATACAATGATGGCATTAATGTTACGTAATATTGTAGTTTATATATTATGTCAGTTGTACGTAATATCTAAGTCATTTCCGTTACATCATAGAGAAGTAATAAACTTACATCAGTATGATGTCAAAAATATATCATATATTTTTACATCATAATTGGATCACAAGACAGGTCAATTTTACGTCATATTTACGTAAAATATTGTGACATTCCTATGACTTATAAATGACGTCATATTGAAGTCATGTGTTCACTGGGTATTGGAGGTGATTTGTTGTAAAATCCGTTCTTAGATCATTTCTATATCACATATAGAAGACCCCTACCAAATTTGAAGTCTATAGGAGCTATAGCTTCGAAATTAAAAGTTTTAATTGTAAATACCCACCCCCGCAAACCCCTGTGGGGTGAGCTATCGTAAAATTCGTTCCTATATTATTTCTACATCTCTTACAGAAAATTCCTACCCAGTTTGGAGTCTATTGGAGCTATAGTTTGAAAACGGGAATTTTTTATTGTTAACGCCCCCGCAATCCTCTTTGGGGTAGGATATCGTAAAATTCGTTCATAAATAATTTTTACATCACGTACAGAAATTTCCTATAAAATTTGGAATCTGTAGGAGCTATAGCTTGAAAATTACAAATTTTCATTGTTAATACCCACCCCCGCAACCCTCTGTGGGGTGTAATATCGTAAAGTTCGTTCATAGATTATTTCTAGATCTCTTACAAAAGATTCTTACTAAATTTGGAGTCGATAGGAGCTATAGTTTAAAAATGGGAATTTTTGATTATTAACGCCCCCGCAACCCCCTTTGTGGGTGGAATTTCGTTAAATACGTTCTTAGCTGACTTCAACTTGGTAAAAAGAATATCCCTACCAAATTTCAAGTCTCTAGGTCTTATGGTTCCAGAGATATCGTGATGAGTGACTATATACGTGGAAATCTTATATATATATAGATGTGGGTGAGTGCATGGATGGATGCGTAGGAGTGCATGGATGGATGCGTGAGAGTGCGTGGGTGGATGCGTAGGTGGATGCGTGGGTGGATGCGTGGGAGTGGGGGGTGGATGCGTAGGATGGTGTGGATGGAGAAGCATTGAAAGCGTAGAGTTGATGTTATACATTTTTCCGACTTCTTTATAAGCTAGAAAAAAAAAGAATGACAAAAAAAGGATCGTCTTTTGTTTTATTGACGGAAACAAAAAACAAATGACTACACACATAAATTAATAAAAAAAATGGGAATTTTCTATTGTTAACTTCCCCGCAAGACCCCTTGTGGGTGGAATTTCGTAAAATCCGTTCTTAGCTGACCTCTACTCGGAAAAAGGAATATTCCTACCAAATTACGAGTCAATCGACCTAATAGTTTCTGAGATTTCGTGATGAGTGAGTTCAAAAATGGGATCTCCTATATATATATATAGATTTCCATGTCACAATGTTAGTTACCGTACTCCTCCGAAACGGGTTTACCGATTTTTACCAAATTTTATATGCGTATTCAGTAGGTCTTAGAATCGGCTACTATCTATTTTTTATACCCCTAAGTGATAAGGGTTGTTCACCCTTAAAATTTTTTTTTTAATTTTTAGACGAAATTTTTTGTTTTTATTTTTTTATAATGTGGCATTAAAAAATACATACAACCCTAAATTTTTACTTTTTTATCACCAACCCTTATTTTTTTATAGCCATTTTAGTAATTTAATCATTTTTCATCCCGCTCGATAACTGATCAATGATCGTGTTTTTAACTGTACTTCGATTAAAATTTTCCTTAGCTTATGGCAAATCTAAAATGTTTTTTATGAAAATAAACATTTATTTTTATTATTAAAGTTTATTCCTGATATATGCTTAGTGTTACCAATCTTAGATTCTTAAAATTTGCCGCGCCTTTACTGCAGAAGGCACTAGCTACTCGTAAGGCACTCAGTCGATATACTGGTCCAGCCTTTCTCCATGATTCTTGCGTCTTTAATGCGTCGGCCCAAATGGATATTCCGTAAGTGAGCACCGATATGACTACTGATGACAATAATAGCCTCCTGCTCTGTTTTGGGCCTCCGACGTTCGGCATCAGTCGTGCGAGACTAGCCCTCACTACTGACGCTTTGGCACTGACATGTTCCACTTGCTGCTTGAAGTTGAGTCGGGCATCAAGCATCACTCCCAAATATCGGATATAAGGTTGTGATGTGATTTCTTGTTCGCCGACTTTCAGCTTAATGATCTCTACCACTTTTCTGCTGGTAATAAGTACTGCCTCAGTCTTGTGTTGCGCCAGTTGCAGGTTCAATGCGTCCATCCACCGGTTAACGTGCTCAAAAGTGAGATCGAACATATGATTTATCTCGTCAAGGTGTTTGGCAACGATCACTACGGCTACGTCATCTGCATATGCTACGAGTTTGACGTTTCTTGGCAGAGTTAGTCTTAATAGCCCGTCATACATAATGTTCCACAGGAGCGGGCCTAGAACTGAACCTTGTGGTACCCCACCAGTAATATCATACTCCCTCGGACCGTTCTTCGTGTCATACTTCAGGACCCTGTTTTCAAAGTAGCTTGCTACGATCTTAAGCAGGTATTCTGGTACATTCTTCTCTTGGAGGGCCTGCATGATGCATTTCCAATTGGCGGAGTTGAAGGCGTTTTTGATGTCTAGTGTCGCCACCAGGCAATACTTCTTCGTTCCACCTTTCGATCTGGTTCCTGCGATTGCTTCCTTGGCCGTATCAACAACCTGTTTGATTGCGTCCAGGGTTGATCGTTCTTTCCGGAATCCATACTGATTGTCTGCCAGGAGTGGGTCGACTACTGCTTCAATTCTCTGGTGAATTATGCGCTCAAATATCTTACCCGCCGTATCTAACATGCAAAGTGGTCGGTAAGATGACGGTTCTTCTGGTGGTTTCTTCCCTTTAGGTAACAGTACCAATCGTTGCTGTTTTTACTTACGAGGAAAAGTCCCCTCCTTGAGGCATGCATTATAAGCATCGAGGAATAATGTTGGAGCTGCCTTTATGATGGTTTTCAAGGCTATATTAGGGATTTCGTCCAATCCCGGCGCTTTATTATTCCCTACACGGTTACAGGCCTCCAGTAGTTTTTCTTCAGTGACAGGTGGAATGTGGTCCAGTTCGCCTGGCGCCAACTGGTAATCGAAGTTGCGTTGCTGTGGAAACAGTGCAGTGACGATTTTCTGAAGAAGTTGAGGACACGTAGGTGATGGCATTTGTTGTTTTTTTAGGTGGGTCATAACCACCTTATAAGGCCTACCCCACACGTCTTTATCTACCTCGTATACAAGCTCTTTCCAGCATCTTCTTTTGCTCTCTTTGATGGCTTTATTCAGTTCACGACGCGCCTTTTTGTACTCTGCGGTCAGCTCCACTGAGTTGAGCCGTTGATAGCCGCGCTGGGAGATTCTTCTCTTTCTATGACACTCTTTACGGAGGACGCTGATGTGGTCGTTCCACCAATGCACCAAAGGTCTCGAATTTACGCCACGCAGAATCTCGGCGTACTTTGCTTGTCTTTGTGCGTCGGGTCTGATCCATTTGAGCGGTTTTTTGCGCTTAGGCCTCGGCCTGGGCATCTTTGAAGGCTCCTTTGAGAGCTGTTTTTTGGCTAGCCTCCATTTCTCTTTCCTTGTGTGGACATCTTTCCAATCAGTCGCGTCTTTTTTTTTCGGCGTTCTGCTTCATCACGTTTTTCGGAGGACTTGGTTTCAAGTCCTTTCTCTTCGTCAATCGCCCATCTATTCCATCTGGGGAGATTCGGTCCTTCCTCTTGTTAGACTTGTTGGAAGTATGACCTTTGTCTTTAGCATCAGATTCACCGTCACCATCGCCTCCAGTGTCCATTGATTCTTCGATCTCCACAATAAGTTGACTGCTCTTCTCCGGCGTAAGACGAGGAGTGAGTCGTCGAGGTGACTGCTGTGTGTGTGTGTGTGTGTGTGTGTGTGTGTGTGTGTGTGTGTGTGTGTGTGTGTGTGTGTGTGTGTGTAAGTATGTAAACCTCTTATAACTTTTGAACGGTTGAACCGATTTTATCGCAGTTGGTTCCATTCTAAAAGGCTTAACCAAACTTAGATTCTAAAAAATATTTAGACCGATTCAAATCGATAGATTTTGAAAAATCTTCGAAAAACTGAAAAAAAAAATTTTATCAAATGTGGTTTTTTTCGGATAACTTTTAAACTACTCAACCGATCGATTATAAATACTAATCAGCTCTCAACCTTGAAAAACCACGTTGATCGCTGCCAATTCGGTCAAAATCGGTTGATTCGTTCGAGAGATATCGTGAACGAAAGAAAACCGAAAAAAGTGTTTTTTTGGAGTTACTCCGAAATTTTCAGTTTGACCAATTAAAACTTAATTCTTTATGAGGCTTAACAAACCTCGTAGAATGCTGCCAACCCCGTAAAAATCGGTTCATTTATTCATAAGTTATTGCAGTTTGAAAATTCAAAAAATAGTGTTCTATGAAACTTCTCAAAGAGCTCAAAAGCATAGAAAGGTTATCTTTTTGAGCTCGGAGAGCTCAAAATAACACACAGATTGTATTTTTGAGCTCGAAGAACTCAAAAAAATGGCCAGGTATTGACGGAATTAGCGGGAAGTTGCAGGGATAACCTTTAGGGTCAACAGTTTTCCTAATTTTTTTGTTCTAAATTTTTTATAGAGCCCAAAAAACCACATCGATCGCCGCCTACCGCGTGAAAATCAGTTGATTTATTAAAAACTTACAGCAGTTTGAAAATTAGAAAAATCGTGTTTCATCGAATTTTGTTCAGGTTTTTGAGCTCGAAGAGCTCAATAGCATAGCAAAGCTATCTCTTTGAGCTCGGAGAGCTCAAAATAACACATAAATTGTATTTTTGAGCTCGAAGAGCTCAAAAACGGTATCAGTGCAATTTTAAGCGCCTAGGTATGGAATTAGTGGAAAGTTGCAGGGATGGCCTCCAGGGTCTACCGTTTTTCTAATTTTTTTTCTTGCATCTTGAGTTCAATTAAGAACTAATTTTACAAAATTAATCTCACAAAGAGTAACGCAGAGTAAGATTTAAGATGACAAAAAAAATAATTTTGCCAATATTAAATCCTGCAGGAACCATGAAATAAAAGTTTTATATTTTTTTAATTTTGAGGGATCCCGCACTGCCTTCTGTGGATGGAATATCGTAAAATCAATTCTCAGCTGTGTTTAAGGATGATTTGTCGGTAAACATAAAGTGATGAAAATCGATTGAAAAAATATATACTATTCTGACAAGTTTGCTGTAGCTTTTAAAAAAAATTGGGATTTTTCACAAGCCCGTTAAAAAGTTATAACATTTATTAGTTGCAACAAATTAACACGTAGTTAAATAGAAAATATGCTATTAGACTTATTCAAGTGAAAAAAAAAAGAATTAAATTGTGATGTGAAACATTGTAAAAATTTCAAATCAATAGATTAAATATCCAAGAAACATTAAAGCTATTAATAATTGGTAGTTTTAATATTGTTTATCGAGAAAAATAATAAAAATTAGTGATATTCACCATATTATTGAATAAGCAGTATGAATTACAAGGAAAACGTGGCAACATCGCAAACATCATACGAGAAATAAAATCAAATATGACTATAGTAAATTACAAATTTGCTATAAGAGATGTTAACGTGAAAATTTAAACTTAAATAAAATCCATTAAAAAACGCAATGGTAAAAATTTCATAGAGATATTAAATTTATTTAACATTTTCATAAATTTTTTATAAATTATCTTAGATATTTTTTAATACGAAATAACAAGTATTAAATAACATTGGTTTTGAAAAATTCTTCACATTAAAGATCATAAGCCTAAATTTATTTCAAGCAGTCAACATTTTTTTTCATAGTTGCTTTTTGCAATGTTTGCAACTCTTTGGTTTCAATTTTTTCAGCGAGAAATAATTCGAGACTTTTAGCTTTGAAAGCTATATTCAGGTTCAGAACAATTTTATGCATTGAATGTTAGTTCAGAATTTTAGTGAAATTAAATCATCAGTGTGTAACGGGTGCTTTACTTCCGCTCATTGGCCCCTTAATTAATTTAATAGAAATAAAACAATACCTAGCAAAAATGATTCTAAATTAACAAGGGCGCCACCAGGATTTTGTATCTCGGTTCCTGGAACCGGAAACCAGAGCTGAGCTTATAATCTACAGGGAGAGAGAGTGGAGGAAGGTGGTCTGAAAGAAATAAATTTTTATTTAACAAAAACGACCGGTATTTATTTAACAACAAAATATGATAACAACTCGTGCCCTTGCACGTACACCGCTCACTTACAACTAATTTACTTACAACTAAACTTACTTCACGCTTTCCCCCGGAAAGTCGCTACTACAACTTATATCTAACGGAGGATTTCGGGCTAAAACCGGCGACTCCGACTTATCAACAAGACACCTCGTACAAAGACATCAGTGTACGAGGGCTTATCAACAACGCCTGGCTACAGAAGCAACAGCCTAGTGACTGCAACGTAAGCCAAGAAGCCTCTGCAGCTCACGCACACACTCCACACTATCCTTACGTCGCGCTGTCCACCGGACCCTCACGCTCTATCAAAATTCGTATTCCTGACGGTACCCTCTTATGGAGCGTCTATACCGCAGTTTCTAACTAAGTCGCGCTGTCCACCGGACCCTCACGCTCTATGCCAGCGAAACACCTCGCAAACGGACTGCTCGCTTGCGAAGGAACGCTGGTAGCATTCACACACACATAACCCACGCGTCTCACACACACACTGACTCTACTTTACTTTTATTTTCTGGATTACAAAATTACTCCAAAGAAGTCAACGTTCAATTCTTACTAAAATTATTCAGTCATTAGCTCGAGATTAAAATCATAAACAATTTTCACCACTAATAATTTAATTCTCAAAAAAATCTACACTAAAAACCGACGCTTGAATTTATTCCAAATTATCCACGAGTTTAATACTCAGTACATTAAATAAAATTTTAGGAACAATATTGACGTAAAATTTTACTCCAATTTCAACTCGTAATTTTATTTCTTAAATTTTGAATAAATTCTTAAGAATAAGTCTTTGTAAAATTCTAACCAAATTTTCTCGGACGTAATCCACACTGATAAATAGTTTTTATAAATAATTCCAATAATAATTTTAGTCTTTCATAGTTCAATATATAAATGACCACGTGGAATTTTTCTATTTATAAATAATTAATGAAGCAATTTGTCTCAATATAAAATAAATTCACGAAAAATTATCCACGGTTAATTCGATCTCAATTGCGTCGAAACTCAGTAGCCGATTCTCAATACTTAATTTTCCAAATATAAAATAGTATTTTTAAATAAATAATGTTATAATTCAATGAAAAATAATAATTAATTGATAATTCAATTGCTATAATTTATAATAATAGTCCAGTTATTAATTTTATGAATTTACTGCGTCATAAAATTCACAAGGAATTTGCGCGCTCAAAAATAGACTCGTTGTTCGTTACAGCGTACTAAGCTCGACCTCGGGTACCGAAGCTTGACCAGTCGTGAGTTGCTGATTGGAATAATTCTCGATGTTCAGAAATTAATTAAATTTGATTAATCAAAAGATGAATTTAATTTAGCCAATCTTAAGATGTTAATAATTATTAACTGGCCATTTCAATAATCTAGTTACTCACGACTATTAACCCAGGAGGTCTAGAACATTCCTCGGGTGTAAAATCCCCAGGAGGAAATGTTCACAAGCTAGCAAATTAAATTGAGTAAAATAATTAATTATTCTTAAATAAAATATTATTAACAATTGAATTATCGGTTATTAAATTAATAATTGAGAAATAGTGAAATTACTGAGCCGGGTATAAACCCCAAAGCTCAATGAAGAGACAAAATTTCAATACCTTGATAGTTTTAATAATAGCAGAGAACTCTGGTTTGGAATTTGGCTTCCTTCTTGGTTGCTCGGCAGGCGATGTCACTCGTTTAGCCACTTCACTACTTCTGCCTCACTGATGTTGAGCGATCAGCCAAGAAACCTCAATCATCCCCCTCCCACTTAATACTAGTCGGGTCCCGAAGACCGAGACGCGCCAGTGCTGCGTCGAATTATAACCACGTGTGATCGGTTTTACCGATCAACGGTAAATTACCCTGTTACAAGTGTTGAAAGTTTTATTGTAGTTTAATTTCTACACTGAGAAAAAATTATTTTTATAATCAAAATACCATGTTTTGTGATTATCAAAATATAACTAAGTTCAAGACCTATACTCTGCGCAGTAATACTATATTAAAATATATGCGCTGTCACTGCCATCGACGTTTTAACACTGTCAGTCAGTTTATTTGATTTATACACTGGTGAAAATAGAATTCAACTAATATTTACTATATTAGCTTGAAAAAATTTATTATTACACTTTTAATTTTAATTTTAATTTATTTTGTTCGTTTTATAAATCAATTGATTTGTGCCAGTAAAGTGAGGTTATAAACATCTAATAGTCTGTTATATTGGTATACCTAGATATCTGATAATCAGTAAACTTATTGTGTTTATCAAAATATCACGTATTCTTAGTAGCACAATACCAAGTATTTTGATTATCAAAAAAAATATCCTTAGTAGAAAAATACTTTTTTTGCCCTCCGGGCGGAAAGTGGCAACTTTCGTCCCGCTGCGCTAAACTAAGTTGCCGCTTTCCGCCTTCGTCGGACAAAAAAATAGTATACACTCCACGGGTAGTAAATAAGAAAGCCTCAGATCACATGTTTGTTGACCTCGGCTTCGCCTCGGCCAACAATTACATGTGATCTGAGACATTTCTTACTTTACTTCCCTAGGTGTGTAATATACTATTTTCTCAGTGTAGCTAATAACTGAAGATTTTTAAGTTGAGATTTAACGTCGATATTAATTTCGAAATAAATTCTTATAAATAAATAAATAGAAAGCCAATCAGTAGAGTCAGTGTGGGTGTGTATACGGGTTATGTGTGTGTGCGTTGCGGATCCATCTCAGTTTATGTTTCGTCACTGGCTGTTGCTCCTGTCCACAGTGTATGAATGAGCTACAGAATCTTCTCGGTTTATGTTTTGTCGCTGGTTGTTGATTCTGTAGCAGAGCGAGCTGCAGGGAAAACATCTCAGTATATGTTTCGTCACTGTGCTGTTGTTTTCTGTTGTAGCTAATTAACGATCTTGAAAGGGTAGTTAGTACGTTACCAGTCGTTTAGCCAGTTGAGTTAGTACAGTTAGTTCAGTCAAGTCGTTATCAGTAGTATTAAGTTTATTGTTCTATTATAGCGTGAGTCAGTGAGTGATTAAACTTGTTATCATTGTTGTTTACTAAATATTGGCCATATTGTTAATTAACTATTTCTATCCTAGACGATATTTCGACCCTAGCTCTCTGCTCTGGACCGGTTTCAGGAACCGTGAGAAAAATCCTGGTGGCGTCCTTTAGATTAATCGGGTTTTGATTTCATTTAGTTCATTATTGTTTTTTTCTATTAATTTAATGGGGCCAATTGGACAGCCTTAAGAACTGTTACAATATGCTACTTTGAGTGTGATCATTAAAAGCGTGATAAGGTATACTTGGAATCCCAGTAGCTAAACCTGCACAATTGCCTTTATTTTGTAATAAAGCATTGGTTGAAACATTGATGAAGGTAAACAATATGGTCTTTAGTTAATTCCTTATGACTTTTTTAGATCTCATATAATTTTTTTTTTGACTCCACCGGATGTATGGTTTACATGAGACTGCTTGATTATCGGATGAGTAGCTGCAGCTCTGCAGGTAGCAATTGTCAAGCTGTCATCGTCGCCTAGAAATACTCTAACTTCAATACTTTCAGCTTTAAGTATCTCACTGTCAATTACAAGTTTCTTAGCTACATGAGGTTCCATGGCTTTTGCTGAACCATAAAAATTTAGTCGAAAATTTCCATGATTTGATGCTGGGTCACCTCGATTACATGTAGCGCAGATCCTATTACACGTGGAAGAATTCAATACTAAGCCAGTTAACCCTCCAATGATAACTCCAAATCCATTTTTACTATCATATTATCGACCAGTTGCTCGCATACTCGACCCCATATCGTAAGACACCATTACTCTTACCACATTATCCCACGACGCACTAGATTCATTTTCAACTGTATTCAATTCTTCAGATGTTGATGAATCGGGTACATTTGCAGATGTCAATAAAAAAAAAGGAATGCGACAAGGGGTCCTCAATAAATTACATCACACCATAAAGGGGGAGGGAGGGTATCACCAGAATGTGACATTGTGTGACAAGGGGCAGGGGGGGGTCAAAAGCTTTGTGACGTCATATGTTAAAATTTGAATTACTCAAACGTGAATCTTACAGTGCGCGTCATTGATTCGTGACGGTTGAAAATTTTATGGTAAAATAGAAAAATCAAAATTACGACATCTGTAAATAAAGAAATCAATAAAAGGAAAATCTTTATAAGCTTCATAAGTATCAATTTAAACAAAATTGAAAAAATAATTCACTTCAAAAAATAGTTCACAAACCTCCATGAGTAGCTAACTGTGATAAATACGACACTCACTGTTTTAAAATTGTCTACTCATGTGGAGGTTTGTCGTCATCCAGGAAGTTTCGGATCAGTCTGAAGAAATACACACGCTATCATAAAAATGTCTAGGTTATTTTTTGGAGTGCAGGAAATCTCGCCGCTGCCTGATCCGCAATCTCCTGGAGTACTGACTCCGTAAACCTCCATGAGTAGCTTACTCTGATAAACACGACACTAACTATTTTAAAAATGTCTGGGTTATTCTTTGGAGTGCGGGGAATCTCACTGCTGTCTGATCCGCAACCTTCTAGAAAACCGACCCGTAAACATCGAAGGGTTGTATTCGAGTGCTCTCGAGCATTATAGAAGTTTTGTTTTAATTTTTATATAATTTTTAAAGCAATTATATATTTAATTGTATTTTTATTTGAATTTATGAACTTATATAAATCAAGATTTACAGATGTCTAAAATCACTGGTTTCTAAAGTTGCTTGTCTATATTTATAGTCTATTGCTTGAAGTATTCATACATTAATAACTGTCAATATTTTTATAAATACAAATATTTAAATGTCTTTTTACTGAACTCTCTGAATTCAGTTCATTTTATTTAATTCAATGTCTATATTTATATTCGATAAATTTTGAAATTATTTAATTATATTGTTATTTTTTTTTTAATATTATAATTTTACTTTCATTATGGTGTGTAATCATTTTAATTGCTTATATTTTCAATTTTTATTTTAATTGTGATTAATATTTTGAATTATTTATTTTCAGTGAATTATTTTTTCAATTTTGTTTAAATTGATGCTTATAAGGATTTTCCTTTTATTGATTTCTTTATTCACAGATGTCGAAATTTTGATTTTTCTATTTTACCATAAAATTTTCAATCAGTACGAATTTATATTTATTAATACTTTAGCACTCTCGTTATGAGATTATCTCTCACGCAACAACATCTAACTTCTAAAGCGGTGTTGTAATGCAAGTGAGATACTAAAATTCTCAAGAGTTCTGAATATTAAGGGTCTGAGTAAGCCCTGGTTAAAAATATTGATTGAAAAGGATTAAAAATGATGAAATTTGAATATTTTTGAATACTTTCAATTTTTTTTTCATGTATTAGTCTACTGTCCCCACTACGAAACTTTTCTTGAAGTAATTACTAAACGCTATTTTATTTTTTTAAAATACGTAAAAAAATTCAAAGAATATAATGGTGAAATTCGCACGCAAATTTTCGTTGCCGATTTTTTTTTTTTTATAAAAAACTGTTGCAAAAAATATTTCAGCTGACTTTAATTAATATGTACGGAAATACTTTTTCCGTGGAGTTGTTTAAATGTTAATAATAAAAAAGTTCAATGTTTTCTGAATCTATTGGTCACAAATTTTCCGTAAAAACATTAATTTTTAATAACAAAATAATAAAATTAAAATAAAAAAATACTTGCCTAACAGGTGAGCTTGTTACCAACATAGTCTGCGCAGCTCTTGAGAACTTTTTTATTACTGACATTTAAACAACTCCACGGAAAAAGTATTTCCTTACATATTGTTTAAAGTCAGCTGAAATATTTTTAGCAACAGTTTTTTATAAATAAAAAAAAATTGGCAACGAAAATTTGCGTGCAAATTGCACCATTAGATTCCTTGAATTTTTTTACGTATTTTAAAAAAATAAAATAGCGTTTGGCAATTACTTCAAGAAAAGTTTCGTAGTAGGGACAGTAGACTATATATATAGATATACAGTTTACATGGAGTGACTGATTCCCAATACTTTTCAATCAATATTTTTAATCAGGGGATTTGAATCGTCGGCGAGTGCTCGCTAGCTTTTCTAAAAAATGAAAATAACTGTTTCTTTTTAATTATTTTTAAATACATGCATAAAATTGAAAAATGTGTGACGTCACACCAAGGGGGAGGGGGTTCTGTGACAACCTGTGACAAGGACGGAGGGAGGGGTTAAAAAGTCCTGAAATTCATGTGACGTAATTTATGGATGGTCCCCAATATGTTTCATTATTTTTTACTTGGACTTTATTTCAGCAAAATTCAAAAGATACCATACATTCTAGTGGTAAAAGTATAGAAATGTATAAGAGTATACATTTTGTAAAAAAGTATAAATCAAACAAAAAATATTCGCAAATCAAAAAATGTTCTGTCTGAATAAAAATTGAATATTTACAATTTGTAAAATTAAAATTCATTTAAAAAATGACGCTAATGTACAAGTAGTTAAAAAAAATTTCCTGGGCTGCTATTAAAATTAAATTAATTGTATTTAAAGTTGGCTTTCTAAAGCTTCTCATTGCTGAATAGTTTTTTCTCTTTCTAATTTCGCTGCCCTTACAACTTTCTTTTGCGACGTCCTCAACCGCTAACCCAACTTCTTTTTCATATTGTTTAAAGGTTTTAAACCCAAAACTGGGTATATCCATGCACGCTAATAATTTTTAACTTCCCGCTAAGAAAATCAAAGATTTTTAAAAATCGGGAAGTTATGGTTTTGACCCCGTTTTGCAAATTTCGAGTTTTCATCAGATCTCGACGTGTTAAGGTCATAGGAAGCTTCCTTGACTACCCCTGCGATGTTGTCACTGTGTGTGTGTGTGTGTGCGCGCGTGTGTGTGTGTGTGCGTGTAAGTGTGTGTGTGTGTGTGTGTGTGTGTGTGTGTGTGTGTGTGTGTGTGTGTGTGTGTGTGTGTGTGTGTGTGTGTGTGTGTGTGTGACTCGTGACTATGTTATGTGATTATGTGACTATGTGACTCGCTTATAACTTTTGAACGTTTAAATCAATCGGAACCTACGAAATGGAATCTAAGGAGTTCCCTCAAACTTAGATTTCCTATAAATTTGAACCGATTCAGACCGTTAAATTTTGAGAAAATTTGTAAAATCTCAAAAAACTAAGAAAAAATTTTTTTTTCAAGTGGTTTTTTAATAATAACTTTTAAACGGCTTTACCGATCAACTCCAAAAACTAATCCGCCTTTAAGCTTGAATAATCACTTCGATTGCCACTAATCCGGTTAAAATCGGTTGATTCGTTCGAGAGATATCGTGAACGAAAGAAAACCGAAAAAAGTGTTTTTTTTACATAACTTCGACATTCCTTTTCGGATCATTTGTGATGAAAGAAAATAATTTTTAGAGCTCAAAAAATCGCGTCGATTGCCACCAAAAACGTGAAAATCAATTGATTGGTTCGAGAGATATCCTAGACGAAATGTTTGGAATCAAGTATTTTTTTAACATAACTCCGACATTTTTTGAAATAACTTTCAAACGGCTCTACCGATCGATTCCAAAAACTAATTAGCTCTTAACATAAAAAAAACACGTTGATCGTTGCCAGTCCGGTCAAAATCGGTGTGTGTGTGTGTGTGTGTGTGTCCGTAATCAAACCTCTCATAACTTTTGAATGGCTTGACCGATTTTATCGCGGTTGGCGCTATTTGAAAGGGTTGACTAAACTTAGATTTTGAATACCATTTGGACTGATTCGATTCAATAGATTTTGAGAAATCTCAAAGAAACTACAAAAAAAAATTTTTTGAAATGTGGTTTTTTTGGAATTACTTTTAAATTGCTGTACCGATCAATTCAAAAATCTAATTAGCTCTTAAGATCAAAAAACCACGTCGATCACCGCAAGCCCGGTTAAAATCGGTTGATTCGTTCGTGAGTTATCGTTGTCGAAAAAAAAACCGAAAAACTTAAATTAAAACTTAGATTCTTAATGGGGCTTTAAAAACTGCATCGAATGCCACCAACCGCGTGAAAATCGGTTCATTCATTCAAAAGTTATTGCCGTTTGAAAATTCAAAAAATTGTGTTTTATTAAATTGCTATCATAGTTTTGAGCTCGAAGAGCTCAAAAACGTAATGTGTAACTTAAAGCGCTCAAGTACAAAATGAGCGAGAAGTTGCAGGGATGGCCTTTAGAGTCAACCGTCATCCTAATTTTTTTAAATGTGTCCAACCCGATCTACAGTGTAATGTACCTTAAAAGAGAAAAGAGTCGAATGAAAAAATCAAATCTGTCATCAAATTTAAATTTATCAAATCTAGAAAATATAAATTAAGAATTCTTACTAATCACAGATTTGTAGTTAATATCAAATAAAAAAAAAAACGTTTATCCAAGGAAGGTTTTTGTTTGCCAGTATAAACTTCATTGATTAACAAGCATTTGTGGCATCTAACCAACAAGACAGATGAAAGCCTATTCATCGTACAGATTCTGCATACTCTAAAGATGAAGTTTCTTTGCATGTGGTGCACCATAATTGTTGAGCCAAGTATTTTAATTCTACAATGCGATATCCATCCAATAATTCTGGATTTTTTTCGTCTTTTTCGTCATCCACTGGCTCTTCAGAATTTTCACTTGTCTGGCACTCATCAAGTTCACGTTTCTGTGGTAGTTAGCAAGCGAGTTCCGATTGTTTACTTCGTTGTAAAAAAATTTTCTTGCTGACAGTTTTTCCTTTCAATCGATATTGTCTTTCAGGTGTTGACATATTTATTTAATTATTTAATTATTTAAAACACTCACTCAATACAATACAATAACCTCAAACTGCGTTAAAGAGGTAAACAGTCATGTTAGTGAGCAATGCGCATACGCATTCGGGTGTCCGTTATTTACCAATTTGGTTATTGACTTTGCAACGCCCTTTAAATTTTTAGTTCGTGATCTAAAATATTAGACCCATATAAGCTCTTAATATTGATATTGAACCGTGCCACAAAGACGATACTTTTTCCATTTAAATAACATGGGTTTTTGGCACGTTTTACAATTAATTTTTTTGTTTCTATGCCAGTTTATGTATGACAATGGCAAACAAGTGTTATTGTAGAAAGTTGAACGCTCTACAAAAACTTTATCTTAACTTTTTTCGATAAATTTACTTGCTCAAAAGTTATTCCAGCTTAAAGTTAAAATAAAAATAATTTCTCCATTTTTTATTATTTCGAGCAAAAAATTGTCATTATTTATGTAGAAATTATATCCTTAATGCAATAAATATTATTATATAAATCTAACTAGTCAACAGTGAACCAAAAAATGTATAAATATAATAATTTTAATTAATTTCTGTTTTATTGTAAACTTCGTTTTTTTATTATTTTGAATTAATGTTAAATTCAAAAATTTCTAATGAATAATGAAGTATATTGACTTATATCATTGATGAGTTAAAATGATAAATTTTGTTCTGTTATTAATTAGTTAATTATTTTTTTCCTCTTGTTCGGCTCTCTGTAACTTTGTTTCTGTTGAATTTAGGAAAAAAATAGATATGAACAATTTTGTAGAGAATTCAATTACCTATGAGGAAATTGAGATCAAAATTAGAAAAAAATTTTAGTCTTATGGTTATTTTAAAAATAAAAAAAAAAGAAATTTTACAATGTTATTTAAATTGAATAGGAGAGCTCCTTGCGCCAGCTTAATTTTAAAGATATTAAGCTCAAAATTAAGGAGAATTTTTTTTTTTACATTAAAGAAACTTTGAAGATATGATTAATCGAAAAAAAAAAAGTTATTTTGATACAGTCTAATCAATTCTCTAACGAAGTACGAAGATCAAAAACAGTATGTCATTCAAATTGTAAGTAGATATAAAAAGAAATTTCTAAATGTCACTAAAAAATGTTTAATAAAATAAATTGTGTTCTTTAATATGTTGAAAATTTATAAATCCTGTCCCATTTTTTCCAATAGATTGCAAAATTTTAAGAGTAACTTAGATTGTAGATTAAATTTTCCTGTTATCGGATTATTTAACACTAATTTTACTTGTAATAAAGTTGAAATGAGATATTTTTGTCAAAAAACAATTAATTTTTACACAAATAATGATAATTTTTCGGCCAAAATAAAAAAAAATGAAGAAATTATTTTGTGTTAAACTTTGAGCTTAAATAACTTTTGAGCGAGTAAATTTATCGAAAAACGTTAAGAGAAAGTTTTTGTAGAGCGTTCAATTTTCTACAACATTACTTGTTTGCCATTGTCATATATGAACTAGCAAAAAAAAAAAAAAATTAATTGTAAAACGTGCCAAAACCCCATGTTATTTAAATGGAAAATGTATCGTCTTCGTGGCATGGTTCAATATCAATATTAAGAGCTATCAATATTAAGAGCTTATACGGGTCTAATATTTTTTTAACTTCCCGCTAAGAAAATCGAAGATTTTCAAAAATCGGGAAGTTATTGTTTTCACCCCGTTGTGCAAAAATCGAGTTTTCATCAGATCTCGACGTTTAAAGGTCATAGGAAGCTTCCCTGACTATCCCCGCGAGGTTGTCACGGTGTCTGTATGTGTGTGTGTGTGTGTGTGTGTGTGTGTGTGTGTGTGTGTGTGTGTGTGTGTGTGTGTGTGTGTGTGTGTGTGTGTGTGTGTGTGTGTGTGTGTGTGTGTGTGTGTGTGTGTGTGTGTGTGTGTGTGTGTGTGTGTGTGTGTGTGTGTGTGTGTGTGTGTGTGTGTGTGTGTGTGTGTGTGTGTGTGTGTGTGTGTGTGTGTGTGTGTGTGTGTGTGTGTGTGTGTGTGTGTGTGTGTGTGTGTGTGTGAAAGTATGTGAACAGCTTATAACTTTTAAACGGCTTGACCGATTTCATCGCGGTTGGTGCCATTCGAAAGAGCTTGACCAAACTTAGATTTTGAAAACTATTTGGACCGATTCAGATCAATAGATTTTGAGAAATCTTAAAAAAACTGAAAAAAAATTTTTTTTCAAATGTGGTTTTTTTGGAATAAATTTTAAATGGCTTGAAGGTTCAATTCCAAAAACTATACAGCTCTTAACCTTAAAAAACCACGTCGATCGCCACCAGTCCGGTCGAAATCGGTTGATTCATTCGAGAGATATCGTGAACGAAAGAAAACCGAAAAAAGTGTTTTTTCGGAATAACTCCAAAATTCCTAGCGCGATCAATTTAAACTTTGAGATTCTTTGTGAGGCTTGAAAAACTGCGTCGACTTCTGCCAATCGCATGAAAATCGGTTTATTGATTCAAAAGTTATTGTGGTTTAAAAATTCAAAAAATAGTGTCTTATCAAATCTCTATCAGACTTTTGAGCTCGAAAAGCTTAAAATAACCCATAAATTGTATTTTTGAGCTCGAAGAGCTCAAAAACGTCGTTGGTGCAATTTTAAGCGTCCAAGTATGGAATTAGCGGGAAGTTGCAGGGATGGCCTTCAGGGTCAACCGTTTTCCTAATTTTTTTAAGATCACAAACTAAAAATTTTAGGGACGCTGAAAAGTCAAAAACCAAATTGGTAAATAACGGACACCCTAATACGCATGTTATTTACTTCTCAAATTAAATAATATCACAACTACCAACTATTAAAATGGTGCGGTGTTGCGACGCTTTCCTGAATACAAACAACATTTATTTTATTTAAATAAAAAAAATTTAATGAAATTGAAATTTTACGAACGTATGTATTTTTTTCTTTTTCTTTTTTTTTTTAATTTTTGAGATAATTTGTATTTATGATTAGCCGGGAAACAGAAGTTTAGATCTGCTCTGATCAAATTTGATCTAAGCAGATAAGATTTGATCTAAATTTAAATCTAAGTAGATACGGACAGATCTAATTTGATCTGCTTCGATAGAACCAGATCAAGTTTGATCAAAATGAAATTGAAAAGTAGATGTGAATAGATTTGTTCTGATCAAACTAGATCCACTCTGATCAAATTAGATCGATCCAGATCAAGTTTGATCAAAATGAAATTAAAAAGTAGATATAAATAGATCTGTTCTAATCAAACTATACGGAGAGAATTTAATGGTAAATACAACTATCCGAGTATTGTAAAAACAGGCTTCTTAGTATAAATGATTGCAAGAACTATTCAAATTGTTAACTGTACCGTCCAGATAGTTACATTTACCATCTACATAATAATTATTACCATTTGGCTGGTAACTTAAAGATCGTAAACTTATCATAACATATGTTAACCGCTAAAATCATGTTGATTGTAAATTCTACAATCATGATGATAATTATTACCATCGCAGCTAGTGATATGATTAGTCACTATGTGACTACTATGATTTGTGAATTATAAATAAACAAAAATTTCGCTTTATTAAATAATGACTTTCGTTTAATTGCACTGAACTTTCTTAAATATTGACGTTTTTGAGGATATAAGCTCTCCCCAATGTTAAATTCATCAAGAGTTATCATTTGAGTATCCATACGTATTTTGATATATTTTTCATATATATATATATATATATATATATATATATATATATATATATATATATATATATATAATATATATAATTCTCGTGTCACAATGTTCGTTCCCATACTCCTCCGAAACGGCTTGACTGATTCTCATGAAATTTTTAATGCATATTCAGTAAGCCTGAGTGAATAATTACTGAAAGAGCGGAAAAGCGTGGATCAGGTTTAGGTCTGGATATCTCAATTAAAACGCGTAAATAATTATCAAAATTAACACTATAATTTTATTTACACTAAATACAAGTTATATTTAATATGTTAAATAGCGGATTGTTTAAATAAAAGCGGATTTATAATACACAGCGTGGTTAGCACAAGCGATACCGGTTAACACGTGGGTAAACACTCTGCCGGCACTGTAAAAGCGGTGAAATAAATGCACAAATAACACAATTTATCTGCAACAAATTAGAGCGAATTATTAGCGGTTAATTTAAGCAATTTAAATTATAAAAATAGCGAAATGCGGTTAATTAACAATAAGCGAAAGTAAAGCGGAATTAATGGCGACTTGTTGCAACGAAAGCGTGGAAGCGAAAAATAATAACAATAGTCCGTCTTCTTCCTCATTGAGTTGGGGAAGAAGGCTATTGCGCATGTCTAGCGGGAGCGATCAGCCAATAAAGCGGTCGATTCATGGCGTGATCGAGAGGCTGATTTTCTATTGGCGGTTTGATTTTTGCGGGAACTAGCGGTGGACAGGTGCGTCTCTTGAATTTGGGAGTCCCCCAGGAGCGAGTTAATCGCTACTGGGCCTTGTTCACCGAACACTG
>NC_058158.1:16610731-16618904 GCF_020080835.1 Cotesia glomerata | reverse complement strand
GACCTGTTACACTGCATAGAATAAAAATATACTTATTTTTTGTGTGTAACGTTCCGAAAAATCTGGATTTTTCAGATGAACGATTTTCATTATTTATTCTGTAACAGGGAAAATCGAACTTCTCATGGTCATTATTGACCACGTAATTGACGCCATGGTAAGTAAGGGCTTTCCCTTACCTTTCGATTTTGAGAATTAGTTTTGACTTGTCACCGGGCGTGCAAATCGAGAGTCCCTACTAGGGTCCCCGGAAAATGAAGAGGGGCGGACCAATAAGAAAATCCAATAAGAAGAGCCGGCGAGAGAGACAACGGGGCTTTTGAGCCAGTAACGCTTTTTGAGAGAGTGGCCTTTTCGAAAAAAGAAGTTGGAGTCAGTGTAGTGCTATGTAATATTTGTCATCGAAATACAGAACAGCCAAGAAGGAAGCCAATTTGTGAACTGGAATTTGGAAACCCTTTATTTGGAGCCAGCTAACTTATTGGAGACTAGTGAGATCAACCAGCCGCTGATTCCGACAGCCAAAACTTAACTTGGTAAATTGAGAGGTTGGAATAATTGTAATTAATTTTCGTAAATTAATGATCGCTATCGTCTCAGGCGTTACTTTTATATTAGTTGGTTCTTATTCAAGTAATTTATTCGTCAAGGTCATTAAGTTAGTTTTTTTGCTGGGCCCATATTTATGAAAATGAATTTAGTTGATATATTATTATTTTACTGATAGTAAATTTATTATAGGCCTTTTGGCTATAATAAATTAATTTCGGTTAAGAATTTTCAAGACAAAAATTGGATAATAAATATGTTATATTCTCAAATTTTGAGATATTCAATTAAAAATTATTTAAGTCCAAGTTTTGACCTCGTTAGGATGTTAATAGACTTTCGGTAGGTCGTGTGACTGGTTTAATCCACGAAGACACTTTTAAAATTTAAATTTATAAGTTTTTGATATACTTTCAAATTTACCTGCCCTCAGGTAGGTGATGGATAGAGTGCCTGAACGCTGGCTAGCGCTCTAGGCTATTTCACCAGGGTAGAACTGCTAATAAGCGCTCAAACCCTGGGGGTAATGGTTATGGAATTTAAAGGATAAGATACCAGAATGCTGGCTAGCGCTCACGGCAAAAAAAGCAGGGTTGAGAACGCTGATGAGCACTCCTAACCCTGGGTTAAGGTTTTAATAAATTGTCATATTAATTGATTGACAATTAATAAGATTTATTAAAAAGGATTCGGCAGGTTCAGCCTCGGATCAGCAGAGATTGCTCCTCTGCTAAGTTCTCGGACTGACTGCTTCAGATGAAGTCTGAAGACAGAATGCATCAATAATAATTTTTACAATGAGTTTTTATAATGATTTTTAGGAACGTTGCATCTCAGGTTACCCTATGTGAACATCAACGCAGTCCAAATCCCACAACGTAGACTGTTTAGTCTAGTAAGCTGCGTTGACGTTCCGGTAATCTCTTATATCGAGGTATTTCTGTTACGAAATACCTGGGATAGTAATTAATCAATTAGAATAATAATTTATTTTTAAATAAATTTAAAATTTCCTAGAACGTAACAAATGCGATTGTGTAATTTAGTCAGTGTCGATTTTCTGGAAAGTTCTATAAATGAGAATTGTGATGAGACGCTTTAAGATTACAATAGTTAAGTTTAAGAATTTCGTGAAATTAAATTTAAACCAATGGGCTGAATTTAATTAATTTAGTTAATGGATTTAGTGAATGAATTTATTTGATAAATTTATTGAGTTTAGAAGATATTTTAATGAAATTAGTTTAGAAGATTATTTAATGAATTTTGTTAAGAAGAATATTTAATAAAGATTAATAAATGAATTTAGCTAAGAAGATTGATTAATGATTTTAGTTAGGAAATTTAGTAATTAATTAATTTAGTGGATCAGAATTTAGTATTGAATAAGTAATAGGTGTTAATTTTGGGCAAATTATGAGAATATGGAATTTCGGGAATTTAGTTGATCAGTAATTAGGAGAATTTTAGTAACTAGTAAAATTTTGAATTAAGTTAGCGTCCGATGGACGAATTTTATGTAAAATTAAGTAAGTGCGTGTAAGTACAGTGCTGTCTAGGTATTCATGGTATATCCTCCTCTGTTTTCTAGACAGTCACTCACGAAACCGTTGTATAGACGCCCGAGTCAGGGGTACAACGGAATGAGTTAGGAAACCGCTGCGTATACGCCCGAGTCGGGCGCGCAGTCGGAAATAAAGTTTTAATTGTAGTTAATATATTATATGGTAGTCTGTCAGGTTGACGACGTAAAATTTATGATCTTGTATGGTAGTCCGTCAGATTGACAAGGTCATTTATGGTATTTTATTGGTATTCCGTCAGGTTGACAAGGTTTAGGAAAATAAAGAGATAAGCGATATTTAGTTTGTAAAGTTTTCTGGCAAGTGGCCTGTAGACATTAGGTAAGAGGTTCTCACAATTAAGTTAATTTCTAAGTGAATTTTTGAAAGTAATTGTTAGCAGTAAATTTGTTATTTGTTAATTTTATTGTTGAATTTAAATAAATAATCTTATTGTTATTAATAATTTTTCTCAGTATTAATTACAGCCCTCCCGAACTTCTCACGACCTTGTGTTTTTCTTCTCATGCTTCCCCGGTTCCTGGGACACTGTATCCAAAATCCCAGTGGCGCCCTTTTCAAAGAGGAAAGGGGTGACCAATTGAAGAGAGCTAAACACCTTCGTTACAATTCTCCAGGTTTACCTCGTTAGGGTGTCGATAGACCCCAGGTGGGCGCGTTGCGCAGCTCTCTCTCAATTTTTAACTTATTTTATGAAGGTTTTAATTTTAAATGAATTACCAAAATTTCAGTAGTTAAGATATATTGTAAAAATTAATAAATTGGGTGAATTTAGTCGGTCTCCGGACATACGTCTGGGGCCTAAGATGTTTGTCAGCTGATTGCCTTGGGCTGACTGTACTAGATTTGCATCCAGAGTATAAAGAATTGTAACAATTATTTAAATTGGCAACGGTGTATCTCAGGACTCTAGAGAAGTCGGCGAAGTCTAGCTTTCACGATGTTTAGGCTAGAACCCAGCGATTATCTTATCGGAAGCGATTTCCGTTACTTCGCTGACGATGAATATTATTCATCGCCAGCGAAGCAATCGTAATTTTTAAAATAAAATTTAATTATAATATTTTTAAATTTAGCGAGAACGTTACATTGTGTAATTTTGAAAACATTTGTGGGACAATTTGAGCAAATGAAATCTGATAATAAATTCAGAAACATGTATTGAAATTTTATAAGCTTTATTTTTTTAAATTATGAAACGTTTGTGTTTTGATATTAAGCTTACTGCTTGCAGAAACAATAAACTTTTTTGTGAATTGAATTCTAGAAAAAGAACTAAAAAACAAAAATACTGTAGTATAAATTTGATTCTCAAACATTTTCTGTAAACAATTACCTTTTTTTACAACAGTGTAACAATTAAAGATAATTATCAAACTCAATAAAACGAATAAACCATATCCGTAATCCAATACTTAAATAATTGTTATTTTAAACAAAACGTAAATATTACTTAAAATTTATTTTATGATGATTCCAGACTAAGCCGGGACTTATCATGGAGGTCGTTCATAACTCTCTGCTAATAGAAGTACCATCTAAAAATTTAAAATCAAATTCAGATGAGTCATTGAATTTTCTGCAACACTGTAACAATTCAATTGAAAAACATTCGCCCCCTGAAACAGAACGCTTTAGCGTAGAGTTAAAAAAAGATATTTGTGGACTTGGAATAACGGTTGCAGGTTATGTGTGTGAAAAAGGTAAGTTCATTGTACCTTACGTAGAAAAACTGCAAAGTATGAATTCATACGATGCAAAATCGTAAGTTTTTTTGAAGGAATTATACTGTCAAACCTTAGAGACAGTCTTATACACTTCAAGAAAAAGTACGATGTTACTGCAGTAATATTGAAAAGTCGATATACTAATATTTCCTAAATAGCATAGTGATAACTACGATCCGTAGAGTAAAAATTTTTCTGTCACTCAAATTAAAGAGAAATAAAATTTTTAACTATATATGATATAGTAATTTGTCATTACGCATTGAGGAATGCTTCCTCATTTACTTGCTCTTACGGTAAAAAATTTTACTTAGTCACATCGTACTTTTTAGGTAGATTTCGTTGAAATCTATCAATTGCATTGGCCCTTGTGTCAGAATTCATGCGGAATTTTGTCGATTTATCTCTTATTTAGTCAAGTCAGGCTCGAAATTAGCATTGGTTAAAAAATTATATATATATATATATATATACTAGCTGATACCCGCCCGCTTCGCTGGGCATACAATAAAATTTTATGTTGTAACCTAGATGAAAAATATAAACAAAATGATTAATTTCAAAAAGATAATTAATATAAATTTTGAATTAGAGAAAAGTGATTGTTTATGATAACCGGTGTTAGCGAGTATTAAATATATGAGAAAAGTATTTTATTATTAATAATCAATCAATCAATGGGTCAGTTAGTCAGTAAATCTGTCATTAGACAGATTTCCGCATCACCCATGACGTACTGTGTAGTGAGATGCGTTCCCATTATAATAATGTTATCCTAAACATTTAGTCTAGACCGGATAGGTCAAATGGTAGAGTAGCCGACATGTCACCGGAAGGTTCTGGGTTCGAATCCCTGTCCGAGCTATCTGAATTTTTCCTCGCATATTCTGTAAACTCTTATTAAGAAGGTCCTTCCTATTTCTTTCTCAATCTCTTCCTCCTCCAATTATTCTGTTACGTGAATGTTGGAACGCTTCACGTAATAATTATCCGTAACTCCTATTCTTTTCCGCTTCATAGTATTATTTAATTTTAAAAATGTCAATAATTTTTAATTTTAAAAAATGTTAATAATAAAATACTTTTCTCATATATTTAATACTCGCTAACACCGGTCATCACCACCAATCACTCTTCTCCAATTCCACATTCAAATTCATCATCTTTTTGAAATTAACCATTCTGTTTATTTTTTTTCATCTAGGTTACACCATAAAAATTTATTGTATTCCTATCGAAGCGGGCGGGTATCAGCTAGTTATTAATAAATTCATAACAAATTAAGTGGTATTAAAAAATATATTTATTATTACTCATTTTATTAGAAATTATCTTAAATCGACCGTTTTTTATAATAATTTAACGATATCGTTGTGAAATTTTAGAGAAGACGCATCAGACACAATTTACCATTTTAATTTTAAGAATTAAAATCAGTATAATAATTTAACAATATCAACTTGATAATATTTATGTTTAATTTATCTGTGTTATGATATAATCGAGTTCATCCTTCATGATTATTCCAATACATATAAGTTATTTCAGTTATTAATGATTTAGCTATTCTTTCTTAAAAAACGTATGATTATGAATTCCTACTGTCCCAACAGTCAATCGATAAAATTTAAAATCAATCATTTTGACAGTTATTATAGCAACGGTAACCATGATAACGGTAACCATGGTAACGGCAACCATGGTAACGGTAACCATGGCAACGGTAACCACGGCAACGGTAACCATAGCAACGGTAACCATGGCAACGATAACCATGACAATGGTAACCATGGCAACGGTTACCCTGTCAACGGTAACCATGGCAACGGTTGATTAGCGTGGGTGGTTGTAGGGGGGTTGAGTTCGATAATTTACGGGTGCCACTGATGGTTTCTTAGATTAGAGGGTCAAAATGATATTTCGCTCCCAAAAAAAGAGAGAGATATAGGGAAGGGGAAAGATTATAGGGCACGGGAGGGGAGGAGAAGAATGAGAGGGAGGGGAGGGGAGGGCATATGTGATGGTAGACGAAAAATTCATTTTGGCTAGGAATTGCGTAAAATCCGTTCTTAGTGAGCGTCTACATCACGAATGGAGTAACTATGCTAAATTTTAAGTCAATCGGGCGAATAGTTTCGGAGATCTCGTGATGAGTGAGTGAGTGGTATTTCGCTTATATATATATAGATTAGGGTGTGCCTAAACTAAGATTCTATTAAAAAATTCTATGAAAATCAAATACATCGTCTTACACCAAAATATCTCAGGAAATGCCTAAACGCAGCCCCCGTTAAAAGCGGAACTCAAAATTCCAATTTTTAAAGGTTCTCCATGGGAGTTACATTTTGGCACACCCCAATATATATATATATATATCTTCTAATATATAAAATTTCCATGTCACAATGTTAGTAACCGTACTCCTCCGAAACAGCTTTACCGATTTTTACTAAATTTTAAATGCGTATTCAGTAGGTCTGAGAATCGGCTACTATCTATTTTTCATACCCCTAAGTGATAAGGGTTGTTTACCCTTAAAATTTTTTTTTAATTTTTGAACGGAATTTTTTGTTTTTATTTTTTTATAATGTGGCATTAAAAAATACATACAAACCTAAATTTTAACTTTTTTATCACCAACCCCTATTTTTTTATAGCCATTTTAGTAATTTAATCATTTTTCATCCCACTAGATAACTGATCAATGATCGTGTTTTTAACTGTACTTTGATTAAAATTTCCCTTAACTTGTGGTAAATCTAAAATTTTTTTTATGAAAATGAACATTTATTTTTATTATTAAAGTTTATTCCTGATATATGCTTAGTGTTACCAATCTTAGATTCTTAAAATTTGCCGCGCCTTTACTGGTGAGTGAAATGACACACTATACCGGTGTCACTTCTAAGTAAACAGCACGGAGTAGGGATGAAACTGAAGCCGGTCTCCTGTTTCACTCACACAATAAGACTTCTCTCACTCCCTACACAGTTTTCGGCCATCATTATTGTTTATGTATCAAGTGTAGTAGTAACGTTTACAATAATCATATTGCTATCTCAGTGTAACTCTCATATTAACTATTAATTATTACTATTTTATTTATAATAATAAAATTATTAATTTAAAGTGTATTTGGCACGATTAGTTCAGTTAATCAAGTTTTAGTTAAACAAGTGATTTACATAACCTTAAAAGTACTCAACACGTGTCACGAGCTCCCACCAACAACGGCTTTTGTGTTGTAAGTATACTTTTTTTATATAATTATTTGATATAATTATGACAAAATAATTTTTTAGTAAAATTCAATTTTTTACAACTTTTGTTTCAAATTTTTTTTGATGAAATTTTTTTTCATAAAACTAATATTTTCGCTATAATCCTGGCCCTAATTATAACTATAACGTTTTCCATTATTAAGTAATTTCATTAATTATATTTATATGTGTTTTGTACAGTAAGCAATGCCAAGAAAATGCAAAGGGGAAGATTTGAGCCGTAATACAAGTAGGTCCAGAAGTATTAGAGATAAAAGATCCCAAAGAACCGAAGAACAAATCCAGCAACGAAATGCTGATGCAAGTGTGAGCATGGAGCAATTGCGTCAAGAACAATCAGAAGATACACGAGCTAAGTGCAATGAAGTTATAAGATTAGAACAACGGCAATTACGCCATTTCACGGTTAATAGACGCAGAACAAATAACCAACAACGCCAACAGGTACATCGTGCATTTACATCTGATTCATTTTTGCATCCAGTATGAGCCTGATATTGAATATTATGCTCAATCAAAAGTGGTAATTGGTGCTATGGATAAGGAATGTCCGCATTGTCATGCTCTCAAATTCAAAAATGAGCCACCTGGGATGTGTTGCGCGTCAGGAAAAGTGCAACTACCTGAAATTGAAACACTACCTGAACCAATGAACGGTTTACTTATCGGCACGGATCCAGATTCTAACGTATTCCTGAAGTCAATTCGAACATTCAATTCATGCTTTCAAATGCCATCGTTTGGAGCAACAGAAATAGTTCGAAATACTAATGCTAATGGTCAACAATACAATTCTACATTCAAAATCAGAGGCCAAGTTTATCATAAAATGGGCTCATTGCTGCCAATGCCAAACGAACCACATAATTTTTTACAAATCTAAGGGCGGCAAGGATTCCGGAAGCGCACTTGCCAATCGCGTGAATGCACGTTGTGACTATAATAACCTTGATTAATTTTTTGCCAGGCGCATCGTCAGCGACTTGGACGCTCTATTGAACGAGCACAATGAATTGTTGAAAATATTCAAATC
>NC_058158.1:16411302-16610631 GCF_020080835.1 Cotesia glomerata | reverse complement strand
AAAAGAAGTTAGTAAAACGGTTCACCCTAAAGGCCATCCCTGCAACTTCCCGCTAATCCCATTCCTGGGCGCTTAAAATTGTACTTATGGCGTTATTGAGATTTTCGAGCTTAAAATATGATTTGTGTGATATTTTGAGCTCGCTAAGCTCAAAGAGATAGTATTTCTATGCATTTGAGCTCTTCGAGCTCAAAAGTCTGATAGAAGTTTCACAGAACACTACTTTTGGAATTTTCAAACCGCAATAACTTTCGAATGGATCAACCGATTTTCACGCGGTTGGCGGCTTTCGGCGCAGTTTCATCAGCCTTATAAAAAATTTTCAGGTTTTTGATCGAACCAAAAATTTCGGAGTAATTTTGAAAAAACACTTTTTCCGGTTTTCTTTCGTTCACGATATCTCTCGAACGAATTAACCGATTACGACCAGCTTGGTAGCGATCGATGTGGTTTTTTATTGTCTAGAGCTGATTAGTTTTTGGAATCTATCGGTAAAGCCGTTTGAAAGTTATCCAAAAAAAAACCACATTTAAAAAATTTTTTTTTCTTATTTTTTTTAAGATTTCTCAAAATCTACTGATCCGAATCGGTCCAAATAATACTCTGTAACAGGGTACTTTGTTACCTCTGGTAGTTAGTTCGAACCGTTGCTAGTTCGATAATTTATCGACGCGACACCAGTGCGCGATGGTCTCGGGCATTTTAGGTAGTAGGGAGAAGGGTGACGGGCCGGAGCGAGCACGAGTGGGGTAGTGGCTGGTGAACAAGACAGAAGAGGTTGTACTACCGAACGTTCCGGACACAGTTGAGATAAGCAGGTAAATATCCAGTCGCACGTTCACTTAATTGGAACGCAAGCGATGTTTTATATTTAATAATTGTTCCTAATTAATAAATTACATGATACTAATCCAATTGGTTCGTCTAGGAATAATTGTTGCGGTTGGAAGGAGTACAAAATCCCCGAGAGTACGAGTAACGACGAGGCGGCAGCAGAACAAAGCCGTGGCTATAAGTTGGCGGGAAGTAGTTCGTCGATTGCAAGGTACATTGTCAAGTCTCGTGGGTATTATTCGACTGTGGTTAGCACCCGGTCTTATTTACTCTTCTGGACAAGGTTTAATTATTTTTTATTGGGTTAAGTGAATTAAATTGATTATTGGGTAAAATAAAATTGCTGGAGAATTCTGTGGTCCGACACCCGGAATATATTAATTGACCTTGAGGCGAGTTTTATGTTAAGATAATTACGCGTCATTTTAAAATCAGTTTTAATGAATTAATTTAATTAATTATTATTAATTTGTCGTTAAGTCATAATTTTAATTATTGGTGGTTAGATGAAATTTTTATAAGAATGTGGTTGTATATTTGTCACTACGCAGAACGCTTTAACTGCGCGTCTAAAATCACAAGGTCATGTTTACTGGCATCATGTAATTCTATTGTATTGAAAATAGTCACCGGATAAATTGGTTAGTTCGGTTAGATAAAGTTAATATTTTATTTTAATTAATTCGGTTTGGGTTATGAGTGATAGAGAGTGAGACTTTGACAAGAAGCTTCTGATAAATGGTACGGTTTCCCCTCTATATCAGAAGTTTCCCCAAATTTTGGTAATAGGTTGAGAAAGTTGACGAGTAGCTTCTGGTAAATGGCGGGAATAAAAACCCCCGTTACAACTCAAAATCTAAGTTTGGCCAAGCCCTTTCAAATGGCACCAGCCGCGATGAAATCGGATGATCCGTTCAAAAGTTATAAGTGGTTCACATACTTTCACACACACATACACACACACATACACACACACACACACACACACGCACACACACACACACACACACACACACACACACACACACACACACACACACACACACACACACACACACACACACACACACACACATACAAACACCGTGACAACCTCGTTCGGGGCTGAGGAGAAACTGCTACCGGACGCGTCTCCCCGAGCGGATGGGAGGATTCTCGCTGTCCTTGGATGACACAATCTCTTAGTTGATGAGGTACAACGGGTAGGAGCCAAGCAAAGTAACCAAACAAAATATGCTCCCGTGGACAAAACTCCCCAGTTTCAAAAATCATTTTTGATAGTGGTTTTTTTGAAATAACTTTTAAACAGCTCGGTCGATCAACTCCAAAAACTAATCTGCTCTTAACCTTAAAAAACCACGTTGATCGCTGCCAATTCGGTCAAAATCGGTTCATACGTTCAAGAGATATCGTGAACGAAAGAAAACCGAAAAAAGTGTTTTTTTTCACATAACTTCGACATTTCTTATCGGATAGTTTTGGATGAAATGAATTAATTTTTAAAGCTTAAAAAACTGCGTCGATCGCCGCCTAGAACGTGGAAATCGGTTGATTGGTTCGAGAGATATCCGACGAAATATTTGGAAACAAGTGTTTTTTCAACATAACTCCGACATTTTTCGGAATCACTTTTAAACAGCTCTACTGATCAATTCCAAAAACTAATCAGCTTTTAACATAAAAAACCACGTCAATTGCCGCTAACCGCGTAAAAATCGGTTCATTCATTCAACAGTTATTGCGGTTTAAAAATTTTTAAAATTGTGTTTTATCAAACTTCTATCAGACCTTTGAGCTCGAAGAGCTCAAAAGCATATAACGTTATATTTTTAAGCTCAGAGAGCTCAAAAACATCATTAGTGAAATTTTAAGCACCTAGGTATGAAATGAGCGGGAAGTTGCACGGATGGCCTTCAGGGTCTACCGTTTTTCTAATTTTTTTTAGGCGTATTATTGTACATTTATCAATCCAGTAAGTCCCTGAATTTTTTCATTTCTTAAATTTCATATTTAATTTGTTAAAATAATTTTTATTTTTCCTCCTAAAAAACTACGCCACTACTCTCTGCGATCCAATCACGCATATTTTTGATAAGTCTTTTGGCCAAGGTGTTTTTCCCACTACGTGGAAAAAATCATTCATTACACATGTCAACTCAATAATTAGCCCTAAACAGCATGGTTTCATTGGTGGAAGATCAACTGTCACTAACCTCTATGTCTACACTAACAGTATCATCAACGCACCAGACAATGGAGCCTGTGTTCACACGATATACACAGACTTTAGTAAGGCTTTCGACAAGGTTGACCTCAATATTCTCGTAAGCAAACTGCATAAGTACGGCTTCACAGGAACGATACTAGATTGGTTTCGATCTTATCTAGTCGGCTGATGTCTTCAGGTCAGAATCTATGGACACGTATCCAACATCTTTAATTCTACATATGGCGTTCCCCAGGGATCCCGACTCGGACCGATTCTGTTCAACTTGTTCGCTAACGACATTGGTGACAATCTCAAATCCAACTATCTATTATACGCTGACGATCTCAAGATATTCAGAGTTGTGTCCAACAACCTGGACTCTGCTATCCTCCAGGACGACACCGACACACTGTCAGAGTGGTGCCAGTCAAACAAACTTTACTTGAATGCTTTACTTGAATGAGTGTCTTATTCCCGTTCTCATCTGAATATACCTACAGATTATCACCTACAGGATCATAGGATCAGAGAGCAAACGGAGGTCAAGGATCTTGGTGTCACCATTGATAACAGACTCACTTTCATTAAATATATGGATCATATTACGCTGCAAGGAATGAAGCTACTAGGTCTCATAAATAGAACTTGTCGAGACTTTAATAACCCACACACTTTAGTGCGTCTCTTCTTCACACTAGCGTCACCTATCACTGAGTACGGCTCCATTATATGGTCCTCCTTTATAGCTCTACTCATTAACAAAGTCGAATAAATTCAAAATAAATTCGCAAATACTTAGTCTACTTGATCGCCAAGAAGTCCGGGCATTATATTTCTCCCGACGAAGCAATAAAACAATTTCACCTTGACAGCTACGAGACAAGAAGGTAGTTCACCGACTGCACCTTTTTCTTCAAAGTCTTCTCAGGGCTAATTGATGTCCCAGACATCACTAGCAGCTTCAAATTTATCGATAAAAAGAGTGATATACGACAAATCCGTCTTTTGAAAACCACCAACTCCAACAAAAACTATGTTATCAATAGTCCTTGCAATAGAATAGCCACAGCCGTCAATAAACTTCACAAAGACATCGACTTCTTCAATGGACCCTTAAGCTCCTTCAAAGCGAAACTAAGAACCCTTTTCATGTGACCAACTTGTCAGACATTCAATATTAAACTCAAATTAAATCAGTACTAATATCATTCTATCCTGCTCTAACATAACTTTTTACTTATTGTAGTGTGCTCAGTAATTCCCCGATTATCATTATTTTAAACCATTCTTATTAGTCTCACCATTATTGCTAATTTATGATTTCGCTCTTATATATTTACACGCATGTATAATATTAATTACTGTATAAAGCCGATTGGCGTAAACTTACCAAATAAATAAATAAACTAATTAATTAAGTGTTCACAGTATATTATTACGTGGCTTACGCAAGCCAGAGCACTAGTTTTTAGCCGTATTATTAACTTCTTGCTAAGAAAATTAAAAATTTTCAAAAATCGGGGTTATTGATTTACCCCGTTTTGCGAAAATTGAGTTTTTATCAGATCTCGACGTTTTGAGGTCACAGAAAGCTTCCCTGACTATTTCCGCGATGGTGTCCGTGCGGCTGTATGTATGTATGTATGTATGTATATGTGTGTGTGTGTGTGTGTGTTCGTGTGTGTGTGTGTGTTTGTAGGGGAATCCTTTTTACGGATTCTAGGCATAGCTGTTTGGCCTGGATATGTGGCGACTCGACGCAGCGTCATACTAACTCGACACTAACGCCCCTACCCACTAAACCCTAAACCCCTTTCTCTTCTATCCTCTGATCCCCCATGGTACCGCCGTAAGGCATTTCTTCGCGGGGGGAGGAATTAGCTGCCGCTCTTCCTTCTGGTGGCTAAGATGTTTTTTATTTCTATCTCCCTTCTAGTTTCTGTTTTCTGCTCTTTTTCTCTCGATGGACCGCAACTCTGTAAGCACTTCAGTGGCAAAGGTGCTCGTGGCGTTCCAGACAGCTTCTGATGACAGCATTTCTTCTACTATTGTCTCCGGTTGAATTCTCTTTTTTAGAATCTTCTCTAATTCATCGCGCTGTTGGTTAAAACGAGGACATGCAAAGATCACGTGCTCCACGTCTTCAGCGACACCTTGGCAGGATGGGCACTCCGGAGAATCGTCGTGCTTAAAGCGGTGAAGATAGGCTCGGAAGCAGCCGTGTCCTGACAACATCTGCGTAAGGTAGTAGTTAACCTCTCCATGACTCCGGTTCAGCCAGTCGTCGATCCTCGGTATAAGACGATACGTCCATCTTCCTTTTTCTGCAGCGTCCCACTGGAGCTGCCATCGGTCGAAGCTGTTTTGCCGTTCTTCAGTTCTGAGCTCTTCAGCGCTTAGTGTAGTTGACCTTTTACGATGATAAAGGTTCCGTCTTTCCTCAGCGAGGACTCTGAGAGGCAGAGTTCCGGAAATAACGCACACTGCTTCCTCGGATATTGTGCGGAAGGCGCTGGCGACTCTTAAGGCACACCGTCGGTATACTAGTCCAGCCTTCCTCCATGATTCTTGCATCTCGAGAGCGTTGGTCCAAATAGATATACCATATGTAAGCACCGATGTGACTACAGATGATAACAGTACCCTTCTGCTCTGCTTTGGCCCTCCGATGTTCGGCATCAGTCGTGCTAGACTTGTTCCCACTGCTGACGCCTTGGCACTGACGTGTTCTACCTGCTGCTTAAAGTTGAGTCGGGCATCAAGCATCACTCCTAAATATCGAATATAAGGTTGTGATGTGATTTCTTGTTCGGCGACTTTCAGCTTAATTGTCTCTACCACTTTCCTGCTGGTAATAAGCACTGCCTCAGTTTTGTGTTGCGCCAGTTGCAGGTTCACTGCGTCCATCCACCGGTTAACGCGCTCGAAAGTGAGATCGAACACATGGTTTATCTCGTCAAGATGTTTGGCAACGATCACTACGGCTACGTCGTCTGCATATGCTACGAGTTTGACGTTTCTTGGCAGAGTTAGTCTTAATAGGCCGTCATACATAATATTCCACAGGAGCGGGCCTAGAACTGAACCTTGTGGTACACCTCCAGAAATAGCATACTCCCTTGGACCGTTCTTCGTGTCATACTTCAGGACCCTGTTTTCAAAGTAGCTTGCTACGATCTTAAGAAGGTATTCTGGTACATTCTTCTCTTGGAGGGCCTGCATGATGCATTCCCAATTGGCGGAGTTGAAGGCATTTCTGATGTCTAGGGTCGCCACCAGGCAATACTTCTTCGTTCCACCCTTCCATCTGGTTGTGTGTGTGTGTGTGTGTGTGTGTGTGTGTGTGTGTGTGTGTGTGTGTGTGTGTGTGTGTGTGTGTGTGTGTATGTGTGTGTGTGTGTGTGTGTGTAAACCTCTTATAACATTTTAACAGCACGGCCGATCGGATTGAAATAGGTGGCGATCCAAAGAGTATCATTGCCATTAAATTTCGTCAAAATTTGAATCGATTCGGTTTGCTAGACTTTGAGAAATCTCAAAAATAAAAATTTCAAAAAATCGTTCTTTTGAAATAAATTCTAAATGGCTTCACCGATCAATTCCAAAAACTAGTCTGCTTTTAAGTTTAAAAAACCACGTCGATTGCCACTAGTCCTGTAAAAATCGGTTGATTCGTTCGAGAGTTATCGAAAACGATAAATTTCGAAAAAAGTGATTCTTTCACATAACTTCGAGATTTCTTTTTGGATCGTTTTTGACGAAATAAAATAATTATTAAAATCCAAAAATCAAGTCGATCGCCACCAAGAACGTGAAAATCGGTTGATTGGTTCATGAGTTATCGGTGTCGAAAAAATTCGGAAAAAGTGAATTTTTCAAATTTCTCTTAGATTTTTATTTCGATTAGTTTGTGTTTGAAAGTATATCATAGAATTGAAAAAACTGCGTGGAATACTGCTAACTGTGTGAAAATCAGTTCATTCATTCAAAAATTATTGCAGTTTGAAAATTCAAAAAATACTGTTTTATTAAATTGCTATCACACTTTTGAGCGTGAAGAGCTCAAAAGCTTAGAACAGCTTACTCTATGAGCTCAGAGAGCTTGAAATAACATATAAATTGTTTTTTAGCTCTAAGAGCTCAAAAACGTCATAAGTGCAATTTTAAGAGCTTATTTATAGAATTAGCGGGAAGTTGCACGGATAGCCTTTAGGGTCAACGGTTTTCGAGATTTTTTTTTCTTCAAATAACCTACGCATTGGATTCTTTTTTTAGGTTGCTTAATAAACCTCAAACTACACTTCATCGATTCTCACGTCGACCACTTTCCTGAAAATTTTGAAGACTACAATGAAGAACAAGGAAAACGATTTTACCAAGACTTAAGTGAAATAAAGGGAAGGTATCGAGTAAATTAGAATGTCAACATGATGTCAAATTTTTGCTGCATGCTAACAAGAGAAACACCAGAAGAAACCGAAAACGTAAAAGGAACCCACTGCGTAGGTCATTAAAAGATAAAAAAATTAGGAAAACGGTTGACCCTGAAGGCCATCCCCGCAACTTTCGTTATTAAGTGCTAAAAATTGAACTTATTACGTTTTCGGGCTCGAGGAGCTTAAAAATATAATTTTTTTGTGGTTTTGAGCTCTCCGAGTTGATGGAAAGTTAATAGAACACTATTTTTTGAATTTTCAAACCGCAATAACTTTTGAATAAATGATTTGATTTTCACGCGGTTGGCGGTATTCGACGCAGTTTTTCAAATCTTATGATATATTTCTAAACACAAATTGATAAGACCGGAAATTTCGGTGTAATTAGAAAAAAAACACTTTTTCTATTTCTTTCGTCAACGATAACTCACGAACAAATCAACCGATTTTGACCGGCTTGGTGGTGATCGACGTGGTTTTTCGATGTTAAGAGCTGATTAGTTTTTGAGATTGATCAGTCAAGCCATTTTGAAGTAATTAAGAAAAAACTACATTTAAAAAAATTTTTCACAGTTTTTTTAAGATTTCTCGAACTCTATCAGTCTGAATCGATCCAACTTGTCTTTAAAATTTATGTTCAGTCAAGCCTTTTTGAATGGCGACAACTACGATGAAATCGGTCAAGCCGTTCAAAAGTTATGAGAGGTTTACATACATCCACACATACACACACACACAAACACACACACACACACACACACACACACACACACACACACACACACACACACACACACATACACACACACATACAGACATACAGACAGGGGAATAGTGAGGGAAGCTTCATAGAACCTCAAAACGTCGAGATCTGATGACAACTTGATTTTCGAAAAACGTGTTAAAAACAATAACTTCCCGATTTTTGGAAATTTTCAATTCTTTTAGCGGGAAGTTAAAAATTTAATACAAATGAACGACAGTCTGAAATTTGAAATTATGGTTTCTTATCTTCTCCTTACATGCTATTTTTTGAAGATTTCAAAATTTTGTCAATTTTTCAATTCTAAGATCATATTCCATCTATGAAAATGCATCCAAGTTATCAACAATCGTGTTTAATAGATTTTTTTCTCATATTTATGACTGTAATTTTCCCGATTTTTTTGAAATTTTTTAAAATTTTAAAACTTCAACGGGACAAGATTTTATATTCAAATTCAGTAAAACGAAGTACATAAAAAACATACTCAATATGAATCAAAAAAAATTTTTTTATCTCGATAATTTCGATTTTTTATGATTTATTGCAATTTTTTTGGGTTTTCTGCTATTTTTTCAAATTTAGACGGCTCAACGCTTTAATTAACAATCTGATTCAGGCTCAGTGAATTGAAATACTGTAACGGGTACTTGTGACGTATTTTACCCCCGGCTCGATTTAGCTCGCTGAAGTCCAGGATTCTAACGAGGGCAAATCTAAATTAATTAAACTCGAAAATTTAATTATAATTATCAAAACAGAACCTCTTCATTATAATAAACAAAACATTAAATTTATACATTTTACAATAACGGCGATGACTCAAACAAAACCCATACATACACGGCGTTTACTATAATCAATACTGTCGTCGGTAATATCATACTCCCGTCGTATTTTCTCAAAACGTGTCGCTAATTCCCCTTCCGTCGGCCTTCTGGTGCCCGATTTCTGACGGGTGACTAGTGCCACCCCGCAGGCCCTGTCCGCGATACCCAAAAAGAAAGTGAATAAAATCCACCTCTCCCTCACCTACTCAGCTGTGGTTGCCACCTTTCGGCTGAAGGCCTCCAGGTGGAGAGTCGCCTTTGGCTCGTGGGGAAACAAGTTCACTTACCGGTGGTAGTCCGCACCAGGTAAAGTGGACCCTCTTCTAATTCCTCGGCCAGAAGTCTCTCGACGCGAAATTAAACCCAGAGAAAGGTCGCACAATGGCGGATAATTTTCGGGCTTTATTAACCCAAAAATTATTACTAGAAGCGAAAATTATTGGCGAATTATCGCCACCTATCGCATGCCGTCGAACTTCGGGAAATCCCTGAAAATTTCTTATTTTTTTATTTAAATTTTCAAAATTAAATACTTAATTCATTCAATAAATTCAACTGATTACATAAATTTCACACAAATTACATTTCCATACTAATTACTCGCCGGAACTTAAAAAAAATAATATTCACACAAATTAATTATTTTACCAAAATTATATCCCGTACTATTTTAATTTCTGGGACTTAGAAAAATAATTTATTAGATGTTTCGAATTTATTCGAAATATTTTATTTAATTATTAATTTCAAGTAAAGTCAATTTTTGTTCTTTGAAAGAACAAAAATTATCACGACGTGGTTTCGCTTTAATTAGCTCGGCGATTTTTATCGCGAGCGAACAGTCGACGCCATCTATCGTGGCGATGGCAAACTACAAAATTCATTTTTCTCTTAACCGTTGTTTAAAATAATTTTCATCCAAGCAATAATTATAAACAACATAAAATACAGATTATTATTATTTATAATAATCGTCGTAAACAAAACTCGTCGAATCAATCATTTCAAATAATTCTTAAGGACGACGTGATAAACTGATATAATTATTAATTAATACTTTTAAATAAACAATTAATCATAATAATTATGACAACTATTTTTTTGTGTGTTGCTGCAATTATTTTATTACATGATAAATGATCCAATAAGAAATGTCAGAGTTACGTAAAAAAACACTTTTTTCCAAATTTTTCTTCAACGATTGCTCTCTAACCAATGAACCGATTTTAACGTTCTTGGAGTCAATCGACGTAATTTTTTACGGTTTAGTACTGATTAGTTTTTGAAATTGATCCGTAGAGGTGTTTAAAATTTATTCAAGAAAAACCGCATTTGAAAAAATTTTTTTTTGCAATTTTTTTGACATTTCTTAAAATCTACGAGTCCAAATCGATCCAAATTGCAATGAAAATTCAAGTTTGGTCAAGTCTTTTTGAATGGCATGAACCGCAATCGAATCGGTTAAGCTGATCAAAAGTTATGTAACCGTCACATTAGGGTTATTTTGTTGAAATTTTTTTTTTGCTTGACGTCTTAAAAGTTTTTGCAGAAATAGAAAAAATTTTTTCCGCCTGAAAAAAATTTTTAACTTCAATTATATACTAGTCACAAAAATTAAGGAATATAAAGAAAATTCCAAATTTTTGGGTGATTTTCAACAAGCTGTAACTCCGAGGAAAATGGTCGTACAGAAAAAATAAAAAAAAATAATTGTAGCTCTAAGTGTCTAGTTTTTAGATAAGACTATGAAAAATTTTTGTCATGTCCAGGTCTGGAGAAATCTTAAGAAAACTACCGAAAAAAAAATTTTCCAAATTTTTTTCCGTCTAAAAAAGGTCCACGGGCTTCAAAAAAATTTTTTTGATTGTTTCGTTCAAAAGTTCTTTTAGAGAATTTAATACTTTTTAATTTGGCGTATTCAAAAAGCCTGTACGACGATTTGCCGCGGAGTTATCGTCAATCAAAGCAAAAAAGTTTTTTTTAACTTCCTGCTACGAAAATCGAAGATTTTCAGAAATCGGGAAGTTATTGTTTTCACCCCGTATTGCAAAAACCGAGTTTTCATCAGATCTCGACGTTTGAAGGTCACAGGAAGCTTCCCTGACTATCCCCGCGAGGTTGTCACGGTCTCTGTATGTATGTGTGTGTGTGTGTTTTAGGGGAATCCTTTTTACGGAGTAAACGTAAAAGAAAACGTGCTCTGCATCTTCATTGACTTCTGAGCAGGACGGGCACTCCGGGGAATCATCATGCTTGAAGCGGTGGAGATACGCCCGGAAACAGCCGTGTCCTGATAACATCTGTGTAAGATAATAGTTGACCTCACCGTGACTCCGGTTCAGCCAAACGTTGATCCTTGGTATGAGACGATGCGTCCACCTACCCTTCACTGTGGCATCCCACTGTAGTTGCCATCTACTTATGCTCCTCTGCCGCTCTTCTGTTCCAAGCTCCTCAGCGCTTAGTGTGGTCGACTTCTTTCGTTGGTAAAGGATCCGTCTTTCCTCAGCTAAGACTCTGAGAGGCAAAATTCCGGAGACGACACACACTGCTTCCATAGATATTGTGCGGAAGGCACTTGCTACTCTTAAGGCACTCAGACGGTAGACTGGTCCAGCTTTTCTCCATGATTCTTGCTTTTCTAGTGCGTCCGCCCATATAGATATTCCGTAAGTGAGCACTGATGTGACTACAGATGATAGTAGTAGTCTTCTGCTCTGCTTTGGGCCTCCGACGTTTGGCATCAGTCGTGCTAAGCTAGCTACCACTGCTGATGCTTTTGCACTCACGTGTTCGACTTGCTGCTTAGAGTTGAGTCGGGCATCAAGCATCACTCCCAGATATCGGATATATGGTTGTGATGTGATTTCTTGTTCTCCGACTTTCAGTTTTATGGTCTCTATCACTTTTCTGCTGGTAATAAGCGCAGCCTCAGTCTTCTGTTTAGCCAGTTGTAGATTCATTGAATCCATCCACCGGTTAACTTTCTCAAAGGTGATACCGAACATGTGGTTTATCTCATCTAGGTGTTTCGCAACGATTACGACAGCTACATCGTCTGCATATGCAACAAGCTTGACACTTCTTGGAAGAGTCAGTCTCAGCAGGCCATCATACATGACATTCCACAGAAGTGGACCCAGAACAGAACCCTGGGGTACACCTCCGGTAATATCATACTCTTTTGGACCATTGTTCGAGTCGTATCTCAGGATTCTGTCTGTGAAGTAGCTAGCCACTATCCTACGTAGGTATCCGGGTACGTTTTTCTCTTCCAAGGCTTGCATAATGCAGTCCCAGTTGGCGGAGTTGAAGGCATTTTTGATGTCCAGAGTGGCCACCAGGCAGTACTTCTTCGCTCCACCCTTCCATCTGATCCCTTCGATTGCCTCCTTGGCCGTTGCAACAACCAAGTTGATTGCGTCCAGGGTTGATCGTCCTTTCCGAAAACCATACTGGTTGTCTGCCAGGAGTGGATCGACAACTGCTTCTATTCTTTGGTGGATTATACGCTCAAGTATCTTACCTGTCGTGTCTAATATCCATTTCATTCTGCGCTAATAGGTAGTTAAACTTGCTTTGTTCGGGGAACAACGCGTTTACGATCTTCTGTAGGAGTTGAGGACACGTGGGTGATGGCATTAGCTGTTTTTTAAGATGGGTCATGACCACCTTATACGGCCTACCCCACAGATCTCTGTCCACCTCGTTGATGAGCTCCTTCCAGCATTTTCTTTTGCTATCTTTGATAGCTTTGTTCAGGGATCGACGGGCTTTTTTGAACTCTGCGACCAGCTCCACAGAGTTAGGTCGTCGGTAGCCACGCTGAGATATTCTTCTCTTCTGATGACACTCTTTACGAAGGGCGCTGATGTGGTCGTTCCACCAGTGAACGGAAGGTCTTGTGTTTATGCCACGTCTACGAGACATACTGGCGTCACACGCCTGGGTCACTCTTTTCATCAGGTCCTTGGTCTTCTCTTCTGCACAGCCCGCGATAATCTGGTCACTATTGAGAGCTACTAACAATGCCCTTGGGTCAAGAGTTTTTACCTTCCAACCAATGGTGTTAAGTTGCTTTTTAGGTCTTCTCGGGCTCTGGGCGTTTAATATTTCCCAGAGAATCGCGTTGTGGTCGCTGGCTGTGTAGGTATCCATCACCTTCCAGTTGATATTACCTCTGGTGAGGCTGCCACTGACGAAAGTGAGATCTACAATAGAACTTGTGTCTCCTTTGGTGTAGGTTGGTGTGTCACGGTAAGTCGATCCAGAATTGCGGTGAATTCGACAGTAGAGAGGCTAGGTGGTGCGTAACAGCTATAGAAGCGGATGCCCTCTACTGATACTGCTACAAAGCCGGCATTACTGTTGTCGACTGCATTTTGGAAAGGGAGCTTGCCACATGACCAGATGACAGCTTTGGATGTGCTGTCAGATTCCCAGGGTTGGGTACTCAGGTGTTTATATGGCTCTGCTATCAGTACCAAGTCAAACTCTAGTTCTCGCACGGATTGCATGAGCAGGTCATGCGCTGCCTCACAATGGTTGAGGTTGAGCTGCAGTATCCTCATGCTTGTTTGTTCGTCAACTTCTGGAGTGCATCCTGAAATAACGGGCACTTATGGGTACCGGCATGGTGGGCAACATTCTCTGCACTTTCAATGTCAGCACATAATGCACATTTGGCGGGATTTTTACAATCAGCAATCTTGTGCCCTACTTGTCCGCACCTGATGCAAAGCTTCGACCGGTCCACCTTGCTTTTGCACTGGGATCCATGATGTCCGAAATGCCAGCATTTAAAGCATTGAATAGGTCTCTTCGTTGTCCTTATTCGGCAATTAACCCAACCAATCCGGATTTTGCTACTTCCATCCAGTAGTTTCTGTGCTGTTGCTGCTGGTAGAATTACTGTGGCAATTTGAGTACCTCTATAGGCCTTACGGGTCTTGATTGCCTCTAGTGGTATCTCACAGCCATCTCCAGCTTCCTCCTGTAGGGCACGCTGGATGTGATCCTTAGTTGTTTCTTCATTGACGTCTCGGATCTCAATTACCTCCTGTGGTCCTTTGCAGATTACTTTTGCGTCTTCTTTCAGAATGTCTGCAATGGTCTTTCTCAATGTTTGGCCTTTGTCGGTGCTCTTCCTCGAAAGAGTTATCAGCATATCTCCAGCATTGGTCTTATGGATCTTCTCTACCGTACTGCGGACCTGGTCGTCAGGGACGTCCTGTTTTATTCGACGCAGGATCTCGGCGTACTTTGCTTTCTCTGTCAGCCGAATGATGAGGGCATCCGGTCTGATCCATTTCCGCGGTTTCTTTCGCTTGGGTTCAGGTCGGCGCTCCTTTGACGTCTGTTTTGAGAGCATCTCTTTCTTCTGTCACTTTAGCTCTTGCTTGGACTGAACTTTTTGCCAGACTGACGCTTTTTCCTGTTCGTCGCTTCGCCCTGCCGCTCCTTGTGGAGGGCTTTTCTTCAAATCCTTTTTCTTCATGGCTTGGCTGATTGTTGGGTCAGGAGAAGGTCGATTTTTTCTCTTACCTGACTTGTTGCTGGCTTCACTTTTGTCTTCCGCGACTGATTCACCGTCACCTTCAGCTCCGGTGTCAATTGCTTCGTCAGTCACGTCGATAGCCTGACAGTCTTTCTCCGGTGTAGCATTGGATATGCGCTGCAATGATGAGCGCCACTCCTCGTCCAGTTTCTCAAACCTTTGAAGGGCGTTAGTTACACCAGTCATCTTGGATTTAATCTCTTTGTGAATGTTGACCTTTGGTTGGACGAAATCATTCAGCTCACTGATCAGCTTTTCAAGGCGTTTGAGCGCTTGCGAACGCTTCATTTCAGCGCTTGCGTCAATCGCTGCTTGTTGGGCATGTAGCCCGTTTCCACTTTTGTTTGTTTCCTTTGAATTACTCATACTTTTTAATTTACCAGCGCATCGTACGGAGTGGAGCGGGTTGCCATAACTAAGAACGGGTGTACCCTCGGAGATAGTACTCCTACCCCAGTTCCCTGAGGCCTAGCCGACACTTAGCCAGTCCCGGAATATACGGACGGACTAGACTCGCTCGGAGCGGTGAAGATTCCGATCTCTAACACTCACTGCGTACTTCCTGATCAAGGCCCGAAGTGGCTGGCTCCTGATCCACTGCTGCAACTTACACCTCGGTAGAGCAAGCTCACATCAGCCGTGGCCTGCATCGTCGGAAACTACGATACAGGTTCCGGTCACTCCCAGTGGGTCACAGCAGAGAACGATCGTCTTGTTAGGTCAGTTAGTGCGACCAACCCATTAAAGGGGAGTTTTGTCCACGGGAGCGTATTTTGTTTGGTTATTTTGCTTGGCTCCTACCCGCTGTACCTCATCAACTAAGAGATTAAGTGTCATCCAAGGACAGCGAGCGTTCTCCCATCCGCTCGGGGAGACGCGCCCGGTAGCAGTATCTCTTCTGCCCCGAGTGTGTGTGTGTGTGTGTGTGTGTGTGTGTGTGGGTGAAAGTATGTGAACCGCTTGTAACTTTTGAATGGCTTGACCGAGGTTGGTGCCATTCGAAAGGGCTTGACCTAACTTAGATTTTGAAAACTATTTGGACCGATTCAGATCAATAGATCTGGAGACACGATAGTGTCTCGCGCCAAGTACACGTCCAATATATGGCGTGAGACAACGTTGTCTATATTCTCTCATCATATGTCAACATAACCTCCTCACATATTTAGCTCTATATTTTTTTATTATTGCTAAGACACTAACACTTGACATCATTGTTAATAAGTTTCTTTTTACCAATTATGCATATATTACAAAAAATTATTGGATCTTAACAATTATTTAATATATCGCCAGTTTGAAAACTTTTGCTTGCGCCTGTTTTCGATTCTACGAGAGATTTTACAAATTTAGGGCGAATTTTCTTATTTCCAAGTTGGCACCACTTAACCCTGTTATTCTACCATCTAAGTAGTTAATATACTAAGTACTGAACTTAGCGCCGATATAAGTAGTTGGTCTTTAGTTTAACATTTCAATATATGACAGTAGGTGGAGCCACAAAATCATTACCGCTATATTTTAGATGTCACATTGGTTAGTCACGCGCGTCATTTAAAGTATTGTAGTAATTTTGTTTGTAATTAAATTATTATAAAAATTCATGCATAAAGAATCAGCTGAATTACTTGAGAAGTACATATTTGGAATTTTAAAATATTTATAAAATATTTGATTATGTCACTTAATATACTCTTTACAAAAAAAAGATATATCCCACAAAAAACAGTTTCACTGTAAACCGCCGCGCCAAGTACACGTCCAACTATTGTTACAAACTATAATAATTCAATTTTTACGAAAAACTATTGAATCGAAAAAAAAAAACGAAGTACAAAAAATTTTTTAGATTAAAAAAACATTAAAGACAGTAAATATTAAGGAAAAAAATTTAGTGTACTTGGTATGCTATACAATTCACACTACAAGTATCAATTTTAAAAACTGTGGATAATGAAAGTATTCGAATGAAGCTCACCAAATACATTAAATTTTTTTCCTTAATATTTATTGTCTTTAATGTTTTTTTAATCTAAAAAATTTTTTGTACTTCGTTTTTTTTTTTCGATTCAATAGTTTTTTGTAAAAATTGAATTATTATAGTTTGTTACAATAGTTGGACGTGTACTTGGCGCGGCGGTTTAGAGTGAAACTGTTTTTTGTGGGATTTTGAGAAATCTTTAAAAAACTGAAAAAAAAAATTTTTTCAAATGTGGTTATTTTGGAATAACTTTTAAACGGCTTGATGGTTCAATTCCAAAAACTAATCAGCTTTTGACCTCAAAAAACAACGTCGATCGCCACCAGTCCGGTCAAAATCGGTTGATTCGTTCGAGAGATATCGTGAACGAAAGAAAACCGAAAAAAGTGTTTTTTCGGAAAAACTCCGAAATTTTCAGCGCGATCAATTCAAAATTTAAAATTCTTAGTGAGGCTTGAAAAACTGCGTCGAATGCTGCCAACCGCGTGAAAATCGGTTTATTCATTCAAAAGTTATTGCGGTTTAAAAATTCAAAAAATAGTGTCATCAAATCCCTATCAGACTTTTGAGCTCGAAGAGCTCAAAAACGTCATTGGTGCAATTTTATGCGCCTAAGTATGGAATTAGCGGAAAGTTGCAGGAATGGCCTTCAGGGTCAACTGTTTTCCTAATTTTTGAATTTGATTTTCAATTACTCAAAAAATAATGATTGTACAGGAAATCGAAGGAGGGTTTTGAAAACTGCACAATATTCTCTATAAGAAAATGAAAACATCTTTTAGAAAAAAAATTTTTTTTGAATTGAAAACTCGGACTGAAAAAAAGACAAAAATTCGCATAATTAAAGATATTTGGATAACTTGGTATAACTTTGGATAAAATGAATGAACGAAGGATATCGTCGGTAATTTTTTAAACTCAAAGTGTCCCCTAAAATCCATCAAAAATTCAAAGCGCTACGATTTTTTTTTCATTGTGCCCCGAAGCTTCAAATTCTTTGTTTTTGCAAAAATCACCATTATGAGCAATTTTGTGATTTTTATTCATTTTTTTAATTAAAAAAATTTTTTTCTCTCTAAAATCTTTATTTTGTCGATTGAAGAGATTGATTTACAAAAAATTTGAAAAAAAAAAAAAAAAAAAAATTTTCAATTTTTTTCGAAATTTTCTCGATTTTTTTCGACTGCTGTTTTAACGCCGGCATTAGAGTTACCCAAAGTGTACCACGTGGAGGTTGCTCGGTCGGATTTACGCTTCTGTGTGTGTGTGTGTGTGTGTGTTTCTGTGTGTTTGTCTGTCTGTCTGTCTGCAGCAGTTGAAGGACCTCTGTACGCACGGCAGTAACAGTTCAGTACCGTGTATTGCCACTTCTGTTCCGAATCACATCTCGTAAGCGCTCTTGCATGTTGATGCATCGTCGAATGTCACGTTGCGAAATTCCTTGCCAACAACGTAACAACGCTCGAGTCAACTGATGAAGATTGTGCAGTTGCAGATAGTCTCGCCGCAATCGACGCCCAAGCATATCCCAAACATGCTCAATTGGGTTCAAATCAGGACTCATAACTGGATGATTAAGCGTTGTTACGTTGTTGGCGCGGAGAAAAGTTCGCGTGCGAACTGCAGTATGAGGACGAGCATTATCCTGCATCAAAATGAACTGTCTTGCTCCCATGCGTGTGCGCATAGGCAGGACGTGTGGTCCCAGAATCTTGTCGACATACCTGTCGGCAGTCAACGTCCCACGAACGATGACCAACGGGGTTTTGATATTGAAGGACACGCCTGCCCACACCATGACTGATCCACCATTGAAAGCCGTAACTGGTCTCGTAAAACTATCCCGATCTCGTTCCCCACGACGGCGTTAAACGAGAGATCGTCTATCGCTGCCATGAAGACAAAATCGAGATTCGTCAGTCCATAAGACACTGGTCCACTGTCTACGACCCCAATGGTGATGGTCATGCGCATAAGCCAATCGGGCTCGACGATGTCGTGGAGTGAGCATAGGCACGCGATTTGCACGTCGAGCGCGTAGTCCTTGCTCTCGAAAGCGATTTCGGACCGTTGATGCCGAGATGTGTTGTTGGGAAGGACGTTGTCGACGATTGCGGAATTGAGGAGCGATCGTGTGAGCATGGGCAGTAGGGTTTCGACGAGCTTCGCGAATGATAGCTCGATCATCACGCTCGGTAGTGATTCGTCGTCTACCTTGACCCGGACGACGATCGTAACTTTGAGTCGCGTTAAATCGGGCATAGGCACGACTGACAACAGACTGACTCACTCCCATAGAAGCTGCTACTTCCACCTGACTGTAGCCCTCTTGAAGTCGGGTAACAATGCGAGTCACATCTGTAGCAGCTAAATGTCGGCGAGGCATATCAAAATGCCAAAGGTGATTATCAAAGAAAAGCTTACAGAAAATTCACGAAAGAAATTTAAGCTAGAAAGAATACAAAAAATTTAAGTTTTGTGTGAAGAAAAGACGAAACCCGCGGGGGGTATATCAATTTGTTTTTATTGAATTTTTAAAATGAGATTTGAAACTAAGGCAGTTGTAGCGGTCAGAAAAAAATGAATTAATTTTTTTTCACAATAGTGGAGCATTCTGAAGACGTTAAAAAAAAAAATTAAAAAAAAAAAAATGTTCGAAAAAAATTGACAACTTTTTTTTTTTTTAAATTTTTTAAAAAATCAATCTCTTTAATCGAAAAAATAAAGATTTTAGAGAGAAAAAATTTTTTTAATTGAAAAAATGAATAAAAATCATAAAATTGCTCATAACGGTGATTTTTGCAAAAACAAAGAATTTGAAGCTTCGATACACAATGAAAAAAAAATCGCAGCGCTTTGAAATTTTGAGATATTTTAGGGAACACTTTGTGGTTAAAAAATTACCGACGATATCCTTCGTTTATCCATTTTCTCCAAAGTTATACCAAGTTATCCAAATATCCTTAATTATGCGAATTTTTGTCTTTTTTTCAGTCCGAGTTTTCAATTCGAAAAAAATTTTTTTTCTGAAAGATGTTTTCATTTTCTTATAGAGAATATCTTGCAGTTTTCAAAACCCTCCTTCGATTTCCTGTACAATCATTATTTTTGGAGTTATTGAATATCAAAGTCAAAAAGAACTTTTTCGCTTTGATTGACGATAACTCCGCGGCAAATCGTCGTACAGGCTTTTTGAATACGCCAAATTAAAGAGTATTAAATTCTCTAAAAGAACTTTTAAACAAAACAATCAATTTTTCTCATGGTCATATCTGAAAACTAGACACTTGGAGCTACAATTTGCTTTTTTTATTTTTTCTGTACGACTATTTTCCTCGGAGTTACAGCTTGTTGAAAATCACCCAAAAATTTGGAATTTTTTTTATATCCCTTAATTTTGTGACTAATGTATGTTAGCCTCAAAGGGGGGTCCCCTTTCCCAGGTAAATAACATGGAAAAAAATTAGGATGACGGTTGACCCTAAAGCCCATCCCTGCAACTTCTCGCTCATTCTGTTCTTAAGCGCTCATAACTATATATTACGTATTTGAACTTTTCGACCTCAGAAATATTATTTTTGTGTCAATTTGAGCTCTTCAAGCTCAAAACTCTAATAGCAGTTTAATAAAACACAATTTTTTGAATTTTCAAACGGTAATAATTTTTGAATAAATGAACCGATTTTCACGCGGTTGGCGGCATTCGAAGCAATTTTTAAAGCTCCATAAAAAATTTTCAAGTTTAAATCAATCGAACCAGGAATTTTGAAGTAATTCTGAAAAAACATTTTTTTCGGTTTTCTTCCGACAACGATAACTCACGAACGAATCAACTGATTTTGACGAACGCAATAGCAAATTTCATAATTAGCATAGCGGAATAAGACATAATTTTGGGACTATAGAAATGATATGATACTCAAATTAAAACTTATTTAAAGAACTTTCAGATGCAATTTACAGAAATTAAATAAGCTATCCCATTAAAAAGTTATTCGAGTAAGAATGTGAAGAAATATAAATTTTTATGATTTTGAAAATTTTGAAATCATTGCATTTCTAAATAATTTCGAGACTACACATATGATATGGTACTCAAATTGAAGCTTATTTAAAGAGCTTTTAGATGTAATTCACAGAGTTTTAATAAGTTATACCATTCGAAAGTTATTCAAGTAAGAAAGTGATAGTCCGGTCAATTTAGACATCCAAGGTTACAAAAATTCCCACTTGGCTGAATATTAGTAGGATTGTTCAATACACTATTATAAAGGAAATGTGAAAAGTCCTCATCGATCCGGCACGTGCAAAAAAATTTATTCGGGGTCAAAGGTCACAAAAACGGGTTTTTCGCGATTTTCAGCAAAATGGTAAGTTTTATCATAAAATTAGCTTAGACAAAAATTGTAGATCAGATAATTATCTATAAAAAATGTCTAAATACTTTTTTTCCTAAGAGCCACCGTTTTTGAGATATAACGATTCAAAAAGTTGAAAGAGTTGCAATCGTCATAATATGTATAAGTACACCACGTATATACATCACTGAAGCCGTAATACAAGCAAAAATATCGTTCTATCGGTCAGTGTGACTTACACATATAAAATATGAAAATTTCGGGTAAAAAAAAAACCCAGTCCTTTATTTTCTACGCTAGTGTAACCTTCAGCAACAGCTGTCTCTCATTCAATTGTCTGCGTGGCTAGGGTCGTATACCTGCTTTATTTTACTATCTCCAATACATTCAATGCTATTAGTTTCGAGTGCCGTTCTGGAGTGAAAACACGTGTTTATTGTAACCTATTTCGTGCTGTTTTGAATTTTATAACAAAAATGTCAGAATATTGTTTTATTTGTGCTAAACTTTTAACTGAAGGTGAAATTGTTACTGTTGAACGTGGTATGAAGACATTAATCAATGCAAGTACTGAAAGAGCTGATGAATTTTCAGAATATCTTAAAAATCAGAAATCTGTGACCATACATGTGGAGTGTCGTAAAAATTATACTCGAAAGTGTTCCATTGCTGCAGCTATTAAAAGACAACATGAAGAACAAGAAGCCAGTACATCTACTAAAAGTCCTCCTCGTACCAGAGCACGTGTAAGTGAGTCAACTTTTGTTTTAAAAACAATGCTTATTTTGCGGCCACGAATTGAATGAAGAGCATGAAAGAAAAAGGTCCTCTGATTTTCGCCGTAAAATTCAACAAGTAAGTACAGCTACATTCAAAGATATGGTTCTGGAAACAGCTCAGGCTCGTTCTGATGCTATGGCTAAAACTGTTCTTTCTCGAGTAGAATACGAATACGATTTAGTTGCTGCTGAGGCTAAGTATCATTATGACTGCTTAAATTCCTTCTTAAGACCTAAAACTGGGGTTAAAGTCGGTCGACCGCAAGATGAATCTACAAATCTGGCAATGGAGGAAATATTCACTTACATCGAAAATAGTGATGACTGTCAATTCACTTTAAACGAATTGAAAAATGTTTGTAAAACTACAACCGTAGGTAAAAGGACGATAAAGGTTCGATTAAAATTGAGGTATGGTGATAAAATTATTATCACTGAAAAATCAGGAACATCCACCTTTGTATGCTTAATAGACAATCATCATGATATTTTAAATCAAGCTTGGTACGAAAAAAAAAAACAAATAAAAAAGAAGAACGATTGAGAATTCTAGAAGCTGCTGCAGCAATCATTCGCGAAGATATTCAATCCACCGTATTAGATAATTCTGACTACCCTCCACCAGGTCGCATGTTTGAAGATTTAAACAATGAAATTCCGGAGTCTCTTACACATTTTTTGGAGCGAGTTGGAAGTTGGTCGACAATTCATTAGAGCCAGTTCAAACTTTACTTCCACCTGCACCAGAAAAACTACTAAACACCATTTTTTGCAACTGTAAAAAAGGATGTAGTGCAAGATGTGGTTGCAAAAAAGTTGGACTGTTTTGTTCTGTAGCATGTACAAACTGTCAAGGCTGGTCATGCTCCAATGTTGAATTGCCAACAATTGAAGATTCATTTGATGTTGACGAAGAGACATGCGATGTGTCATTATTGGGACAATTTATTAACACACAGAATGAAGATGAAGAAGAAGAAGAAGAAGAAGAAGAAGAAGAAGAAGAAGAAGGAGAAGGAAGAGAAGAAGAACAAGAACAAGAACAAGAGAAAGCAGAAGTTAATGATGATTTAGATTCAGACGGATAAATTTTCTTATTTTTTGTAATTTACACCCCTTTCATCATTTTCAACCCTTGTCAATATCTACAGTTATTTAATAGTTTCAAATTAAACAGAATCATAAAAGATCAGTGGAATAGGCCTACCGGGGAAACCACATTAAAAAAAACGCGCTAAGTACACTACCTCAAAGGTGGTGTGGAAACGTGTGCATATTATGACGATTACAACTCTTTCAACTTTTTGAATCGTTATATCTCAAAAACGGTGGTTCTTAGGAAAAAAAGTATTTAGACATTTTTTATAGATAATTATCTGATCTACAATTTTTGTCTGAGCTAATTTTATGATAAAACTTACCATTTTGCTGAAAATCGCGAAAAACCCGTTTTTGTGACCTTTGACCCCTAGTAAATTTTTTTGCACGTGCCGGATCGATGAGGACTTTTCACATTTCCTTTATAATAGTGTATTGAACAATCCTACCAATATTCAGCCAAGTGGGAATTTTTGTAACCTTACCCCTATTTTTTAGTCTAATTTGACCGGACTATGAAGAAATATGAGTTTTTATGATTTTCAAAATTTTGAAATCCTGGCATTTCTAAATTACTTGACTGATTAGGCTTATCTTTGAACTTGACTTCGGTATTTATCTGTAGAATAAGTATGTTGAGTTTGGTTGAGATCCGTTGTAAATTTGCGACGCTATCGTCGTGACAAGCCGCGTTATATCCGATATATATACATACATGTATAAACTTTTGAACCATATGCATTTTCTGACTCAGCTCGACGAGTATAGTCAGAGTATAGTCAGAGTATAGCAAAATTTTTCAAAAGTTCCGTCATGAGGACCAATGCAATAGTTAGATTTCTATGAAATCTACTAAAAATTATTGCGGTTTGAAAATTCAAAAAATATTGTTCTATGAAACTTCTATCAGACTTTTGAGCTCGAAGAGGCTAAACTATTTGCAGATGATAAAATTCTATACATTTGCGGTAAGGATGAAAAAACTATTGAAAATATGATAAACTAGCAGTTCAACCCGGCTTCGCACGGGTATTTAACGAAGGTTTGAAAATATAAGATAGCCTATGTCACCCGGGGATAGTGTAACTTTCCAACAGTGAAAGTTTTATTCGAACAGTTTGAGCTTTTAAGTGATTTCCTCAATTTACCTCCTTCACAGTGGCCAATTTTGGATCAACGTCAATATGTTCTTTGTCAGTTTGACTTTCCTTTGTTTTTATTGCTTCAACTATTTTTTACTTTTATTTTACTTCCAGTGATACAGAATTGTTAAGAAAAAGTTAGTGAGGCAATTTTTTCCGATAAATACGACAAATCGAGTGATAAAAATTATACAACGTGCTTATCGTTATTAAAAAATGTAAATGAAGTAAACGATATTGCTGAAAGAACACTTGCTTTGGTTGAAGAATTCATTCAGTTTGGTACTGAAGACGAAGAGCAGAAACAGTATTTGTGGAAAAATGTACAGTTTCATCACAAATTATATCCTTCGTGCAATAAATAATCTATATATGAAAAAGAAAGTCGTGGACTTTTTGAAACATGAAATTTAGATCATGTCTATCGAGTTTCAATAACGTTTACTAAAAATTTCGTTACAACAAACGTCTCTTTAGCAGCAGGGAAAAAGCCATTGTAAAGTTCCCAAAACTTAACATTACATGTAGTAATTCAGTCAACGGACTAAGAATTTCACATACATGTTATTTTTTGGTGATTACATAATTTCTAAATTTCTCTTAATGCGGGATCACGGGAATATAACAGATTACAATGAATACATTTTCCAAACACTAAATATGTGAAAAATAAATTTAGCTACTTATTTGAATAGAATTCGTAAAAAACATGTTAAATTTATTTTCTATAAAAATTTGATGTTGTTGAGAAAATTTTCAATAACAGAAAAATTATTCGCACTTGAAGCTAGACAGGTTTTAACTTCACTTATAAGACTTGCAATGACTTGAAGTCTAGATCTAAAAGTGCAATTCTATAAAGCGCTCAGCGAAACGGGCGGATAACAGCTAGTATTATATAAATCTAACCAGTTAACAGTGAACAAAAAAATGTATAAATATAGTAATTTTAATTAATTCCTGGTTTTATTGTAAACTTTGTTTATTTATTATTTTTAAATAATGTTAAATTAAAAAATTGTTGATATATAATGAAGTTTATTGAGTTAAATCGTTGATTAGTTAAAATATTGAATTTTGTTTTATTATTATATCATTAATTATTATTTCCCTTCTATTCGGCCCTCTGTAACTTCGTTTCTGTTGAGTGTAGGAAAAAAATAGACACGAACAATTTTGAAGAGAATCAAATTTCCTATAAAAAAATTCAGAGCAAAATAAAGAAAAACTTTTTAACTACCCGCTAAGAAAATTAAAATTTTTCAAAAATCGGGAAGTAATTGTTTTTACTCCGTTTTTCGGAAACCGAGTTTTCATTAGATCTCGACGTTTTGAGGTCCTAAGAAACCAGGGTGACGTCACCGTGTCTGCATGTATGTATGTATGTATGTATGTGTGTGTGTGTGTGTGTGTGTGTGTGTGTGTGTGTGTGTGTGTGAGTGTGTGTGTGTGTGTGTGTGTGTGTGTGTGTGTGTGTGTGTGTGTGTGTCCGTGTATGTGTGTGTGTGTGTGTGTGTTTTTTTTTTTCCTTAGGGGGGGGAATCCTTTTTACGGATTCTAGGCATAGCTGTTTGGCCTGGATATGTGGCGACTTGACGCAGCGTCATACTAAAACTCGACGCTGACGCCCCTACCCACTAAACCCTAAACCCCTTTCTCTTCTATCCTCTGATCCCCCATGGTACCGCCGTAAGGCATTTCTTCGCGGGGGGAGGAATTAGCTGCCGCTTTTCCTTCTGGTGGCTAAGATGTTATTTCTTCCTTCTAGATTCTGTCTTTCGCTCTTTTTCACTCAATGGATCGCAACTCTGTAAGCACTTTTGTAGCAAAAGTGCTTGTGGCGTTCCAGGCAGCTTCTGACGACAACATTGCTTCTACTATTGATTCTGGTTGGGTTCTCTTTTTCAGAATCTTCTCTAACTCATCGCGCTGTTGGTTGAAACGTGGACACACAGAGAAAACATGCTCCGTATCTTCATTGACCCCTGGACTGGTCGGGCACTCTGGGGTATCATCGTGCTTAAAGCGGTGAAGATACTTCCGGTAACATCCATGTCCTGATAACATCTGCGCTAAATAATAGTTGATCTCACCGTGACTCCGGTTGAACCACACATCAATCCGAGGTATGAGACGGTACGTCCACAGAGCTTTCTCTGAAGAATTCCACTCCTGTTGCCATCTTGCGATGCTGTGTTGCCGTTCTTTCTTTCTAAGTTCTCCGAGGCTCAGTGTGGTTGACCTTTTTTGTTGGTATAGGTTCCGTCTTTCCTCAGCTAGGACTCCGAGAGGCAGAGTACCGGAAATAACACACACTGCTTCCTCTGATATTGTGCGGAAGGCGCTAGTTACTCGTAGGGCACTCATACGATATATTGGTCCAGCTTTTCTCCATGAATCTAGCACCTCTAGTGCGTCAGCCCAAATGGATATTCCGTAAGTGAGCACCGATGTGACTACTGATGACAATAGCAGCCTCCTGCTCTGCTTTGGGCCTCCGACGTTCGGCATCAGTCGTGCGAGACTAGCTCTCACTACTGACGCTTTCGTACAGACGTGTTCCACTTGCTGCTTGAAGTTGAGTCGGGCATCAAGCATCACTCCCAGATATCGTATATGAGGTTGTGATGTGATTTCTCGGTCACCGACTTTTAGCTTAATTGTTTCAACTTCTTTTCGGCTGGTAATAAGCACTGCTTCGGTCTTCTGCTTGGCCAGTTGTAGGTTCACTGTATCCATTCACTGGTTGATCTTCTCAAAAGTGATGTCAAACAGATGTTGAATCTCGTCGAGGTGTTTGGCGACGATCAATGCGGCAACATCATCCGCATACGCTACCAGTTTGACACATCTTGGAAGCTTCAGTCTCAGGAGCCTGTCATACATTATATTCCACAGAAGTGGACCAAGAACAGAGCCCTGTGGCACACCACCGGTTATATCATACTCTTTCGGACCATTTTTTGTATCGTATTTCAGCACTCTATCTGTAAAATAGCTAATCACTAGTCTGCGAAGATATGTTGGCACGTTCTTCTCGTCGAGAGCTTGCATGATGCAGTCCCAATTAGCGGAATTGAAAGCATTTTTGATGTCCAAGGCAGCCACCAGGCAGTACTTCTTCGTTCCACCCTTTCATCTAGTTCCTGCGATTGCCTCTTTGGCCGTATTAACAACCAGGTTGATCGCGTCCAGGGTTGATCGTCTTTCCCGGAATCCATACTGGTTGTCTGCCAAAAGTGGGTCGACTACTGCATCTATTCTCTGATGGATGATACGCTCAAATATCTTACTCACCGTATCTTGCATGCAGAGTGGTCGGTAAGATGACGGTTTTTCTGGCGGTTTCTTTCCTTTAGGTAAAAGTACTAACCGTTGCTGTTTCCACTTACGAGGAAAAGTCCCCTCCTTGAGGCATGCGTTGTAAGCGTCTAGAAATAATGTTGGTGCTGCCTTTATGATGGTTTTCAAGGTTATATTAGGGATTCCGTCCAATCCCGGCGCTTTATTATTTCCTACCCGATTACAGGCCTCCAACAATTCTTCTTCAGTGACAGGTGGAATGTCGTCCAGTTCATCTTGCGTTGACTGATAATTGAGACTGTGTGGCTGTGGAAACAGCGCAGTGACGATTTTCTGAAGGAGTTGGGGACACGTAGGTGACGGCATTTGTTGTTTCTTCAGGTTCGTCATGACCACCTTATACGGCCGACCCCACACGTCTTTGTCGACCTCGTATATGAGCTCTTTCCAGCATATTCCTTTGCTCTCTTTTATGGCCTTATTAAGTTCACGACGAGCTTTTTTGTACTCTGCGATCAGCACTGCAGAGTTAGGTCGTTGATAGCCACGCTGAGATATTCTTCTCTTTCGATGACACTCTTTCCGGAGGTTGCTGATATGATCATTCCACCAGTGTACCGCAGGTCTTGAATTCATAACACGTTTGCGAGGCATACTGGCATCACAAGCTTGTGTTACTCGCATCATCAGGGCGTTAGTATGTTTTTCTGCACATCCAGTCTCTATCGGATCACTATCGAGGGCTGTTAGCAATACTTCTGGGTCAAAAGATTTCACCTTCCAACCGACGGTGTTAAATTGCTTGATAGGCCCCCTGAGGTTCTGGTCGTTTGACGTTTCCCAGAGTATCACATGATGGTTACTGGCAGTGTAGATGTCCAGTACCTTTCAGTTAGAGTTACCTTTAGCAAGGCTGGTACTGACAAAAGTGACGTCTACAATCGAGCTTGCGTCACCTTTGGTGTAGGTCGGCGTGTCACCACTGTTGAGCAAGACTACATCTAGTGTAGAAAGAGCTTCTAGCAGCTCTCTTCCTCGTGCATTAGTCTGCTTACTGCCCCAGTCCACTGCCCAGGCGTTAAAGTCCCCGGCTATCGCCACTGGATGATGTTGCTTCCCGTACTCGGTCAGTCGATCCAAGAAATCAGTAAACTCAGCAATTGAGAGGCTAGGTGTTGCGTAGCAGCTGTAAAAACGGATGCCATCTACTGATGCTGCTACAAAGCCAGCGCTGCCATTGGTAGCTACACTCTGGAAAGGGAGCTTACCACAAGCCCAGATCACAGCTTTCGTGGTGATATCTGTCTCCCAAGGATGTCCAGCTAAATGTTTATATGGTTCCGATAAAAGCACAACGTCGAGCTTTAATTCCCGTACTGTCTGCATAATCAGGTCATGCGCAGCTTCGCAGTTATTGATGTTAAGCTGCAGTATCCTCATGTTCGTTTATTTGTCAGCTTCTGGAGTGCTTTTTGGAAGACTGGGCATCGGCCAGAACCAGACCGGTGAGCAGTAACTTGAGAGCCAGGTTTTTTCGCACTTAACGCACATTTCACTTTATTTTGGCATTGAGCAGCTTGATGACCTGTTTGCCCACATTTGATGCAAAGCCCAGATCGGTCGACTTCGCTTTTACATTGGGCAGTAGTGTGCCCAAAGTGCCAGCACTTATAGCATTGTAGTGGTGTCTCAACTGCTCTGACACGGCAATTTACCCAGCCAATCCTTATTTTGCCTGTCTTTCCGAGTATCTTCTGCACTATTGCTGCTGGCAATCGTACCGAAGCAGTTTAAGTACCTCTGTAGGCCGGACGAATTTTAATGACATCTTTAGGTATTTTGTAGTCATTTTCAGCTGCCTCTTGTAAGGCCTTCCGGACATCGTCTTTAGTTGTTTCGTCGTCAATGTCCCGGATTTCAAGCTATTCCTCTGGGCCTTTACAGATGACTTGCGCTTCTTCTTTAAGGATGCTCTTGATGGTCTTCAGCAAAGCTTGTCCTTTGTCTGCAGTCTTTCTGGAAAGCGTAATAAGCATATTCCCATCATTCGTCTTTTGATCCTTGTCAACGACGTCACGGGTCTGATCTGGTGGGACATCTTTTTTAATCCGACGCAATATCTCGGCATATTTTGCCTTCTGAACGGGTCGAATAATTAAGGCATCTGGTTTGGTGAATTTTCGCGGTTTTTTCCGCTTAGGCTCTGGCCGAGATTTGTTCACCGGTTGTTTTGGTAACCGCTCTCTCGCTTGCTCCTTCTTCTCCTTCTTGGATTGGACCTTCTGCCATTCAGTCACCTTTTTTTTTCCGGCGTTCTGCACTGCCGTGTTTTTCGGAGGGCTTGGTTTCAGGTCCTTTTTCTTCACAACTTGGCAGATCGTTGGGTCGGGAGAAGATCGATATTTTCTCTTAGTTGACTTACTGCTAGTTCTGCTTCTGTCTTCCGCGACTGATGGGCTCCAGCGCCCATTGCTTCTTCATTCACGACAGTTGCTTGAATGCTTCTCTCCGATGTAGTGCGAGAAGTGCGTCGTACTGTTAAACGCCATTCTTCATCAAGTTTCTTGAATCTCTGGAGGGCATTGGCTACGCTGGTCGTCTTGGTCTTAATCTCCTTGTGGATATTGACCTTAGATTGGATGAAGTCATTTAGCTCACTGGTCAGCTTTTCAAGGCGTTCCAACGCTTGCGACCGCTTCATTTCAGCGCTTGCTTCAATCGCTGCTTGTTGGGCATGTAGCCCGTTTCCACTCTTGTTTGTTTCCTGTGGGTTACTCATACTTTTTTGATTTACCAGCGCATCGTACAGAGTGGAGCGGGTTGTCATAACTAGGAACGGGTGTACCCTCGGAGATAGTACTCCTACCCCAGTTCCCTGAGGCTTAGCCGACACTTAGCCAGTCCCGGAATACACGGACGGACTATACTCGCTCGGAGCGGTGAAGATTCCGATCTCTAACACTCACTGCGTACTTCCTGATCAAGGCCCGAAGTGGCTGGCTCCTGATCCACTGCTGCAACTTACACCTCGGCAGAGCAAGCTCACATCAGCCGTGGCCTGCATCGTCGGAAACTACGACACGAGGTTCTGGTCACTCCCAGTGGGTCACAGCAGGGATGGATCGTCTTGTTAGGTCAGTTAGTGTGACCAACCCATTAAAGGAGGAGTTTTGTCCACGGGAACGTATTTTATTTGGCTCCTACCCTCTGTACCAGGTACAGCGAGCGTTCTCCCATTCGCTACGGGCAGACGCGCCTGGTAGCAGTTTCTCCTCTGCCCCAAGTGTGAGTGTGTGTGTGTGTGTGTGTGTGTGTGTGTGTGTGTGTGTGTGTGTGTGTGTGTGGATGTATATAAACCTCTCATAACTTTTGAACGGCTTGACCGATTTCATCGTGGTTGTTGCCATTCGAAAGGGCTTGACTGAACTTAAATTTTGAAGACATGTATGTATGTATGTATGTATGTATGTACACGGAAAGAAAATTGTACGAAAAATTACGATGGAAACAGTAAGTTCAGCTGTAGATCAATAAAGTTTGCTGGTAATATGTGCCATAAAAATAAATTATTCAGAAATATCTATTCATAGAAAATTTTCACAGTGTATACTCACGTGAGATTCAAAATCTGATCCTTCTTCATTATTATATCCATCATTGATTTCTCCTCGCTTTTGAATACAGTGACTATTGAATCCTTCTGTGTTGTTATGAAGTAAATGACGACTTAACTCTTCAGGATCACCGAGTACTTTCGTTGGTACAATTGGAGCATGACTTTCCAACGTCTGCGAAGTTCACAAAATAAACGTTTACAATAGAGACCATGTTTTTAAACTGTCACGCCTACTGTTTTTAGAAATATTCAGAAATGAGGAAGAAATTTCAAACCTCACTGATTTAATATATAAGTCTTATTATCTCACAACATACACTTTTCACAAAAATTAAGGAAGCAAAAAAAATCGAAATTTTTGGGGAATTTTCAACAGGCTGTAACTAGTAGAAAAATAGTTGTACAGCAAATAAAAGAAAAAGTAAATTGTAGCTCTGAGTATCTAGTTTTTGGATTTGAGTTTGAAAATTTGTTTTTGAAATTTTTTTTTGAGTAATCTTAAAAAAACCACCGAAAAAATAATTTTTAAAATTTTTTTGGTTTTTTTTTTAATCTACGGACTTAGAAAAAATTTTTTTGACTTAACTTTTATATGGAACAGATAACTTATTTATTCAGCTTTACTTTGGTTTTTTTTTTAATTTCGATACGAGCATTTTTTGCTGAAATATTGGTATTTGAATAGAAAAAGATCATTTTGTGGTTGATTACCAATATCTCAGCAACCAATGATCGCAAATACTATAGTATTTGTAGCCTTATATATATAGTATAGGCAGTGTATTAGTAGCAGATTCGCTGTAAACATGGAAGAAACAACACTGACGTCAACAAGGGCCCTGCACTATTTTGAAAATCTTCGATTTTCTTAGCGGGAAGTTAAAAATTATCTTGTGATGAAAAAGTTTCTCAAATATTTACCAAACGATTGCAATTATAAGATTTGAATTTTAAATGTCTGATTTTTAAGTAACTGCTTAGGAACAACATTTTACAAGTTAATCAAAATTTTGAAACCGGATAAAATTTTAATTCAAGAACACAATATTTAGAACTAATTTGTGACAAATGTACTGACGACTTATCTGAAAACCTTACAGGAAGGACTGATTAATATTCTAATCATCGAATCTACATCATGATTAAACTATGATGAGAGACAATAATTCTTAAACGGCTGCAACAGTAAAACTGTTTCATTAAACGAACTTTGAAAGACGTAACATCGAGGCTATTACCACTTCTGAGTAGTGGAAATTAAAGCTTATCAAAAGAGCTTTGCGATGCATTTTACCGAATTATCTTGTCTAGTTCCGTAATTATATCAAGTTGAAGTAGTAAAAACAGCAATTTTTACGATTTTTAAAATTTCAAAATCTTGTCATTTTAAAATTACTCGCCCGATTAAGCTCATCTTCGAAGTTAACCTTGGTCTTAATCGATAGATAAAGCATGTTGAGTTTGAAAAGAATCGGTTATAAATTAAAAATGCTATCGTGCTGACAAGTCACATTGTATCGTATAATATATATATATATATATATATATATATATATATATATATATATATATATATATATATATATATATATATATATATATATATATATATATATATATATATATATATATATATATATATATATATATATTATAATGGTGTTTTCACCGGCACTGGCGTCGACAGGGTTGGAGAGCACCACCTAAATTGGCTTACCTGAGTTTCGAAGGTAGTTGGCGCCAGGAACTTACCGTTCCACGATTCGAAGTCGTTCTCGTTTGTCGTCGGGCGGCGGGTCGTTGACGAAGAGATTTAAAATTCGAATGAACGGCGAAACGTAAAATGCTTAAATCTAAGTAAGCTTGGGAAAAGAATATAACAAAAAAAAAGTAATCGACGAATGTCCAGTAAACAATTTATTTTAACAGTCGCCAAGAATTAGTAATAATTTTCCAAAAATTATAATATTAACTAAAAGAAACAACAATAATATTGATATATCGGTGGCTCGCAGATACTAATTTAAATTACTTACAACTAATACTACGATGACGTAAGCATTTAATCGATCTTCAAATTACTTAATCATAACCAAAAATTATATTCGGTCCGTCAACGGCTCGTAAAAATCCCGAATTAATTTATAATTACTTATACGATGAAATAAACAATTAATTTTTGCTCAAATTAATTAATAACAAAAACAAAATAATAAACTCAATTCGTTCCGTCGGTGGTTCGCAAATGCTCAAGAGCAATTATACTTCATAATACAATACTCTAAATAATTAATTTATTTCAAATTTACTAATAATTACTTATACGATGAAATAAACACTTAATTTGTCTCAAACTATTTAATAATTTAAATAAAGCTTAAAGTCGGTCCGTCAATGGCTCGCAAATTCCCCCAATTAATTTGCCATAGCAAATTAAACACAATGTAGCTTTAATTCGACGATAATTCGCAAAATAATAATTCAAAAATTCAACAATTTGGCGGGCTCGCGGCGGATAACTAACTACGGTCGGTAAATCGACTAAGCTTACGGGTAGTTGAAGCTCGAGATAAGTTTGGGCTCGCGCTCGGAGATGGCGCGTCGGTCGGGCTAGCTGTCCTACACAGCTCCAAATTTCTCGGGCGTTACGTTTAATAACAACAACAAAAAGAAATCAAATTCAATTGTCGGCATCCATCAATAGTCCGGTCAATTTAGACCAAAAAATGAGAGTGAAGTTACATAAAGTCCCAACAAGCTGAATTTCAGTGAAATTGTTCAAAATATAATTATAAACAATGTCTAGAAGTTCCCCATCATTCCCCTGTAAGGAAAAAAATTTAATTCAAGGTCAAAGGTCAAAAAAATGAGTTTTTCGCGATTCTCAGCAAAACGGTAAGTTTTATCATAAAAGTTTTTCAAATGAAAATTGTAGATCATAAAATTATCTATAAAAAATGTATCAATACATCTAGAGTTGTAATATTTTATATAATATATATATATATATATATATATATATATATATATATATATATATATATATATATATATATATATATATATTATATATTAAATGTTTAAATATTTTTCTATCGGTCATTGTAACTTATATTTACAATATAAAATATACATAAGTTTTAACTACAAGAATATCAGGTAAAATGAAACCCAGTCCCTTAATCTTTAAGCCAGTGTAACTTCGAGACATTTGTCTCTTGTTCTATTGTGTGCGTGGCTAGGGTCTTATACCTGCTATAATAAATGAAATTCATCTTCTGATATTTTATTTGATGAACTTATGACAGTCCCAACCAGTCAACAGAAATTTCTTACAAATACCCACAACAAGTCTCGGTTCATTTCAATGTTGAAAGAAAAGTTTACGGCTGAAAATATATAGGTAAAACAAGCTAATAATAGAAACACTAAATAAATAAAAACACTAAATAAATAGAAACACTAATAGAGCAATTCAATTTGACAAATACAACTATTGTTGTTGGTGAAGATGTTGACTTACTTGTATTACTCACTGCTCGAACGCCAACTGAAAAAACTATTTTTTTCTTAAAACCAGGAAAAGCTCAGCATCAATCAGATATATATTCATCAAAAAGTTTATTTACTTTAGTAAAGTGTAAAGATCATGTACTATTTTTACACGCAATAACTGGCTGTGATACGACATCTGCATTTTACAGGAGGGGTAAAACAGCAGTTTTCAAAATGTTTGAAAAACAAGATTTAATTCAATGTGCTAAAGTTTTAAAAAGAGTAATTCAACTCAACAAGAAGTTATTACCAACGGCATCCGCTTTCTTCTTTCTATGTACGGAGCTCCTAAAAAAACTACCTGTTTAGATAAGCATCGATATGCATGTTTCGTTAAAAATACTAAAAATAAAAAACAAGTTCAATTAGCTTGTCTTCCTCCAACCTCAGTTGCTGCTCACCAACATCTTTTTCGAGTATATTACCAAGTGCAAGTGTGGCTTGGTTATCAGCTAGACCCTACAGACTGGGGTTGGAAGTTGGTCAACAATATATTAGAGCCAGTTCAAACTTTACTTCCACTTGCGCCGGAAAAACTGCTGAACACTATTTTTTGCAACTGCAAAAAGGGATGCAGTGCTAAATGTGGTTGCAAAAAAGTCGGACTGTCTTGTTCTTTGGCATGCACAAATTGTCAAGGCCGGTCGTGCTCTATTATTGAATCACAAACAATGGAGGATTCGTTTGACTCCGACGAAGTATCATGCGATACATCGCTATTGACACAATTTACTTGCATCCAAAATGAAGATGAAGAAGATGCAGGAGAAGAAGAACAAGAAGAAGAACAAGAATTTGAAACTTACGAATAAGACGAATAAACTTCAACACTTTTTTAACTTCCCGCTAAAAATCTCAGATTTTCAAAAATCGGGAAGTTATTGTTTTCACCCCGTTTTGCAAAAATCGAGTTTTCATCAGATCTCGACGTTTGAAGGTCACAGGAAGCTTCCCTGACTATTCCCGCGAGGTTGTCACTATGTCTGTATGTATGTATGTGTGTGTGTGTGTGTGTGTGTTTTGTAGGGGGAATCCTTTTGACGGATTCTAGGCATAGCTGTTTGGCCTGGATATGTGGCGACTCGACGCAGCGTCATACTAACTCGACACTAACGCCCCTACCCACTAAACCCTAAACCCCTTTCTCTTCTATCCTCTGATCCCCCATGGTACCGCCGTAAGGCATTTCTTCGCGGGGGGAGGAATTAGCTGCCGCTCTTCCTTCTGGTGGCTAAGATGTTTTTATTTCTATCTCCCTTCTAGTTTCTGTTTTCTGCTCTTTTTCTCTCGATGGACCGCAACTCTGTAAGCACTTCAGTGGCAAAGGTGCTCGTGGCGTTCCAGACAGCTTCTGATGACAGCATTTCTTCTACTATTGTCTCCGGTTGAATTCTCTTTTTTAGAATCTTCTCTAATTCATCGCGCTGTTGGTTAAAACGAGGACATGCAAAGATCACGTGCTCCACGTCTTCAGCGACACCTGGGCAGGATGGGCACTCCGGAGAATCGTCGTGCTTAAAGCGGTGAAGATAGGCTCGGAAGCAGCCGTGTCCTGACAACATCTGCGTAAGGTAGTAGTTAACCTCTCCATGACTCCGGTTCAGCCAGTCGTCGATCCTCGGTATAAGACGATACGTCCATCTTCCTTTTTCTGCAGCGTCCCACTGGAGCTGCCATCGGTCGAAGCTGTTTTGCCGTTCTTCAGTTCTGAGCTCTTCAGCGCTTAGTGTAGTTGACCTTTTACGATGATAAAGGTTCCGTCTTTCCTCAGCGAGGACTCTGAGAGGCAGAGTTCCGGAAATAACGCACACTGCTTCCTCGGATATTGTGCGGAAGGCGCTGGCGACTCTTAAGGCACACCGTCGGTATACTGGTCCAGCCTTCCTCCATGATTCTTGCATCTCGAGAGCGTTGGTCCAAATAGATATACCATATGTAAGCACCGATGTGACTACAGATGATAACAGTACCCTTCTGCTCTGCTTTGGCCCTCCGATGTTCGGCATCAGTCGTGCTAGACTTGTTCCCACTGCTGACGCCTTGGCACTGACGTGTTCTACCTGCTGCTTAAAGTTGAGTCGGGCATCAAGCATCACTCCTAAATATCGAATATAAGGTTGTGATGTGATTTCTTGTTCGGCGACTTTCAGCTTAATTGTCTCTACCACTTTCCTGCTGGTAATAAGCACTGCCTCAGTTTTGTGTTGCGCCAGTTGCAGGTTCACTGCGTCCATCCACCGGTTAACGCGCTCGAAAGTGAGATCGAACACATGGTTTATCTCGTCAAGATGTTTGGCAACGATCACTACGGCTACGTCGTCTGCATATGCTACGAGTTTGACGTTTCTTGGCAGAGTTAGTCTTAATAGGCCGTCATACATAATATTCCACAGGAGCGGGCCTAGAACTGAACCTTGTGGTACACCTCCAGAAATAGCATACTCCCTTGGACCGTTCTTCGTGTCATACTTCAGGACCCTGTTTTCAAAGTAGCTTGCTACGATCTTAAGAAAGGTATTCTGGTACATTCTTCTCTTGGAGGGCCTGCATGATGCATTCCCAATTGGCGGAGTTGAAGGCATTTCTGATGTCTAGGGTCGCCACCAGGCAATACTTCTTCGTTCCACCCTTCCATCTGGTTCCTGCGATTGCTTCCTTGGCCGTATCAACAACCAGTTTGATTGCGTCCAGGGTTGATCGTCCTTTCCGGAATCCATACTGATTGTCTGCCAGGAGTGGGTCGACTACTGCTTCAATTCTCTGGTGAATTATGCGTTCGAATATCTTACCCGCTGTATCTAGCATGCAAAGTGGGCGGTAAGATGACGGTTCATCCGGTGGCTTTTTCCCTTTAGGAAGCAGCACTAACCGTTGCTGTTTCCACTTTCGAGGAAAAATCCCTTCTTTGAGGCAGGTGTTGTAAACATCCAGGAATAATGCCGGTGCTGCCTTTATAGCTGTTTTTAAGGCAATGTTAGGGATTCCGTCTAATCCCGGTGCTTTATTATTCCCTACGCGGTTGCAAGCCTCCGTCAGTTCTTCTTCCGTGACAGTTGGAATGTCCTCCAGTTCTCCTTGAGCTAGCTGGTAGTGAAGCTCGCGTTGCTGCGGAAACAGCGCGGTAACGATTCTCTGCAGAAGTTGTGGGCATGTGGGTGCCGGCATTTGTTTGACTTTTAGGTGATTCATGACCACCTTGTACGGCCTACCCCACAGGTCTTTGTCCACCTCGTTGATGAGCTCTTTCCAGCATTGCCTCTTACTATCCTTGATGGCTTTGTTCAGTAATCGACGGGCTTTTTTGTACTCTGCGACCAGCTCCGCAGAGTTGGGTCGTCGATAGCCACGCTGGGATATTCTCCTTTTCTTTAGACACTCTTTCCGAAGAACGCTGATGTGGTCGTTCCACCAGTGTACTGCCGGGCGTTGGCTTATGCTGCATTTCCGGACCATACTTGCGTCACAGGCCTGGACAACTCTTTTCATCAGGTCCTTGGTCATTTCTTCTGCGGGTCCAGTAGTAATCGGTTCACTATTCAGGGCTATTATCAATGTGCTTGTGTCAAAAGACTTCACTTTCCATCCAATGGTATTGAGTGACTTGATTGGTCTTCTTGTATTCCGGTCATGTAATATTTCCCAGAGAATTGCCTTGTGGTCGCTGGCTGTGTAGATATCCATCACCTTCCAGTCGTATTTCCCACTGATGAGGCTGCTGCTGACGAAAGTGAGATCTACAATAGAGCTTGCTTCCCCTTTAGTATAGGTTGGCGTATCACCACTGTTGAGCTGGACTACATCTAGTGTAGAGAAAGCTTCGAGGAGTGCTTTTCCTCGCGCATTTGTCTGCTTGCTGCCCCAGTCTACTGCCCAGGAGTTGAAGTCACCGGCAATCGCGACCGGATAATGCTGCTTGGCGTCCTCGGTCAGTTTGTCCAAGAATTCAGTGAATTCAACAATGGATAGGCTAGGTGGTGCATAACAGCTGTAGAAACGGATGCCGTTAACTGTTGCTGCTACAAAGCCGGCATTATCATTGTTAACTACACTCTGGAAGGGATGCTTACCACAAGACCAGATGACAGCCTTGGTGGTGCTGTCAGATTCCCAAGGCTGGGTATTCAGGTATCTATATGGCTCTGCTATCATTACTAAGTCTAACTCTAGTTCTCTTGCTGTTTGCATAAGCAGATCATGTGCAGCTTCGCAATGGTTTAGGTTTAGCTGCAATATCTTCATGTCTGTTTGTTTGTTATCTTCTGGAGTGCCTCTTTAAATACTGGGCACCTGGATGCGCCGGCATGATGAGCCGAGTTCTCCGCACTTTGATCCGCGCATAATACACATTTCGCTGGGTTTTTGCATTCAGCAATCTTGTGTCCCTCTTGTCCGCACCTAATACATAGCTTAGACCGATCCACATTGCTCTTGCACTGGGATCCAAGATGTCCAAAGTGCCAGCACTTGAAACATTGGATTGGTCTCCTCGTAGCTCTGATTCGGCAGTTGGTCCAGCCGATCCGGACTTTACCGCTTCCTGCCAATATCTTGCGCGCTGCAGCTGCTGGTAGTGTCACAACAGCTGTCTGAGTACCTCTGTAGGCCTTATGAATCTTAATTGTCCCTAGTGGTATCTCGCAGGTTTCTCCGATTTCCGTTTGCAATGCAGCCTGAATATCCTCCTTGGTTGTGGTACCGTCAAGATCTCGGATTTCGACGTCTTCCTGTGGCCCTTTGCAGATTACCTTCGCGTCTTCTTGGAGGATGTCCGCGATGGTCTTCTGTAAGGCTTGGCCTCGGTCAGCGCTCTTCCTCGAAAGCGTAATCAGCAAGCTCCCGGTCCTAGTTCTTTGGATCTTATCCACTGTAGTACGGACCTGTTCGTCAGGGACGTCCTGCTTTATTCGCTTCAGAATTTCAGCATACTTTGCCGTCTCTGCGGGGCGGATGATCAGTGCGTCCGGCCTAATCCGTTTGCGCGGTTCTTTCCGATTAGGCTCTGGCCTGGACTCTTCCGGCGGTTGCTTCTGGAGCTTTTCTACTGCTTGCTCTCTCTTGGACTTCCTTGACTGGACTTTTGCCATTCATTCACCTCCTTTTTCCGCCGTTCTGTGTTACCGCGTTTTTCGGAGACTTGGTTTAAGGTCCTTCTTCTTCTTAGTACGGCTGGTCATTGAGTCTGGGGAATTTCGTTCTTTCCTTTTCCCAGGCCTGATTTCAGTTCCAGTTTCCTCTCCGTCTCCGACAACTGACTCGACGTCACCCTCGCCACCTGTGTCCATCTCCTCGACAAACGTGTCGGCTTTTGCTGGTGGAACCGCTGTCACACTCGTCTTCATCACGATATTACCGTGTTGTTGTTGGATTTCCTGCCATTCTTGGTCCAGTTTTTTGAACCTTCTCAGGGCACTGCAGATGTTCGTCGACTTCGACTTGATCTCCTTGTGGACATTTTGCTTGGTTTGGAGAAAGTCCTGCAGTCCACAGACTAGCTTCTCCAGATGTGCCAGCGCATCTGTCCTCTTCATCTTTGCACTAAGTAGCAGTGCGTCTTGCTGGGCATGAGGCCCGTTTTCACTCTTGTTTGTTTCCTGTGCATTACTCATACTTTTTAATTTACCAGCGCATCGTACGGAGTGGAGCGGGTTGCCATAACTAGGAACGGGTGTACCCTCGGAGATAGTACTCCTACCCCAGTTCCCTGAGGCCTAGCCGACACTTAGCCAGTCCCGGAATACACGGACGGACTAGACTCGCTCGGAGCGGTGAAGATTCCGATCTCTAACACTCACTGCGTACTTCCTGATCAAGGCCCGAAGTGGCTGGCTCCTGATCCACTGCTGCAACTTACACCTCGGTAGAGCAAGCTCACATCAGCCGTGGCCTGCATCGTCGGAAACTACGATACAGGTTCCGGTCACTCCCAGTGGGTCACAGCAGAGAACGATCGTCTTGTTAGGTCAGTTAGTGCGACCAACCCATTAAAGGGGAGTTTTGTCCACGGGAGCGTATTTTGTTTGGTTATTTTGCTTGGCTCCTACCCGCTCTACCTCATCAACTAAGAGATTAAGTGTCATCCAAGGACAGCGAGCGTTCTCCCATCCGCTCGGGGAGACGCGCCCGGTAGCAGTATCTCTTCTGCCCCGAGTGTGTGTGTGTGTGTGTGTGTGTGTGTGTGTGTGTGTGTGTGTGTGTGTGTGTGTGTGTGTGTGTGTGTGTGTGTGTGTGTGTAAGTATGTGAATCACTTATAACTTTTGAACGGTTGAACCGATTTCATCGCGGTTGGTGCCATTCGAAAGGGCTTCGCCAAACTTAGATTTCCTGAGAATTTGAACCGATTCGGACCGATAGATTTTGAGAAATTTTGAAAAATCTCAAAAAAAATTAGAAAAAAATCATTTTTGAAAGTGGTTTTTTTGGAATATCTTTTAAACGGCTCGATCGATCAATTTCAAAAACTAATCAGCTCTTAACGTCAAAAAGCCACGCCGATCAGCGCTAATCCGGTCAAAATCGGTTGATTCGTTCGAGAGATAGCGTGAACGAAATAAAACCGAAAAAACCGAAAACTGTTTTTTCACATAACTTCGTCATTTCTTCTCGGATCGTTTTTGATGATATAGAATAATTTCAGAAGTTAAAAAACCGCGTCGATTGCCGCCAAAAACGTGGAAATCGGTTGATTAGTTCGAGAGATATCCTCGACGAAATATCTGGATATCAGGACTTTTTCAAAATAACTTCGACATTTTTTGGAATCACTTTCAAACAGCTCTACCGATCGATTCCAAAAACTAATCAGCTCTTAACATCATAAAACCACGTCGATTGCCACCAAGCTGGTCAAAATCGGTTGATTCGTTCGAGAGATATCGTGAACGAAAGAAAACCGAAAAAAGTGTTTTTTCAGAGTTACTCCGAAATTTCTAGTTTTACCAATTGAAACTTAGAAATTATTTATAAGGCTTAAAAAACTACGTAGAATGCCGCCAACCGCGTAAAAATCGGTTCATTCATTCAAAAGTTATTGCGGTATGAACATTCAAAAAATAGTGTTCCATGAAACTTCTATCAGACTTTTGAGCTCAAAGAGCTCAAAAGCATAGAAAAGGTATCTTTTCGAGCTTGGAGAGCTTAAAACAACACACAGATTGTACTTTTGAGCTCGACGAGCTCAAAAAAGCGGCCAGGTATTAACGGAATTAGCGGGAAGTTGCAGGGATGGCCTTTAGGGTCAACCATTTTCCTAATTTTTTTTTTTTTTTTCAATTGTTTTTTTTTTCAACTTGCTAAAGTAGAAAATATTTTCGCATTGATACTATTTGTATTTTAACAACTTTGAATTATGAAAATAAAATTTAATATTATTTAAGTACTTAGTTGCTTACAAAGCACTGAGCAGAAGTAATAATTAATGTATGGTTTTGCAACTACGAAATTTTTTTTTTTTTATTTTATTGAAAATTTCTATATTTTTTTCTTTTGTTTTTGTAACTTCCCGCTAAGAAAATCGAAGATTTTCAAAAATCGGGAAGTTATTGTTTTCACCCCGTTTTGCAAAAATCGAGTTTTCATCAGATCTCGACGTTTGAAGGTCACAGGAAACTTCCCTGACTATCCCCGCGAGGTTGTCACGGTGTCTGTATGTATGTGTGTGTGTGTGTGTGTGTGTGTGTGTGTGTGTGTGTGTGTGTGTGTGTGTGAAAGTATGTGAACCGCTTATAACTTTTGAACAGCTTGACCGATTTCATCGCGGTTGATGCCATTCGAAAGGGCTTGACTAAACTTAGGTTTTGAAAACTATTTGGACCGATTCAAATCAATAGATTTTGAGTAATCTTAAAAAAACTGAAAAAAAACTTTTTTTCAAATGTGGTTTTTTTGGAATAACTTTTAAACGGCTTAAAGGTTCAATTCTGAAAACTAATCAGCTCTTAACCTCAAAAAACAACGTCGATCGCCACCAGTCCGGTCAAAATCGGTTGATTCATTCGAGAGATATCGTGAACGAAAGAAAACCGAAAAAAGTGTATATTCGGAATAACTCCAAAATTTCTAGCGCGATCAATTCAAAATTTGAGATTCTTTGTGAGGCTTAAAAAACTGCGTCGAATGTTTCTAACCGCGTAAAAATCGGTTTATTCATTCAAAAGTTATTGCGGTTTAAAAATTCAAAAAATAGTGTCATCAAATCTCTATCAGACTTTTGAGCTCGAAGAGCTTTAAAGCATAAGAAAGCAATCTCTTTGAGCTCGGAGAGCTCAAAATAACCCATAAATTGTATTTTTGAGCTCGAAGAGCTCAAAAATGTCATTGGTGCAATTTTAAGCGCCTAAGTATGGAATTAGCGGGAAGTTGCAGGGATGGCCTTCAGGGTCAACCGTTTTCCTAATTTTTTTCATTTACATCGCTTTTATCTTTCTTAATCTTTGAAAATTTCCGTTATTTTGCAATAGTTTTTTTACATTAAACAGGATCACAACTGACCCGTGTAGTAGGCCTACTGGGGAAACCACGTTAAAAAAAATGCGCTAAGTACACTACCTCATAGGTGGCGTGGAAACGTGTGCATATTATGACGATAACAACTTTTATAACTTTTTGAATCGTTATATCTCAGAAACGGTGGCTCGTAAGAAAAAAAGTATTGATACATTTTTTATAGATAATTTTATGATCTACAATTTTTGTTTGAAGTATTTTTATGATAAAACTTACCGTTTTGCTGAAAATCGCGAAAAACTCATTTTTTTGACCTTTGACCTTGAATTAAATTTTTTCCTTACAGAGGAATGATGGGGAACTTCTAGACATTGTTTATAATTATGTTTTGAACAACTTCACAGAAATTCAGCTTGTTGGGACTTTATGTAACTTCGAATGTCTAAATTGACCGGACTACAATGTTCCAACCAATAATACCATTAACAATAGTAATAATAATGTCACACAGTTAGTTCAATGACAGCGTCTCGAACAAAAAAAAATAAATAATAAGAAGCGAACGCTCGACTTTGAATCTACGGTTTAATGTACGAACACACACAAATACAGCTCGATGTTACCGTGCTTCTTAGTGTCGTCACACACGTCTCGATAATCCGAAGGAATTCAATAATTACTTTCGTAAAAAAAATATTAATACAAATAAATTACACCAAAAATCAAACTGGTGAAATTTACTAAAATTGATCGCGATATCGCGGTGAGGACACCCTGGGGCTAAATTAGCGATCAGACTCACCCTGCGGCAGCAGTGAACCCCTCGGGTCGGTACTCGTCCAGATAGCTGACTCTCAACGAAGTTGGCGGGATAGCAGGCGGAATAGCGTCGATGTCTCGGCGATGGCGTTTTCCACGCGCACGTAATAATACTAATTAATCGTCACTCGGCAATAATCCACACAGTGGTCGTGAGCAATAGCTTCGAAAAGGTACAATCGTAAAATAAATCTTAACAATGTGCAATATTTAACTCAGTAATGGTGGTTAATTGCGTTGTAAAATATTTTAATGCTTATAGCTGAATTTGTGCGACTAACAAGCACGGCGTCCAGATCAGAATCAATTTATCATGGCTGCCTCCTCAGCAACATGTGTTCTCCAATTTTCCGTTAGTTCAAAAACCTCGCATCCAATCAGCTCACGGCTTCTTCTAGCCGGCCGTTGTATTACGGGATTCGTCCAGTACTCCGTTGCGATCGATGATTGGTCGATATGTCACTCGATTCGGCTTACGGCATCCAGATGTGCCTCGCTCGACTTAGTTGCTCAAACGCCGTCGTCATTCGTCGGTTTCAAATTTTGCTTCGCTCTTGCCGTGGTCCTCCTCCAGATGTCACGCTGGTCGTTGATGGCTCTGTGTAAATTCGCGGGTTCGTCTGATCGCTTAAAATTAATTTCGTTCTCACTCTCACATACTCTCTACAATAGTCACGCTCATTCATGCATACTTTTCAAATTTAGCGCGGTTTCGGGTATAAGCCTTACCTCGAGCTTCACACTCTGATCAGGAGGCCGCTTGGGGCGACACAGTCGCGTCGAATCTCCGCATTCTTTCAGCTGAGCCAACTCGGAGTTTTGTTAAAACCTTTTATTCATAACGTAAAAATCTTCTTGAATAGGATCTTACGAAATTCTTTCCAAACATAGGAGTGCGGGAGTGATAATTGTCAAAAAACTCAAATTCTTCAAATACAGTTCCTACAGATATAATTTGATAGAATCTTAAGAGAAACAAAAAATTACAGGGATGGCCTTCAAGGTCAACCGATTTAAATATTTTTTTCTTCATGTCAATCATTATTCATTTTTGGACGATAGCCACGGGAATATTACAGTGATTGCACAATGAGGGTTACAATGAATATAAGCCAGAATAATTACATGAATAAAATGTACAGGCCAATCCGATGGAATTTGAAATTTGGGCAAGTCAAAACAATATTTCAATTAAATTTCAAATCTAGATCTAAAAATAAAATTCTATTCAATTCTAAATATAATTTCAAGTGCTCAGCGCACCGGGCGGGTAACAGCTAGTATATATATATATATATATATATATATATATATATATATATATATATATATATATATATATATATATAAATATATATATAAGGGTAGGCCAAAATGTAACTCTCTCTCTCTTTTTTTTTAAGGAAAATATTTTGATTCTCCAATCTAAGAAACCATCAGTGGCACCCATCAATTATAGAACTCAACTTCACCCTACCCCTCCCCCCCCCCCACAACCACTCACGCTAATCAACCGTTGCCATGGTAATCGTTTCCATCGTTACCGTTGCCATGGTAACCGTTGCCATGGTTACCGTTGCAATGGTTATCGTTGCCATGGTTACCGTTGTCATGGTAACTGTTGCCATGGTTACTGTTGCCATGGTTACTGTTGCCATGGTTACTGTTGCCATGGTTACTGTTGCCATGGTTACCGTTGCCATGGTTACGTTGCCATGGTTACGTTGCCATGGTTACCGTTACCATGGTTTCCGTTACCATGGTTACCGTTACCATTACTATGGTTAACCTTGCTATAATAACTGTCAAAATAAAGAAATTCTAATAACACATTCGGTTGTCAACTAAATTCCGAGGAATGATTAGAATAAAAGTAGAAAGTTACTAAATACTAATCTATCTTCTATACACATATAAGCGAAATACCACTGACTCATCACTAGATCTCCGAAACTATTGGACCGATTTATTTAAAATTTGTCATAGGTAATCCTTTTTCACCGTAGATGAGTGATAAGGCGGGATACTACGGAATTCCTATCGGAAATGGATTTTCACTTATTGACCCCCGCTCATAAGAGAAATGATCCGTTGCTATAGTTACCGTTACTATGGGTATCGTTGCTATAGTTACCGTTGCTATGGTTACCGTAGCTATGGTTACCGTTGCTATGGTTACCGTTACCATGGTTACCGTTACCATGGTTATCGTTACCACGGTTACCGTTACCATAATAAATGTCAAAATAAAGAAATTTTAATAACAAATTTGGTTGTCAACTAAATTCAGAGGAATGATTAGAATAAAAGTAGAAAGTTACTGAATACTAATATTCTATACAATGTTAAGCAAATACATTTTGATTTCAAATTTTATCGATTGATTGTTGTGACAGTAGGAATTTATAATCATACTTTTTTTGAGAAAGAATAGCTAAATCATTGATAACTGAAATAGCTAATGTGTATTGTAATGATCATAAGAGATGAACTCCATAATATCATAACACAGCTAAATATTACATAAATTTATTCAGTTGATATTGTTAAATGATTATGCTGATTTTAATGATTAAAATTAAAATCATAAATTGTGTCTGATGTATCTTCTCTAAAATTTTACGATATCGTTAAATTATTATAAAAAATAATCGATTTAGGTTAATTCTTAATAAAATGAATAATAATAAATATATTCTATAATACTAATTAATTTGTGATGAATTTCTTAACAACAATTGAAGGAATTTTTATAATAATTTGTGGAAAATAGGAAGGATGGCTATTCTAGTAATAATATAACACTTTAATTATATAAACGTCTATATGTAGTTGCAGCTTTATGATGTCTTGTACACAGAACTTCTAGATGTACGTGAGATCGGTACAGAGCTATAGTCAAGAGTGAGTATGTCACAATGTAAGAGACTACTCTAGAGGCCTAGTAATTACTTTAAATGTCTAATAGATGGTGCCTCATGTATGAGCAAAGTAAACTATTTCTGACACTCCCTCCCTTTGCACATACATATTTTAAATATAATGAATAACATATAATTTCAAAAATTACATCTGAAATCGATTAATGATCATGAACACATCTAATATTAAATATTAATAAAGAAAGGTAGTCTTTATCTGTAGTTCCAATTAAGAACAAGGTCCTTGAACTTCTTTGTTTTTCTCCGCTGCGCACTCTGCTAAGATTGAATATTAACTTCTGTAAATATTAATTAATCATGTGATTAAACTTATTAGTTTAAATCTTCTATATAACATCTATATTTAACATCTAAAATCAACATCTATATTTAACATCTAAATTCAACATCTATATTTAACATTTATATCTGATATAATTACATTTAGTTCTGATATAGCACACTTTATCATTTTTACCTAATAAATTTCTAGTTGTGTTTATGAAGCTTTCTAAACAACTAGTAGCTTCATTTTTATTTTTAATATAATAAATTTTTGCAAATCTAGAAAAATCATCTAAAAACACAATAATGTAATTGTAAGCATCTGGGAACGAATTTATTTTAAATTGTCCCATAGTGTCCACATGAATTGTGTGTAACGGTCTATCTGCTATTAGTCTAGATTCTTTAAAGGGTAATTTTTCCATCTTAGCTAGAATACAGGTTTCACAATGTGAAATATTTTCTTTAAAGTTTACATTACACAACGACTGCTCAGATTTTTAGTAGATTTCATAGAAATCTAACTATTGCATTGGTCCTCATGACGGAACTTTTGAAAAATTTTGCTATATTTCGACTCAGCTCGTCAAGCGAATTCAGAAAATGCATATGGTTCAAAAGTTTATGTATGTATGTATTTATATATATATATATATATATATATATATATATATATATATATATATATATATTTATTTATTTATATATATATATGGGATATAACGCGGCTTGTCAGGACGATAGCGTCGCCAATTTACAACGGATCTCTACCAAACTCAACATACTTATTCTACAGATAAATACCAAAGTCAAGTTCGAAGATGAGCTTAATCGGTCAAGTAATTTAGAAATACCAGGATTTCAAAATTTTGAAAATCATAAAAATTCATATTTCTTCACTTTCGAACTCGAATAACTTTTGAATGGGATAACTTATTGCAATTCTGTAAATTGCATCCGAAAGCTCTTTAAATAAGCTTTAATGTGAGTACCATGTCATATGTGTAGTCTTAAAATTATGCCCCATTCCCCTATGCCAATTATGAAATTTGCTATTGCACTGGTTTTAGTATTTGTCCGTCGATATATATTTTTGTCGATTGCATATAAGTTAAAAGCCCTAGTTCTGTATACAATCTTCGTTATATTTTTTTCTATTCATGATGAAATCTACTTCCATTTCGGCTGCCGAATGGTCTTTTTTAAGTTCTTTTAGATAATTCAAGCTTGGATGACCTAGTCTTATGTGCCATAACATACTTTCATCTATTTTTATTATTTTTAATTGTTGTATATTATTTTCAGCACTTTTAATATTATTAAATTCTTCTAGAGCATCAGCTGAATTAAAATCTAAAATTCTTCTATTTAAAGTTTGTTCATCTAATAAAAAATCTGTGATTTCTGCTTCTATATTACTTATATCTTTCTCCAAAAGACTTTTCTTCTTACTCTCCCTCCCAAGCTCAGATGATGTTGGTTTATGAGAGGAAACATCTAAATCTCCCTCCATCTTTTGCAAATTTAAATCAACAGGTACCGTCTGAGATTGTTCGGAAAATTCATTTGGAGAAATAATTTCAGCAGTACAAGAGTACGTTGTGTAATCTGGCCTATTAACCTCCTCAGCATATTTTACCTCGAAGGTAACAAGCCAGTTAGGTTTAACATACTTTCCTGTTAAACATATTTCACCTGTTTCTTTATCGAATATTTCTAATTTTTTATCATCTAAAAATATTCCTAATCCAGCATCTACAAATCGTCTAAGAAAAATTAAATTATTTGCGATATTTTCTGCAGATAATACGTTCGTTAATTTTATTTTGCTAAGATTTGATTTTAAGTAAAGGTCACCGACTCCATCTATTACTATGTCAGCTGACTTATTTTTATTTGCACTTTTAATTACCTCGTCTGTGCAATGTTTAAAATTACATAAAATCAAACTCTTGTTAATTATATGCTCAGTTGCGCCTGAGTCCACAATAAACGTTATATTATCTACATTATTTATATTTTCAAAATTCATACCTGCTTGTCGTGCTTGTGGTTTCTTTTTATCTCCATCCTTTGGTGGGGCTGCTTGCTTTTTGAACGTCTTCGACTTGGATTTGGTGTATTCTTTGGATTTACCACCAAAACCTCCTTTGAAGAACGTACCTCTTCTAAAAGCACCTCTACCTCTACTTCTATCACGACCACGACCACGTCTGTAGTCAGACCTGCCTGAATTTTGACTGTCCTCATTTTTTGGACAAGAATTTGTATTGTGATCAGTGATCACTTTACAAATATAACAGTACAATTCACTAGTTGCTGCTAAAGGACACTTTTTGACGTAGTGACCCGTCTTATTGCATCTATAACAGTTGTCATGGTGTGATTTAAACCGTTTTGCTTGGTTTGCACACGCGTCTTGTTCTTGAGAAGTTTCTGACTTCTTCTCAGCTTCCAGCTGCAGCGAATGAGACCTCAACTCAACCAGAGTCATCGATCTGCCTTTAAATTGCCTATGCAATAAATCAGCAGTTCGGGCTTCTGGAATTACTTTACTGACAGCTTGGTAAAAAGCTGACCGTTTCTCTTCATCTGTCAGAGGTACTGCGTTATCACAGCTCTCGTATTCAACAAAGGTGTTGTCGAATTTATTCCAGAACTCATCAATACTCTCTTTTGGTTTCAGTCTCATGCCGTACAGCTTCGTTCTAACAGAAGTGTGAGTGACATTATTTTCGACCCTCTTAGCTTCTTTTAGACTTGATATTACCACAATAGGGTCTGTTATAGTGAGAACCCTCTTATAGTATTTATCATCTAAATGGCTAGTAATGATTTCTCTTACTGTTTGCTTTTTTTTTGTAATTGTTTGTACATCTAAATTATCAGGACCAATGACCGTTGGGTCAATAACATCTAATAGATCTTTTGATGATAATTCAGATTTAAGTTTATCCATCCAAATGTTGATGTCACTATCTGAATTAAGAGTATACTTTCTTGGTACCTAATAATTTTTGTTTGACTCTAATGTACTTTTCAAAGCAGTAATCGAAGCATTAAGAGCCTTAGTTACTTCTATGTTAATATCTTGCGGGCTGGATTGAGCATTTATTCCAGCACCCGTATGAGTTGAACTTTCGTCTAGAAAAGTGATCAAGTTAAGAGGCGAGACCATCTTTTTCTCGCTTTGCTCTCACGGAGTTCAACGGAACTATTTCTGTCGCACTCCCAACAGCAGAGCAATTGCAGTTTCGATTGGTTTCACGAAACGAATGAAATTTTCGAAAAAAACGCTTTGTGGTGAAATAGTTTATTAAATTATCTATTATCTCTAAAAACGTTTTTTCAAAATTTCCATTCGTTTCGCTAAGTCGATTGAAACTGCAATCACTGGTCTCGGCTGTTAAGTAAATTACCTCGAGTAACTTGCATTCGAAGCCGTTCTGCAGCCAATAAATTTTCAGATGTCTTATTAATTAGGCTCATCAAGGTTTTCATTGCCTCAAAACCTTTGTTTTGAAGCTCGATGTTTTCGCGCTGTTTACAAAGGAACTGTAGTAGTTCTTGTTGTACAGTCTGTTCAGTGGTAGGGGTACTACCACTGCTGCCACTCGATTGAGTTGTTGTGAAAATCGGTGAATTTTCAAAGGTGCTTGACAGAGTTGTTGGTGTACTCGTCTGAAAAGCAGCAATTGACTGAGTCGTTGGTGTACTCGTCTAACTTGCAGTAATTTTTGACTGCGTTGTAATTGAAGGAGTAGTTGTCGACATTGCTGGGCTTTCAGATACTCCAGGCCCTTTATAAATAAAATAATTTTATTTTTAGTTTGGATTTTATTTTACGATTAATTAAATAAACGTAACTTCTAATCATCTATAAAACTTCTAAACATCTACAGAACTTCTAAACATCTATAAAACTTCTAAACATCTATAAAACTTCTAAACATCTATAAAACTTCTAAACATCTATAGAACTTCTAAACATCTATAGAACTTCTAAACATCTATAGAACTTCTAAAGTATCATCTATTGATAACTTCTAAAAATATGGATCCACTTCTAAAATAAATTTAAAAACAAAATTACCTGTTTTTAAATTTTTGTCTGACGTCTCAGATGGAGTATCTTCAGTCTCATTATTATCGAGCATATGTTTATCGTTCTGCTCATTCATTGTTCCTTTGTTCATATCTTCTAGATATCAGTAAACTTCTAATTACGAACAATTCGAAACATACCAAACTTATCAGAGACTGATATTTCACCCCTATTCATAACTGCACTGCAAGTTGTAAATAAAAAGTGAAATCAGCTGTAACCCCCGCATGCAACAGCATGGCACACGTACTCCCTCCCACCTCGTGACAAACGGCACAGCTCGTTGAAACGTTTGGGGATGGCCGTACGTACACGTGCGACATACAAATCACACACCAGAGTAACAACCGATTAAATTGAAACAAAACTTAGTGCTGTACTACAGACTTTACTTTGAGACAATTATTAAATTAGTTATTATTTTTATTTATATATTTGCAGTCTTTTAAACAGACTACGTAATAACTAAATTTAATGTCGAGATATAGTTTATAAATATTTATTTCGGTAAATATTTATTTCAAGTTTAAACTTATAAAATTTCCTTCTTATCTTAAAATAATTATAATTTTAAACTATAATTATTATCAATCTTACAATGCCAACTATATCTTAAACAAGTCAACTACTCAACTGTATTACTCTATTTATTTTCTTGAGAGCAATATTATTTTTCGTCTAAAATATATACATCGATATCCGATTCTCAGAATCTGAGAGTCGTAAACCGTCTAACTTGTACGCGACAAGCGTGCTTTTGTTCTATGATATATAGAACTAACACAATGTGTATAGCTATATAATATTACTCGAGCCGGGCGGCTTCAACAAGTTTAAACTTGACTTAGTGTATGTAATATACACAAGTCAAAAAAATTTTTTTTTTTTTTTTTTTAATAATTTTTCTCAAGCAACAAAGAAAAATAATTTTTTTTTAATTTCTTTTAAAATCAATTTCATCTAAATTTTTTTTTTTTTTTTTTAAATTTCAACTTCTTTTAAATTAAAATTCTTCTAAAATTTAATTTCTATTAAATTTAATATTCATCTAAATTTATTTTCTTCTAAAATTTTAACTTCTTTTAAATTAAAAATCTTCTAAATTTTAATTTCTTTTAAATTTAATTTCATCTAAATTTATTTTCTTCTAAAATTTCAACTTCTTTTAAATTAAAAATATTCTAAACTTTAATTTCTTTTAGTTTTGATTTCATCTAAATTTAGCATCCAAAATACACTTCTTAGGATAAAAAATCTAAAACTTACCAGTTTATTTGATTTTCTTCAAATTTTAGAAAGCTTAAGCCTTTTAAAAAAAAACTCTTTATGCACAATTTGTTGCACTACACAAAGCCAATCCTTTTTCTAATCCCTTTCGAGATAAGAAAACACGTCCTATGCGTGATGGGTCCTTAACCTGAAGGAATTTTTATAATAATTTGTGGAAAATAGGAAGGATGGCTATTCTAATAATAATATAACACTTTGATTATATATACGTCTATATGTAGTTGCAGCTTTATTATGTCTTGTACACAGAACTTCTAGATGTACGTGAGATCGGTACAGAGCTATAGTCAAGAGTGATTGATTGATTGATAAATTTATTTATGCCAAGGCACAGGCCAAATGGCAATTTAAATACAAAATATTTACATTTTAAAAATAATAATATTAAATGTAAGTACATAGTTCTTAACCTAAATTTTAAAATAATATTGCAAAAACTTTTAACCATTTTAAACTTTTCTAAACTGATTCGACTAATATCTCAATTTAAATTTTTTAATTAGTATAGAAGTACTGTAATCAACAAATTTAATCTATCAATTGTTCAATTTATCAACTGTCTAAATTTAGCAAATAGTCAAAAACTTTATTTTTGAAGACTTCACTGCTACTTGAGTTTACGATTTCTTCTGGTAGTTCTTCCCACAGACGAATCACGGAGATCAAGAATGAGTGTTCCATATAGGTGGTAGCAAAATGAGGTATCTTGAAGGAAGTATGTTTTTTAGCTGCTAGTCTATTGGAACGTCTAACATCAATGTCTTCAATGAATAGCTCTCGTAAGTACTTGGGCTTTTCAACTTGAAGTAACTTGTAAAAATAACAGCTCATGTAGTACATTCGGCGATACTTTACAGACAGCCATCCCAGCTCACGTCTGAAAGGTGTAATGTGCTCATCTTTTTTGAGATTAAAAATAAATCTGATAGAGCATTTAATCGCACGTTGTAGTTTTAAATTGTTATCAGAAGTTGAGTCGACCAATACAACGGAACAATAGTCAACGAGTGGTAAGATGGTTGCTGATACTAGTAATTTCCTTATAGGAGTTGAAAAGATATTTTCCTTACTTTGAGACAATGCAGAGCTGAGTTCACTTTACTAACTATCTGAGTGACGTGGTAGTTCCATGACAGATTTCTGCTTAGCTGAATACCTAAGCACTTGGTATAGTTAACGTAGGGTATTATGACACCATTTACTTCTATTGGTGGCAGATCCAAGTCCTCAAGCTTTTTCAACTTACTATTAGAGCCCAAGATCATAGCCTTTGTTTTAGCTAGGTTGATTTCCAATCCATGGTCTCTTGCCCAGTCAGCGACTGATTGTGCATCCGAGTTGACCCTCCAGATAGCATCATGTAGCTGATAGAAAAAGAAGTGAGAGTGTATATATTTGTCATCAGCAAACAAACCATGCTTGCAATATACCAGCCGTTGGGCCACGGAATTCATGACTATTAGAAACAGGATTGGACCCAGAACAGATCCCTGTGGAACACCAGATGACGTTTTGAGTAGTTGAATTGGAGTCCCAAGATCGTTTAATATTGATTGAGATCGACCTGACAAGTAAGAGAAGAACCAATTTATTGTTTCCATTGAGAAACCAAGCTCAAATAGCGCAATCAGTATATTTTTGGGATCAACATAGTCGAAAGCTTTGCTCAAGTCAAACAATACTAATACAGTGAGTTTGCTGTTATCCATTGCCTGTCGAATATCATTAGTGAGTTTCAATAACGCTGTTTGCGTGCTGTGATGTTTTCTAAATCCAGACTGAAAAGGATCAAATAGCTCATTATCTTCCAAATATGCTGTCACCTGATTAGCAATAATTCTTTCAAAGACTTTAGCCAAATGCGACAGATTTACAACCAGCCGGGTGTCTGACGGTGACCTTGGTGGTGTAATTTTATTTAATGGTATTATATAGATAATCTTCCAAATATCAGGGAAGATACAACAATCAAGAGATCTATTAAATAATTCTGTAAGAAAGAGTGAGATTTGGGGGATATGATCTTTCAGCCATCTCAGATCAAGACCATTAGGACTTTTACCTTTTGATTTGGATAGTGTAAGGTGCAATGCCTTGGTGACATCAACTATATCAATCTTTGTCCAATGAAATGAGCAGTCAACCTTCTTTGTATGGTCAATAGGTAAATTATCTAAGAAATTTGCATCACTTGGTTGATGTTTCCTAACTATGTTTGCATAGTACTCATTCAACTCGCAAGCATCAAAGAAATTAAGCGGTGACGAGGGTTTTGATTTGATTAAGCCAAGATGTTTGAGTTTGCTCCAGACAGTCGAACCATAAGGCAAATTTAAAAGAGCAGTTTTGAGGTAATCTTCACGAGCTTGATTCAGCTGGATTTTCAATTCTTTTCTTTTTAATCTAAAGAGAGCAATCAAGTTTGGATCCTTGTATCTCTTTGCTTTTTTGTAGATTTTATCGCGCTCCTGACACTTAATTTTTAACTCTTTGGTAAACCATGGATTACTCACTCGCGTCACATTTCTTGTAAGTAAGGGTGCATGTACATCTAGAGAGTCCAAAACCCCAGCTTTAAAAATACTCAGTAGTCCATCAGGATTAGAATTTTCAAGCACAAAATTGTCAATTTTCAACGCATCCATCAGCGACATTGATAAGGCCAGATGATCACAGTTTTTAAAGTTTCTGTAGGTTAATCTCTTTGGAAGAGGTTTTAAGCTATCCAATCTGTATTGGCAGAGTAAGTAGTCATGACCATCAATAAATGGAAACTCAGACTTCATAAACGAGGATGACTTGGTTTCATTATCCAGTAAAATGACGTCTAACCAGGAATCACAATTGTTTTTGTGAAAAGTAGTACCAAAGGGTACACAATGAAGTGACGATTCAACTATGAAATTCTTTAGATGGTTCGAAGTGTAGGTATCTTCCAACAAGTTGCAATTTAAATCACCAGCGATAATAATGTTATTATAGTTTGATGCAAGTCTGGAATAAATATCAAAGAACTCATTGAGAAAGAGTCCTTTAGGTCTTCGATAGATGCATGATAATAAAAGGTGAGTCCCAGAAATTAAAGTTACATCGACAATCAAAAATTCCGGCTGATTTAGATGATCAGAAGTTGAGATATGAAGTACTTTGGCTTTTAAAGATTTATGTATGAGACAAGCTATACCACCTCCTTGAATGTAACGATCAGTTTCTGTATGCTTTAAGATTCGATCTCTACGTATAATAAAGTAATCTTCAAGCGAGAAAATATTGTTATCAAGTGAAGGCTTTAACCAAGTCTCTACAAGTACAATAATGTCAGGTTTTGTATTATCAACTAAATCAAGAAACTCAGCAATATGACCAGCAACACTATTTATATTTAAACTTAGTACATTCAGGGATGAGGCATTTACAGTTGGGATACTAGAGTGAGTATGTCACAATGTAAGAGACTACTCTAGAGGCCTAGTAATTACTTTAAACGTCTAATAGATGGTGCCTCATGTATGAGCAAAGTAAACTATTTCTGACAACAATAATTAAAAATATTTATTTTCATATTTATAAGCAGATATAAATTTATTCATTAACTTATCGATGTTAATTTTCAGTCAAATTAATATTTCATCGCGAATGGTGCCATTCGAAAGTGCTTCAATAAAATTAGATTTCCTGTTAATTTAAACCGGTTCGGACCGATAGATTTTGAGAAATTAGGTGAAATCTCAAAAAAATAGGAAAAAAAATTTTTTTAGAAGTGGTTTTTTTGGGATGACTTCCAAACGGCTCTACCGATCGATTTCAAAAACTAACTAGCTCTCAACCTTAAAAAACCACGTTAATCGCTGCCAATCCGGTCAAAATCGGTTGATTCGTGCGAGAGATATCGTGAACGAAAGAAAACCGAAAAAAGTGTTCTTTCGGAGTTACTCCGAAATTTCTAGTTTGACCAATTAAAACTTAGAAATTCTTCATGGGGCTTAAAAAACTACGTAGAATGCTGCCAACCGCGTAAGAATCGGTTCATTCATTCAAAAGTTATTGCGGTTTGAAAATTAAAAAAAAAGTGTTCTGTGAAACTTCTACGAAACTTTTATGAAACTTCTGTGAAACTTAAAGAGCTCAAAAGCATAGAAAAGATATTTTTCTGAGCTCGGAAAGCTTAAAATAACACACAGATTGTATTTTTAAGCTTGAAGAGCTCAAAAAAAGCGGCCAGGTATTAACGGAGTTAGCGGGAAGTTGCAGGGATGGTCATTAGGGTCAACTGTCTCCTAATTTTTTCTTCAACTCTTACCCTCTCAAATGTTTCTATTTGACATAAAAAAAAATCCTCCTAAACATAAGCCCTATAGCTCAACTCTAAGGGGTCGCTGTTATTATTTTAGTTTCCCATTTAATTAACATGGGAAAAATTCTTTTTTATTTTAAATCAACCCTTACCGACCACAATTCACCCAGGCCACATAACGGCCACATGGGGTAACTCATAACCCCACGCTGAAAAACTCGGTTGGACAAGATTTGTACATGTTTTGAGACTTTTAATTAATTGTGACATGATCGTTTACGAGTTCGTCAATATTTCTAATGGTTTGAAACTTGGTTAATGAATAGTTCGCGTTCTAACAACTGGTCACATAAGTCAAAATTTTGGAATAATGGCTTTTTTGCAAAAAAAATCACTTTTCAGATTCACGGCATACGCCGTTTATTGTATTTATTTGGAGTTTTAAGACCTCTAATTTCACTTTTTTTAAATCTGGGGTAACTAATTACCCCGTGTGGCCGGTAAGGGTTGAATTTACACATACCCGTGAAAAAATATTCTAATCAGGCTTGATATGAGCTGATAAGGCCATATAAAATTTTTTGATATGTTCATATCTGGCCTGATATGATCTGATATGTCCACATTTAATTTTTGATATGTTCTGATATGGCCTGATATGAAAATTGGCCATATCAGGCCTGATTGAGCCTTATCAATTTGATGTCTATATCAGACTTGATATAGCTTGATATGCTCATATATAATTTTACATTATTTCTTAATAGGTACTGATATGCCCTGATATAACCTTATAAATTTATATATACTTTGATAAACTTGAAAAAAAAATCCCTGATCAGGGTTGATATAATTTGCTATGGATTCATATAGTCTGATATACTCATACCCTTATCAGCACATCAGTAGTCTTATATACTCATATAAAGGAATACCCGAGTAAAAAAACTATATAGCATTATATATGATTCATATATAATTATATAAAGGCATATGTAATTCATTTATAATCATATAGATGTATATATAATTCATATACAATTATATATGAATCATATAGAATTCTATATATTTTTTTTACTCCAGTGGGTATTTTGTGATTACCATAAAACATTCTCTTTTTCTATTTAAGAGTATGTTACTCCAATGATTAACAATCTTTTAATATATAGTATTTTGCGGATAAAATAATAGAAACTTAAAAAATAATTTAATTTCACTAAAATTATTGGTTTTGTCATGTTTAAAAATTGTTAGCCAGGCCCTCCAGCAATATATAGTTCCATATACTAAACAAATAATTCCATCAAAATTTAAGCTTTCAATTCTGATTTTACTTCGATTATTTTTTTAATTTAAAAGAAATTATAAATTCTAAAGCAACGAAGTACCTTAACAATATCATAGAATCATTTTGCGATTTCATGTATACATTAGACTGTGCCAAATAAATCGAAGATTTTTTTTTTCGGTCCCATATCAAAATTTCGTTTAGAGACGAAAGAAAAATTGTGTCAAAATTTGAGCGCTTTGTCTTCATTTTTCAATTAGCGCTCGCAAAAAGAAGAATTTTCGCCAAAAAAAGTTTTTTTTCACTTATTTTTTGGTTACAGAAAATTCAATATACCAAATATGAAAAAAACCCTTGGTATGGTTTTGTAGGAAATTAAATTCTCTACAAAGATGATTTTTCGTCGAATTTAAAGAATCAACAGCTTTATTTAAATAGCTTATTTAATTAAAATTTGTTCGATAATTTTTGTTTTCAATTATCGATGGACACGTATAAAACTACTTCTTAACGAAAAGAACTGACTAATACAATTTTTTTAGGAATATTTATGATCTAAAAAAATAGTTTTTATGCTTTAATTAATTATAGTATGTTAATTAATAAATTAAATTGATAAATTAATTTTTTCGTAATTTTTTATTCATAAGTCTCATTGACTTAAAGATTATTCATGCTTCAAAATTAATAAAATATATCTTTTTCTGTCATTTTTATTCGTTAACGGATTATTCTGTAGCGCTCTTAACTCAAAACGGTAGTTGTAGTCTAGCCAACAAGTGCCTTTTTGGTTAACTTTTTTCAGCAGTCTCCGAAAATTATTATTGAGCTGTCATTCGATTCGGAATGGTATCTAGATGATTTTTTAAAAAAAATGAAGTTCCGCTTGTAAAAATTGCAAAAGTTATCAACAATTAACTGAAAAAAAGGGGATTCAGTTTTTTGAAAATATCTCAAAAACTAATGAAGATTTATTAAATTTAACAAAAGATTCAAAAATAGGAGGAAATTTCCCACAAAAAAGTCTCGATTCCCAGAACTGTAAGACCAATATTTTAAAAAATTATGTCTATGCACCTTCTGACAACATAAAAACGGATAATTAAGGAAGTACGAGCACCAAGACAATATCAATTTATGAATTTCAAAACAAAATTTTTTTTTCGTTTTTTGTAACTTTCAAATAAGGTAAAGTTATGCAGATACATAGTATTGTAATTTTGAGGATTAAAAATTAAATAAATCGCGTAGAAATATTGAATAATGAATTAATTTCAAATTTTTTTTTAATTTATCATGCGTTAAGGATGACTTTGCGATCATGTCCTTAAATAAAAAAGACATGGAATGACCCAATTGCCAACTTTTTCTTTAAATTATGGAATTTAGTCATTTTTAAATGGCTGTATCTAGTCTTTTTGTAGCGATAATCATACTTTTTTTTTTTTTTTTTTTTTTTATTGTTTCCAGATGTACAGTTATTTTAATAACTCTGTTACATTTTACAATTGTTTATATCCTCAACCTGTATTTCCTGCTTTATTATCAAATTTCCTGCTTTTATTTTTGCGGCTGTGGTCCGACTTGTGCTTTCTGTACCGTATTTACCCTGCACCTTGCCTCTCAGGCTGTTGGAACAGAATCATGGGGAAACCACAGAGAAAATCCATGATAGTACAGTCGGAGCTGGGCTAAATCTACAGTGATTAATAAGAAACTCTTCTTTATCGACCACTGAAGCATTAGCCCCTTCTCCTAGTGTACAGAAATCCCTCGCACTAGCCAACGCTGACTAGAGCGGTCACTCATTCAAGTTGTTGCTTAAAATGGGTGATCGCTCAAGTCAGACGTGTGCCGCCCGGCTATCTCTGCCACGTTCAGAGGCTGGCAACGTAACGCACATATTTTTATCTATAATCACTGAAAAATATTGGTGCGTGCCGGGATCGAACCCGGGTCCCACTCTTTCGAAAAGCAGGCACCGAGCCGACTAGGCTATTGCCAACCTCTTTGATAATCATACTTTGTCTTAGAGTTTTGTAAAGCTTAAAGACTCTACTTGAAAAATATAAAATCGTTATTTGAAAAAATTGCGTAAATTATATGTGTAAATTTAATTTAAAACAAAAAAGAATTTTTCCAATGTTCATTAAATGGGAAACTAAAATAAAAATAGCGACTCCTTAGATTTGAGCTATAGGGCTCATGTTTGGTATGGATTTTTTTTACATAAAAAAAAAACATTTGAGAGAGTAAGAATTAAAAAAAAAATTAAAACGTTATTTTGAAGCACCCGAGTGTACACTGAAGGCTGATAAAAAAATTAAGATGACGGTTGACTGTTGTTCAGGGTCAGCCGCGATCAAGTCGCCCCTAGGGGACTCCCAATTTCACGAACCGCACCTGTCATTCGCTAGTTCCCGCTTAAACTAACCGCCTGCGCAAAACTGAGCTTGACCGATAACGCCATGTCTCGAAGCTGTGATTGGCTGATCGCTCCGCAGACATGCGCAATCAGCATTCTTCCCCAAGTCGACGAGAAAGAAGACGCATTATCATTATTATAATCTTTCGCTACAACGCTTTTGAGTCTAACGCTACGCTATCCCGCTAAATTAATTCGCTTGTGTTCTAAAATACCGCTTTTTCGCTTAATTGATTATTAATCCGCTTTAATAAATTGGTATTAATTATTCTTGAGTTTGTTACAGATAATTTGTGTTATTTGTGAAGTAATTCACCGCTTTTCCAGTACCGGCATTGTGTTCAACCGGGTGTGTGAACCGGCATCGCTTTATTATTCACGCAGTGCTTTAGTTATCCGGTTTTATTTAAACAATCCGCGAACTAACATAATAAATATAACTTGTATTTAGTGTAAATAAATTTCTAGTTCACATTAATAATGATATTTCCGGGTTTTAATTGAGATATCAAGACCAAAACCTGATCCTCCGCCTTTCCGCAATTACATTATTTTAAAGGCAACTGTAAAGGCCATTCCTGCAACTTTCCGCTCATTTTGTACTTAAGTGCTCGAAGTTACACATTAAGTTTTTAAGCTCTTCGAGCTCAAAAATAGAATTTTTGTGTCATTTTGCGCTCTTCGAGCTCAAAACTCACATAGCAGTTTAATAAAACACAATTTTTTGAATTTTCAAATGGCAATAACTTTTGAATAAATTAACCGATTTTCACGCTGTTGGCGGCATTCAATGCAGTTTTTTAAGCCCCATAAAAAATTTTTAAGTTTGAATCGAGCAAGCCAGGAATTTCGAAGTAATTTCGAAAAAACACTTTTTTCGGTTTTTTTCGACAATGATAACTCACGACTGAATCAACCGATTTTGACCGAGTTTGCGGCGATCAACGCGGTTTTTTGACCTTCAGAGCTGATTAGTTTTGGAATTGATCGGTCAAGCCATTTCAAAGTAATTCCAAAAAAACCACATTTCAAAAAATTTTTTTTGTAGTTTTTTTGAGATTTATCAAAATCTACTGGCTCGAATCGGTCCAAATGATTTTTAAATCTAAGTTTAGTCAAGCCCTTTCGAATTGCGCCAACCGCGATAAAATGTGTCGAGCCGTTTAAAAGTTATGAGAGGTTTACATACGGCCACACACACACACACACACACACACACACACACAAGGCCCAGAGGAACAGCTTGAAATCCGGGACATTGACGACGAAACAACTAAAGACGATGTCCGGAAGGCCTTACAAGAGGCAGCTGGAAATGACTACGAAATACCTGAAGATGTCATTAAAATTCGTCCGGCCTACAGAGGTACTCAAACTGCTTCGGTACGATTGCCAGCAGCAATAGTGCAGAAGATACTTGGAAAGACAGGCAAAATAAGGATTGGCTGGGTAAATTGCCGTGTCAGAGCAATTAAGACACCATTACGATGCTATAAGTGCTGGCACTTTGGGCACACTACTGCTCAATGTAAAAGCGAAGTCGACCGATCTGGGCTTTGCATCAAATGTGGGCAAACAGGTCATCAAGCTGCTCAATGCCAAAATAAAGTGAAATGTGCGTTATGTGCGGAAAAACCTGGCTCTCAGGACACTGCTCACCGGTCTGGTTCTGGCCGATGTCCAGTCTTCCAAGAAGCACTCCAGAAGCTGACAAATAAACGAACATGAGGATACTGCAGCTTAACATCAATCACTGCGAAGCTGCGCATGACCTGCTTATGCAGACAGTACGGGAATTAAAGCTCGACGTTGTGCTTTTATCGGAGCCATATAAACATTTAGCTGGACAACCTTGGGAGACGGATATCACCACGAAAGCTGTGATCTGGGCTTGTGGTAAGCTCCCTTTCCAGAGTGTAGCTACCAATGGCACTGCTGGCTTTGTAGGAGAATCAGTATATGGCATCCGTTTTTACAGCTGCTACGCACCACCTAGCCTCTCAATTGCTGAGTTTACTGACTTCTTGGATCGACTGACCGAGGACGCGAAGCAACATCATCCAGTGGCGATAGCCGGGGACTTTAACGCCTGGGCAGTGGACTGGGGCAGTAAGCAGACTAATGCACGAGGAAGAGAGCTGCTAGAAGCTCTTTCTACACTAGATGTAGTCTTGCTCAACAGTGGTGACACGCCGACCTACACCTTGCTAAAGGTAACACTAACTGGAAGGTACTGGACATCTACACTGCCAGTGACCATCATGCGATACTCTGGGAAACGTCAAACGACCAGAACCTCCGGGGGCCTATCAAGCAATTTAACACCGTCGGTTGGAAGGTGAAATCTCTTGACCCAGAAGTATTGCTAATAGCCCTCGATAGTGATCCGATAGAGACTGGATGTGCAGAAGAACATACTAAGGCTCTGATGATGCGAGTAACACAAGCTTGTGATGCCAGTATGCCTCGCAAACGTGTTATGAATTCAAGACCTGCGGTACACTGGTGGAATGATCATATCAGCAACCTCCGTAAAGAGTGTCATCGAAAGAGAAGAATATCACAGCGTGGCTATCAACGACCTTACTCTGCAGTGCTGATCGCAGAGTACAAAAAGCTCGTCGTGAACTTAATAAGGCCATAAAAGAGAGCAAAAGAAGATGCTGGAAAGAGCTCATATACGAGGTCGACAAAGACGTGTGGGGTCGGCCGTATAAGGTGGTCATGACGCACCTGAAGAAACAACAAATGCCGTCACCTACGTGTCCCCAACTCCTTCAGAAAATCGTCACTGCGCTGTTTCCACAGCAACACAGTCTCAATTATCAGTCAACGCAAGATGAACTGGACGACATTCCACCTGTCACTGAAGAAGAATTGTTGGAGGCCTGTAATCGGGTAGGAAATAATAAAGCGCCGGGATTGGACGGAATCCCTAATATAGCCTTGAAAACCATCATAAAGGCAGCACCAACATTATTTCTAGACGCTTACAACGCATGCCTCAAGGAGGGGACTTTTCCTCGTAAGTGGAAACAGCAACGGTTAGTACTTTTACCTAAAGGAAAGAAACCGCCAGAAGAACCGTCATCTTACCGACCACTCTGCATGCTAGATACGGCGGGTAAGATATTTGAGCGTATCATCCATCAGCGAATAGATGCAGTAGTCGACCCACTCTTGGCAGACAACCAGTATGGATTCCGGAAAGGACGATCAACCCTGGACGCGATCAACCTGGTTGTTAATACGGCCAAAGAGGCAATCGCAGGAACTAGATGGAAGGGTGGAACGAAGAAGTACTGCCTGGTGGCTGCCTTGGACATCAAAAATGCTTTCAATTCCGCTAATTGGGACTGCATCATGCAAGCTCTCGACGAGAAGAACGTGCCAACATATCTTCGCAGACTAGTGATTAGCTATTTTACAGATAGAGTGCTGAAATACGATACAAAGAATGGTCCAAAAGAGTATGATATAACCGGTGGTGTGCCACAGGGATCTGTTCTTGGTCCACTTCTGTGGAATATCATGTATGACGGGCTGCTGAGACTGAAGCTTCCAAGATGTGTCAAACTGGTAGCGTATGCGGATGATGTTGCCGCAGTGATCGTCGCCAAACACCTCGACGAGATTCAACATCTGTTTGACATCACTTTTGAGAAGATCAACCAGTGGATGGATACAGTGAACCTACAACTGGCCAAGCAGAAGACCGAAGCAGTGCTTATTACCAGCCGAAAAGAAGTTGAAACAATTAAGATTAATGTCGGTGACCGAGAAATCACATCACAACCATTTATCCGTTATCTGGGAGTGATGCTGGATGCACGACTCAACTTCAAACAGCAGGTGGAACATGTCAGTGCCAAAGCGTCAGTAGTGAGGGCTAGTCTCGCACGGCTGATGCCTAACATCGGAGGCCCAATGCAGAGCAGGAGGCTACTATTGTCATCAGTAGTCACATCAGTGCTCACTTACGGAATATCCATTTGGGCTGATGCACTGGAAACCCAAGAATCATGGAGAAAAGCTGGACCAATATACCGACAGAGTGCCCTACGAGTAGCTAGTGCCTTCCGCACTCTATCAGAAGAAGCAGTGTGCGTCATTGCTGGAACCCTACCTCTTAGAGTTCTAGCAGAGGAAAGACGGGCCCTTTACCAACGAAAAAGGTCAACTGCACTGAGCCCGGAAGAACTTAGAATTGAAGAACGGCAAAAGAGCATAGGCCGATGGCAACTACAATGGGATGCTGCAGAGAAGGGTAGGTGGACGCACCGTCTCATACCTCGGGTCGACATTTGGCTTAACCGGAATCACGGTGAGGTCAATTACTATCTTACGCAGATGTTGTCGGGACATGGGTGTTTTCGAGAGTATCTACACCGCTTTAAGCACGATGACTCTTCGGAGTGCCCGTCCTGCCCAGGAGCTGCTGAAGACGCGGAGCACGTCTTCTTTGTATGTCCTCGTTTCGATCCACAGCGTGAAGAACTGGAGAGGATCCTGAACCAGAGAATGCAACCAGATTCACTAGTAGAAGCAATGTTGTCATCAGAAGCTGCCTGGAACGCTACCAACACGTTTGCAACAGAAGTCCTTAAAGACTTGCGTTCCACCGAAAGAAAAAGAGCAAATAGCAGAAGATAGAAGGAAGGTAGTTAACACCTTGGCCACCAGAAGGAAGAGCAGTAGCTAGATCCTCCCTTCACGAAGTAATGCCTGACGGCGGTTTCCATGAGGGATTAGAGGAAAGAAGGAAAAGGGGTTTAGGGTTTAGTGGGTAGGGGCGTTAGTGTCGAGCTAGTATGACGCTGCGTCGAGTCGCCACATATCCAGGCCAAACAGCTATGCCTAGAATCCGTAAAAAGGATTCCCCCTACAAAAACACACACACACACACACACACACACACACACACACACACACATACACATTTATACATACATACATACGGACATCATCGCGAAAACATTTAAGGAAGCTTTCTAGGACCTCAAAACGTCAAGATCTGATGAGAACTCGATTTTCGAAAAACGAGGTAAAACCAAAAACTTCCAGATTTTTGAAAATTTTCAATTTTCTTAGCAGGAAGTTAAAAAGTAGAAAAAAATTAGGAAAACGGTTGACCCTAAAGGCCGTCCCTGCAACTTCCCGCTAATTCCGTTAATACATGGCCGATTTTTTGAGCTTTTCGAACTCAAAAATACAATCTGTGTGTTGTTTTGAGCTCTTCGAGCTCAAAACGATACCTTTGCTATGCTTTTGAGGTCTTGAGCTCAAAAGTCTGATAGAAGTTTCATAGAACACTATTTGTTGAATTTTCAAACCGCACTCATGAATGAATGAAGCGATTTTTACACAGTTGGCAGGATTCTACGCAATTTTTAAGACTCATGAAGAAATTCTAAGTTTCAATCACGATATCTCTCGAACAAATCAACCGATTTTGACCGGTATGGCGGCAATCGACGTGGCTTTTTAAGGTTAAGAGCTGATTAGTTTTTGGAATTGATCGGTAAATTGGTAGATCGGTAAATCCGTTTAAAAGTTATTCCAAAAAAACCACTTTTGAAAAAACTTTTTTTCCTATTTTTTTTTAGATTTCTCTAAATTTCTCAAAATCTATGGGTCCGAATTGGTTTGAATTGTAAGGAAATCTAAGTTTGGCAAAGCCCTTTTGAATGGCACCAACCGCGATCAAATCGGTCAAGCCGTTCAAAAGTTATAAGAGGTTTACTTCTTATACATCCACATTCAAACATACACATACACACACACACACACTCGGGGCAGAAGAGATACTGCTACCGGGCGCGTCTCCCCGAGCGGATGGGAGAACGCTCGCTGTCCTTGGATGACACTTAATCTCTTAGTTGATGAGGTACAGCGGGTAGGAGCCAAGCAAAATAACCAAACAAAATAAGCTCCCGTGGACAAATCTCCCCTTTAATGGGTTGGTCACACTAACTGACCTAGCAAGACGATTGATTCCTGCTGTAACTCACTGGGAGTGTCCGGAACCTGTATCGCAGTTTCCGACGATGCAGGCCACGGCTGATGTGAGCTTGCTCTGCCGAGGTGAAAGTTGCAGCAGTGGATCAGGAGCCAGCCACTTCGGGCCTTGATCAGGAAGTACGCAGCGAGTGTCAGAGATCGGAATCTTTACCGCTCCGAGCGAGTCTAGTCCGTCCGTGTATTCCGGGACTGGCTAAGTGTCGGCTAGGCCTCAGGGAACTGGGGTAGGAGTACTATCTTCGAGGGTACACCCGTTCCTAGTTATGACAACCCGCTCCACTCTGTACGATGCGCTGGTAAATCAAAAAAGTATGAGTAACCCACAGGAAACAAACAAGAGTGGAAACGGGCTACATGCCCAACAAGCAGCGATTGAAATGAGCGCTGAAATGGAGCGGTCACAAGCGTTGGAACGCCTAGAGAAACTGACCAGCGAGTTAAATGTTTTTGTTCAGTCAAAGGTCAACATCCACAAGGAGATAAAAAACAAGACGACTAGTGTAGCGAACGGACTTCAACGTTTCAAAAAACTGGACGAAGAATGGCGCTCATCATTACACCGCATCCCTTGTTCTACATCGGAGAGAAACAGTCAAGTGGTTGTTGAAGAAGCGATGGACACTGGAGCCGAAGGTGACGGAGAATCAGTCGCTGAAGAAGAAAGTGAAACTATCACAACGGCAGAGACTGAATCCTTTGACCAAGACGGCCGCATCCTGAGGAAGTTGAAAAGAAAAATTCGTTCTCCCGAAGGCGGAGCTTTTCATACTCCCAAGAAGATGAAAGACCTTGGACCTGGTCATTCCATCAAGAAGCAGGAAGTGGTTAAGCATCTTCCACAAAACTCTGGTGAACAGAACAAGAAGCCAGGCTGGGAAAAGGTGCAGTCCAGAAAGGACATGAAGAAGGAGCGCAGGAAACTGCCCCCATAAAAACCTCTGGTGCCTCCACCGAAGCCGAACCAGAAGCCAAGAAAAACAGCAACGGGACCGGAGGCACTTATTATCCGTCCAGCGAACAAAGATAAGTATTCTAAAATACTTACACGGATCAAGGCGGACGTTCGCCCAGATCAGGTCCGCAACACAGTCGAGAAGATACGCAGGACCGCGACAGGGAACATTCTCATCACGCTGTCGAAAGGCAGTAGTGATAGAGGTAAAGACCTGCAGAAGACTATCGTGGGAATACTTAAGGAGGACGCAAATGTCATTAGTACAGGACCTGAAGAAGACCTGGAAATTCGCGATATTGACGATACTACAACTAAAGATGACATTCTAACAGCTTTACAAGAGGCAGCTGAAAACGATTGTGGTATAACAGTAGAGGCCATTAAAATTCGTAAGGTCTTACGAAGCAGAACACAAATTGTGGCAGTGACTCTGGCAGCAACGGTAGCGCAGAAAGTGGTAGGAGAACACGGCAAGATTAGGATCGGCTGGACCAATTGTCGTATTAGAACAGTACTAAGACCAGTCCGATGTTATAAATGCTGGCATTTTGGATACCGTGCGGTTCAGTGCACAAGTGAAGTCGACCGCTCCAAACTTTGCATTAAATGTGGAGAAGAGGGACACAAAATCACCGATTGTAATAAGCCTGCTAAATGCGCACTGTATGCGGATCAACCCGGTACAGAGAATAACGCCCATCATGCCGGCACAAGCAGATGCCCAGTATACCAAGAGGCACTCAAGAAGATAACTGATAAATGAAAATGAGAATACTGCAGCTAAACATCAACCACTGTAAGGCGGCACATGATTTGCTCATGCAGACAGTACGTGGAGAGAAGCTTGACCTTGTGCTTATATCGGAACCGTATAAACACCTCGGCGGCCAACCATGGGAAACTGACTGCACCACAAAAGCTGTCATATGGTCCTGTCGCAAGCTCCCCTTCCAAAGTGTCGTTAACAATGGCAACGCCGGCTTTGTAGCAGCATCGGTAGATGGCATCCGCTTTTACAGCTGCTACGCACCACCTAGCCTCACTATTGTTGAATTCATGGACTTTCTGGATCGACTGACGGAGGACGCGAAGCAGTACTACCCAGTGGCAATAGCTGGAGACTTCAACGCCTGGGCAGTGGAATGGGGCAGCAAACACACCAACGCTTGAGGTGAAGAACTACTGGAAGCTTTTTCTACGTTAGATGTATTATTGTTAAACAGCGGCGATGCGCCGACGTTCACTAAAGGAGACGCAAGTTCTATTGTGGATCTTACTTTTGTCAGCAGCAGCCTCATCAGAGAAAACTACGACTGGAAGGTGATGGAGATCTACACGGCCAGCGATCACTATGCGATTCTCTGGGAAGTATCAAAGGACCAGAATCCTAGAAGACCGGCTAAGAAACTTGACATCGTTGGGTGGAAGGTGAAATCCTTTGACCCAGGTGCTCTAGCAGCTGCCCTAAATAGTGAACCGCTTACTACTGGATCTGCAGAAGAAATGATCAAGGACTTGATGAAGAGAGTGACCCAGGCTTGTGACATCTGCATGCCCCGTAAACGGGGCATGAACCAAAGACCTTCGGTGCACTGGTGGAACGAACACATCAGCTTCCTACGGAAAGAGTGTCTCAAGAAAAGAAGAATATCTCAGCGTGGTTATCGGCGGCCTGACTCAGCGGAACTAGTCGCAGAATACAAGAAAGCTCGTTGACATTTAAACAAAGCCATCGAGGATAGCAAGAAGAACTGCTGGAAAGAGCTAATCAACGAGGTGGACAAAGACTTGTGGAGTAGACCTTACAAGGTAGTCATGGCACACCTGAAATATCAGCCAATGCTGTCTCCTACCTCAACTCTTACAGAAAATCGTGACTGTGCTGTTTCCACGACAGAGCGTTTTTAACTATCTGTTGACACAGGACGAACTGAATGATATTCCACCTGTCACGAAAAAAGAACTGATGGAAGCTTGTAACCACGTCGGGAATAATAAAGCACCGAGATTGGACGGAATCCCTAATATTGCCTTGAAAACATCTATGAAAGCAGCGCCAGCGTTATTCCTCGATGTCTACAACATCTGCTTGAAGGAAGGGATTTTTCCTCGGAAGTGGAAACAACAACGGCTGGTACTACTTCCTAAAGGGAAAAAGCCACCGGAAGAACCGTCATTTTATCGTCCACTCTGCATGCTGGATACAGCCGGTAAGATACTAGAACGTATAATCCACCAAAGGATAGAAGCAGTTCTCGATCCACTCTTAGCAGACAATCAGTACGGATTTCGGAAAGGACGATTAACCCTGGACGCGATCAACCTGGTTGTCGGTATAGCCAAAGACGCAATCGCCGGTAACAGATGGAAGGGGAGAACGAAGAAATATTGCCTGGTGGCAACTTTAGACATAAAAAATGCCTTCAACTCCGCCAACTGGGATTGCATCATGCAAGCCCTTCAAGAGATAAACGTACCAGGATACCTACGAAGGATAGTCGCTAGCTACTTCACAGATAGAGTCCTGAGATATGACACGAAGAATGGTCCAAAGGAGTACGATGTTACTGGAGGTGTACCGCAGGGTTCTGTTCTCGGTCCACTTCTCTGGAATGTCATGTACAACGGATTGCTGAGACTGAAACTACCAAGAAATGTCAAACTGGTAGCGTACGCGGACGACGTAGCCATAGTAATCGTCGCCAAGCATCTTGATGAGATAAAACATATGTTCGCTATCACCTTTAAGCGAATTAACCAGTGGATGGACACAGTAAATCTACAACTGGCTAAACAGAAGACCAAGGCTGTACTTATCACTAGCAGAAAAGTGGTGGAAACGATCAATCTAAACGTCGGAGACCAAGAAATCACATCCCAACCATTCATTCGATATCTGGGAGTGATGCTCGATGCCCGACTTAACTGCAAACAACAAGTTGAACACGTGACCGCCAAAGCATCAGCAGTAGTAGCCAACCTAGTACGATTGATGCCCAACATCGGTGGCCCGAAGCAGACAAGGAGGTCATTGCTATCATCAGTAGTTACATCGGTCCTGACATATGGTATATCCATTTGGGCCGACGCATTTGAGATCCAAGAATCATGGAGGAAAGCATGTCCAGTACACCGACTGAGCGCGCTAAGAGTAGCCAGCGCCTTTCGAACAATATCAGAGGAAGCAGTGTGTGTCATTTCCGGAACTTTGCCGCTCAGAGTCCTAGCTGAGGAAAGACGGAACCTTTACCAACGAAAGAGGACAACCGCACAAAGTGCCGAGGAACTCAGAGCTAAAGAACGGCAGAACAGCATCCCACGATGGCAATCGCAGTGGGACGCCGCGATAACAGGGAGATGGACACACTGTTTCATACCGAAGATCGACGTTTGGCTAAACCGAAGTCATGGCGAGGTCAATTACTATCTGACGCAGTTGTTGTCAGGACATGGATGTTTTCGGACGTATCTTCACCGCTTCAAGCATGATGATTCACCGGAGTGCCCGTCCTGCCCAGGAATCAATGAAGACGCGGAGCACGTTTTCTTTGAGTGCCCACGATTTTACCCACAGCGAGATGAGCTGGAGATGATCCTAAAGAAGAAAATCCAACCAGAGACAATAGTAGAAGCAATGTTGTCATCGAGAGCCTCCTGGAACGCCATCAGCACATTTGCAACAGAAGTCCTTATAGACTTGCGTTCCATCGAAAGAAGAAGAGCAAATGACAACAACTAGAAGAAATGTAAAACAACACCTTAGCTACCAGAAGAAAGAGCAGTAGCTAGATCCTCCCCTCACGAAGTAATGGCTAACGGCGGTTTCCATGAGGGATTAGGGAAAAGAGGAAAAGGGGTTTAGGGCTTAGTGGGTAGGGGCGCTAGCATCGAGTTTTGGTATGACACAGCGTCGAGTCGCCACATATCCAGGCCAAACAGTTATGCCTAGAATCCGTAAAAAGGATCCCCCCCCCCCCTTAAAAAAAAAAAAACACACACACACTCGCACACACACACACATACACGTGCACACACACACATTCGGGGCTGAGAAGAAACTGCTACCGAACGCGTCTCCACGAGCGGATGGGAGGATGCTCGCTGTCCTTGGATTACACTTAATATCTTAGTTGATGAGGTACAGCGGGTAGGAGCCAAGCAAAATAACCAAACAAAATAAACTCCCGTGGACAAAAATCCCCTGTAATGGGTTGGTCACACTAACTGACCTAGCAAGACGATCGTTCTCTGCTGTGACCCACTGGGAGTGACCGGAACCTGTATCGTAGTTTCCGACGATGCAGGCTACGGCTGATGTGAGCTTGCTCGGCCGAGGTGTAAGTTGCAGCAGTGGATCAGGAGCTAGCCACTTCGGGCCTTGATCAGGAAGTACGCAGTGAGTGTTAGAGATCGGAATCTTCACCGCTCTGAGTGAGTCTAGTCCGTCCGTGTACTCCGGGACTGGCTAAGTGTCGGCTAGGCCTCAGGGAACTGGAGTAGGATTACTATCTCCGAGGGTACAACCGTTCCTAGTTTTGGCAACCCGCTCCACTCCGTACGATGCGCTGGTAAATCAACAAGTATGATTAATTCACAGGAAACAAACAAGAGTGAAAACGGGCCTCATGCCCAGCAAGACGCACTGCTACTTAGTGCAAAGATGAAGAGGACAGATGCTCTGGTACATCTGGAGAAGCTAGTCAGTGGACTGCAGGACTTTCTCCAAACCAAGCAAAATGTCCACAAGGAGATCAAGTCGAAGTCGACGAACATCTGCAGTGCCCTGAGAAGGTTCAAGAAACTGGACAAAGAGTGGCAGAACATCCAACAGCAAAACGGTAATGTCGTGATGAAGACGAGTGCGACAGCGGTTTCACCTGCAAAAGCCGATACGTTTGTCGAAGAGATGGACACAGGTGGTGAGGGTGACGTCGAGTTAGTTGTCAAAGACAGAGAGGAAACTGGAACTGATATCAGGCCTGGGAAAAGGAAGGAGCGAAATTCCCCAGACTCAATGACCAGCCGTACTAAGAAGAAGAAGGACCTTAAATCAAGTCCTTCGAAAAACGCGGTAACACAGAACGGCGGAAAAAAGGAGGTGAATGAGTGGCAAAAAGTCCAGTCAAGGAAGTCTAAGAGAGAGCAAGCAAAAGAAAAGCTCCAGAAGCAACCGCCGAAGGAGCCCAGGCCACAGCCTAAGCGGAAAAGACCACGCAAACGGATCAGGCCGGACGCACTGATCATCCGCCCAGCAGAGACGACAAAGTATGCTGAGATTCTGAAGCGAATAAAGCAAGACGTCCCTGACAAACAGGGCCGTACTACAGTGGATAAGATCCAAAAAACTAGGACCGGGAGCTTGCTGATTACGCTTTCGAGGAAGAGCACTGACCGAGGCCAAGCCTTGCAGAAGACCATCGCGGGATTCATTCTCCAAGAAGACGCGAAGGTAATCTGCAAAGGAACACAGGAATACTTCGAAATCCGAGATCTTGACGATACCACAACCAAGGAGGATATTCAGGCTGCCTTGCGAACTATAATCGGAGAAACCTGCGAGATACCACTAGGGACAATTAAGATTCGTAAGGCCTACAGAGGTACTCAGACAGCTGTTGTGACGCTACCAGCAGCTGCAGCGCGCAAGATATTGACAGGAAGCGGTAAAGTCTGGATCGGCTGGGCCAACTGCCGAATCAGAGCTACGAGGAGACCAATCCAATGTTTCAAGTGCTGGCACTTTGGACACCATGGATCCCAGTGCAAGAGCAATGTAGATCGGTTTAAGCTATGTATTAGGTGCGGACAAGAGGGACACAAGATTGCTAAATGCAAAAACCCAGCGAAATGTGTATTATGCGCGGACCAAAGTGCGGAAAACGCGGCTCATCATGCCGGCGCATCCAGGTGCCCAGTATTTAAAGAGGCACTCCAGAAAACAAACAAACAGACATGAAGATATTCCACTGTCAGCTGATCTTCGGCATAAGTGGATATCATTCAAGAAACAACTCAACATGATCAACATCATCAAGATTCCCAGATGGATCCACTCGTCCACGACTTCAACTCTAGAAATCCATGGATTCTCCGATGCATCGCAATTGGCGATGGCGGCAGTAGTATTCATCAAGGTCCTACCAGCAGATCATTCCCAAGAAGCAAAGGTTACGCTGCTTTGCTCCAAGACCAAGGTGGCACCGTTAAAACATTTAACTATTTCACGCTTGGAACTCACCGCTGCTCACATGTTGGCAAAACTAGTCAAGCATTGCCAGACAACTCTTGAATATACTCAAGTACCGACATACTTATGGACCGACTCGTCAATCACACTCACGTGGATACACTCACATCCGTCTCGTTGGAAAGACTTTGTCAGGAATCGGGTGTCATTTATTCAAGATCTAGTTCCAGATGGCCACTGGAAGTTTGTCCCTGGCACGGAAAATCCAGCAGATTGTGCAACTCGAGGCTTGACAACAGCTCAACTCAAGGATCATCGACTATGGTGGTCTGGCCCACCATGGCTACTCAGAGATTCATCGTCCTGGCCAACCAGCCCAATTCACCTCGATGCAGATGGTCAATTAGAAGAACGTCCAATCAAGGCATTCTACGTTTCAGCTCAGCCCTTGGAATCAACATGGAAAATCATGGAACGCCCAATCCCGTTGCTGCGCATGCTCAGAGTCACAGCAATATGTTGGAGAGTGCGCGACATGATCCAGCGCAAACCAAACTCAACTTTGATCCATCCAATCACGTCTCAAGAAATCAACCTAGCACTTCAATTCTGCATCAAGGAAACTCAGCGAGTTCACTTTCATTCTGAGCTCCAACTACTCGCAAAACAAGTATCATGGCCTAAGGATCACCCGTTTGCCCGATTGGTTGCCTTTCAAGACACCGATGGCATCATTTGTGTAGGAGGGAGGCTGGAAAATGCTCCAGACTCTGATCAACAAAAGCACCCTGCAATTTTACCTCGTGATGCTGCTCTGACTCGGCTCATCATCTCTGATGCTCATCAGCGTACCATGCATGGTGGAACTCAACTCACCCTAGCATGCACTCGTCAACGATATTGGATCATCGGTGGACGTCAACCTGTTCGCTCACACATTCTCAAATGTCTCGTCTGTGCTCGACATCGAAGTGTTCGAGCTCAACAATTAATGGGACAGCTACCAGCTCAACGTGTCACTCCATCCCACCATTCTCACATACAGGAGTTGATTACGCTGGTCCAGTATCAATTAAATCTTGGAAAGGAAGAGGATCAAAGGTATACAAAGGCTGGATCTGTGTGTTCGTCTGCTTGACTACTTCAGCAGTCCATCTGGATCTCGTCAGTGATTATTCATCATCAGGATTCATCGCAGCTCTCAGACGATTCATCCATCGTCGAGGTGTCTGCACATCACTCTACAGCGACTGTGGGACAACGTTTCAAGGCGCATACTCAGAAATCAAACGACTCTTCGTCCAAGGAACTCAGGAATCAAGAGATCTACTCGATTGGGCCACAGTACATCAGAGAACATGGCATTTCAATCCACCAGCAGCTCCTCACATGGGTGGAAAGTGGGAGGCAGCTGTGAAATCACTGAAACACCATCTAACTCGAACCATTGGAGAATCATCATTCACGTTTGAGGAATTTACAACTCTTCTGACACAGGTGGAGGCGATTCTCAACTCACGACCCATGGAGGCTCTTTCAGATGACCCTCAGGATCTATCATCACTCACTCCAGGTCATTTTCTCATCGGAAGACCACTCAACGCCATCATTGAACCTTCACTCATCGACACGGATGTCTCAAGGCTATCCAGATGGCAGTTCATTCAACAACGTGTTCAACATTTTTGGAGACACTGGTCCAACAGCTATATCCAACGTCAATTGGCCCGTACCAAGTGGCACCAGGCTCGCCATGACATTCAACTCGGCTCACTAGTCCTGCTCACGGATGAACGAACTCCTCCAACACAGTGGCCACTAGCCAAGGTAATTGCTCTGCACCCTGGAAAGGACAATCTGACCAGAGTGGTAACCATTCAAACGGTCAATGCCACTCTCACTCGACCAATCTCCAAGCTCGCACTCCTGCCACTTGCTCCAGAGCCAGATGCCTAGGACATCTCCAATCGTTTCACCAATCCAATGGATCAATCAAGGACTCAATCAGCAACCCTGTTCCTGATGGCGGGCGGAATGTTGCGTAAATACCAAATGTTCGCGCCAGAACACTTGGTAAATTCGCACGCTACTGCATCAGTGGTGCTGCGACTGACGCGCACCCTGATAGTCAACTCCCCGAGGCAGATAGACGATTACGCGCCAACCGGCACAATTAATCTACACGCGGTGGCTAACTACACGTGCTCAGTATTTATAAAGTGTTCATAACGGAATTCCAATTATCCAGTGCATCTTGTACAAATCTACTCAACGACTCATCCAGGACAATTCTCCACCATCGGAAATTCAGGTACCAATTTCGTGTCCTTCATAATAATTTAATAATAATGAATTGGTTAATAATAATAATTAAAAACGTAACCTCTCGATTGTTGTTATGCCGGTACCTCGGGATCATGCTTTACATACTATATAAATTATTTTACATTTTGAATCAGCATTCACAAGAGATTAAATAATATTCAGTCTTAATAATATAATACCTGCATGACTCATTAATTAAAATTGTCTTCAGTTCAAGTCGTTGTCATACCTGGATGAGGTGACGTCACTGATCACTAGGTATGCAAATAATCTTATAATCTCTTGCCTTTATTCAAGCCTCTCTTGTGACTGCTGAGTTCAGTTCGCGTTCTGACTCTCCTCCGTGCTCTTCACTCGTATCATCGCTCGTACTAACTATTGTCGCGTCATTAATAATTTTTATTGTGATAAAATAATAGATCAACAAACTCATGCAATTAATTAAATCTGAGCTCGTATTCAAATCTTGGTAAAATTGACTAACTCAACGCTCTTATTAAACCTTAAATTGATATTTGTGTATGGTGCCAACATATTGATAACTCGTCTTTATGATTATAATTACAGTACTTTCAAATACTTAATTTAATAATAATTCTCGTATTACTTAATTAAATAGTTCAAATAAATTAAGAAGTTAAATTTATGATAGTTATTAAGAGTCAAGTGTTCACTAATTTTAAACTGTGATATTTTATATAATAAACGAGAAAACCACGAATAAGTGTTTATAATTTCTTTTCAACACCCAGATCCGGTATAAATAAATATTTAATGTTAAGTTAATTTACACCAGGCCTGTGACGCAAGTATGGTCCGAAAACGCAGCGTTGGAACGACCACATCAGCGTTCTTTGGAAAGAGTGTCTAAAGCAAAGAAGAATATCCCAGCGTGGCTATCGACAACCTAATTCTGCGGAGCTAGTCGCAGAGTACAAAAAAGCTCGTCGATCATTGAACAAAGCCATCAAGGATAGTAAGAGGCAATGTTGGAAAGAGCTCATCAACGAGATGGACAAAGACTTGTGGGGTAGACTTTATAAGGTGGTCATGACTCGCCTAAAAGTCAAACATATGCCAGCACCCACGTGCCCACAACTTCTGCAGAGAATCGTTACCGCGCTGTTTTCGCAGCAACGCGAGCTTCATTACCAGTTAGCTCAAGGCGAACTGGAGGACATTCTACCTGTCATGGAAGAAGAACTGACGGAGGCTTGCAACCGCGTAGGGAATAATAAAGCACCAGGATTAGACGGAATCTCTAATATTGCCTTAAAAACAGCTATAAAGGCAGCACCGGCATTATTCCTGGATGTTTACATCACCTGCCTCAAAGAAGGGATTTTTCTCAAAAGTGGAAACAGCAACGGTTAGTGCTGCTTCCTAAAGGGAAATAGCCACCGGATGAACCGTCATCTTACCGCCCACTTTGCATGCTACATACAGCGGGTAAGATATTTGAACGCATAATTCACCAGAGAATTGAAGCAGTAGTCGACCCACTCCTGGCAGACAATCAGTATGGATTTCGGAAAGGATGATCAACCCTGGACGCAATCAAACTGGTTTTTGATACGGCCAAGGAAGCAATTGCAGGAACCAGATGGAAGGATGGAACGAAGAAGTATTGCCTGGTGGTTACTCTAGATATCATAAACGCCTTCAACTCCGCCAATTGGGAATGCATCATGCAGGCCCTCCAAGAGAAGAATGTACTAGAATACCTTCTTAAGATCGTAGCAAGCTACTTTGAAAACAGGGTCCTGAAGTATGACACGAAGAACGGTCCGAGGGAGTATGATATTACTGGAGGTGTACTACAAGGTTCATTTCTAGGCCCGCTCCTGTGGAATATTATGTATGACGGTCTATTAAGACTAACTCTGAGGTTAACCACACTGAGCCCCGAAGAACTTAGAAGGGAAGAACGGTAACACAGCATCGCAAGATGGCAACAGGAGTGGAATGCTGCAGAGAAAGGTCGGTGGACGTACCGTCTCATACCTTGGATTGATGTGTGGTTCAACCGGAGTCACGGTGAGATCAACTATTATTTAACGCAGATGTTATCAGGACACGGATGTTACCGGAAGTATCTTTACCGCTTGAAGCACGATGATACCCTAGAGTGCCCGTCCTGTCCAGGGGTCAATAAAGATGCGGAGCATGTTTTCTTTGTGTGTCTACGTTTCAACCAAAAGCGCGATGAGTTAGAGAAGATTCTGAAAAAGAGAACCCAACCAGAGTCAATAGTAGAAGCAATGTTGTCGTCAGAAGCTGCCTGGAACGCCACAAGCACTTTTGCTACAAAAGTGCTTACAGAGTTGCGATCCATTGAGAGGAAAAGAGCGAAAGACAGAATCTAGAAGAAAGAAGTAACATCTTAGCCACCAGAAGGAAGAGCGGCAGCTCATTCCCCCGAAGAAATGCCTTACGGCGGTACCATGGGGGATCAGAGGATAGAAGAGAAAGGGGTTTAGGGTTTAGTGGGTAGGGGCGTCAGCGTCGAGTTTTAGTATGACGCTGCGTCGAGTTGCCACATATCCAGGCCAAACAGCTATGCCCAGAATCCGTAAAAAGGATTCCCCCCCCTAAGGAATAAAAAACCACCCACACACACACATACAGACATTATCACGAGAATAGTCAGGTAAGCTTCCTAGAACTTCGAAACGTCGAGATTCGATGAAAACTTGATTTTCGTAAAACGGAGTGAAAACTCCCAGATTTTTGAAAATCTTCGATCTTCTTAGTGGGAAGTTAAAAAAGGTTTTTCGTTATAACTTCGAAATTCTGAATTCGATCATTATAAACTCAATGATTATTTGAGAAGCTAAAAAAACTGCGTTGAATGCCACCAACCGCGCGAAATAGGTTTATTCATTCAAAAGTTAATGCAGTTTAAAAATTCCAAAAATTTTGTTTCATCAAACTTCAATCAGACTTTTGAACTCGGAGAGCTCAAAATGAAACGAAAAATATATTTTTGAGCTCGAAGAGCTCAAAAACGTAATAAGTGCAATTTTTAGCGCTTAAGTATAAATAAAGTAATTAGCGGGAAGCTGTAGGAATGGCCTTTAGGGTCAACCGTTTCCCTAACTTTTTTAACTAGTTATTATGACTTCTAGTGACTGAAAAGTTTCGATATAGTCTTTTATGAATACAAAATATTTAAAAACCTGATAATCTGGAGAAGTAGGCTCAATAGGTCGAGCAACTACTAGCCGGACGTGTGCCCCTGATTGTCGTAATACGGTTGCAACTTGCTCACTTCCCATCCCTCGTAAATTTACATCTCCTATTTGAAGGATATGGTCACCGCTTTGTAGCCTGTTATCCTGTAATCAGTAGTAAATAGTGATTATTTAGAGATAATATACTTAACCTTCTGCTTAGAAACTTGAAAATTTAAAAAAATTGGGAAGTTTATTGGTTTTACCCCGTGTTCATTGAACATATCCACTCGCTAGTGACACGCCACTAGTGGGCTCCAAGGGAGACATAAGCCACACCTGACGAACGCTCGTTCCTGCTATTCTTAGCCAATTAGAAAAATTCAACGCTTTAATTTTCTGACGCTTGTGCAAATCAAGTTACTCTGACGTTACTAGAACGCCAGTTTTATCGAGTTTTACTATTGGCCATCGGTGTCCATATCGATAAAACGAATTATGTGATTGGCTGCTTCGCTCCACGGACATGCACCGTCAGTTTTTTTAAGAAACTGACGAAAAAGGAGACGCTTTACTATTATCATTACTGTTTCAACGCTTTGAGTCTATATACATCGCCATTATTGAATTGTTATATTTGTTGTGCTAATAACCTCCACTTTTGTGAATAATTTAACTGATCAACTTTTATTCGCTATGTTATTTTATTTGAATTTGTTTCAGATTAATCTTGTGGTTTTTTCGCTAAAATCATCGCTTTTCACAGTTCCGGTTCTCAGACCTCGTGGCTACCGGCACTTGTTGCGCGTTACTGATTTGCTATGCATAATCAGATTTTTTAATAATACTTTCGCAGTGTTATATATATAAATACATACATATATAAACTTTTGAACTATATATATTTTCTGACTCAGCTCGACAAACTGAGTTAGACAATGGCTAAATTTTTTAAAAGTTGCGCCATGAGGACGGCTGCAATAGTTAGATTTTTTGCGATCGATGCGGGTTTTCAAGGTTAAGAGCTGATTAGTTTTTGAAGTTGATCAATTCAGCCAATTCGGAGATATTTAAAAAAAATGAAAAAAAAAAAAACAACTTTTTTTGCAACTTTTTTTGCAATTTTTCGAAATCTGCTGGTCCAAATCGGTTCCAACTTACAGGAAATCTAAGTTTGGCGAAGCCCTTTCGAATGACACCAACCGCGATGAAATCGTCAAGCCGTTCAAAAGTTACGAGAGGTTTACATACACACACACACACACACACACACACACACACACACACACACACACACACACACACACACACACACACACACACACACACAGATGTACGGATTCTTGAAAATTTTCAATTTACTTAGCGGGAAGTTAAAAATTTTTTTCTAAATTTTTCGTCGATCATTGTTGTAAGAAATTTAATTTTCTACAAAAAAGAACTAAGGTAGTTTTTCGTAATCCTAACAAGTAAAAAGTTATTGAGCTTTAAATGCTTGCAATAAAATAAAATTTGAAGGAAGATAGTTTCAAAGCAACTTTTTGAAAACTTTTTTGGTAACTGCATGTATTCATTGCAAAATTTATCATACTAGACTGTTTCTAATATAATTCACACATGACTTTCGGTGAAGTATTAAATGTTAATTATGAATAATTTTTCTCATTACAATTTGGATATTTTTGTCTATAAGTAGTGATTTTTTAAAATTAAATTGAAATTTTGTTACAAGACTTGAATCAATAGCAAGCTAGTACCTACAGATACTGAATTTAATTTTTTTATTTAAAAACATGTAGGACAGGTGAATATTTAAATTTTTGATAACTTTTCATTTACCAAGTCCGGGTTCGAAACTCGGCAATTCTAATTTTTTTTTTTTTTTTTTTTTTTTACAATTATTCTATAGTTTTATTCTAATTTTTATTTTTCCAATAGATTCTCAGGTCTTATACTGAATGTATTATTATTATTTATCAATTATTAGTAAAAATAATTAGATTAGAGCTCGTCTAATAACAGGTAAGTAATTAGTATGTATACAGTCATTTTAATTTATTGAAACAAGTACTTTTTTTTAAGTTTATTGTGTAAAATATATGAAATTATTATTGATCAAATCAACAAATTCAACGTATTACAATAGAAAATATGATGGACAGTATATATAGATAAAATATATTTATTCCAAGGACTAATATATGTATAAAATATTTTTACCCAGCAAGTAACTTTTAAAAATTGAAAGCCTCAATTTTATTAAGAAAGAAGAATAAATAATGTAGTACAATTAACTTTACGGACGGTTTTTGTTGACGTGCGCATATATGTGCTCTTAGAGCTGAAGACTACAACATTGGGATTATCAGGTTGCACTGTAATGTCTTTTGCGAGAACATGGAGTCGCAATGAGATAAATTTTCCGAGTATTTTGTCGCGAATACCATGAAATTTTGGGAAGACTAATGATTGATCGGCAGTTTCCAGGACACTCTTCATTACTTTTTCATGCACAGATTGCAAATGGAGAAGAAATTTTCTGTAAGTAGCAAAAACTTCTTCCACAGTCTTCAAAAGTATCATATACTGCCTCTGTCAGATGTTTCAAGTTTCCTCGATTTATTGCATCCGTCCAAGCCGTACTCACGTTAGGTAAATGGACTGAAGTGATTATTGCTGCCTCACAATCATTACAACCGTTCGCACAAGCAAACACTGCCCAACCACAAAGGTAATAAAGCCCATAGTTTTATATTTCGGATAATTTACAATTTACCGAAATTTCAATGAAATTTTGTAAATCATCATTAGTAGTTTGGAGTTCAGTTTTTTTTTTTGCTTGAGAAATTCAATGTAGTACGGCTCATCATCGTCTTCATATGATGCAGACGCAGGGACACGTAATTACTGAGCCACTGCAATCAAGCACATTCGGTAGCGTAATTGGTGAGGTTTAGGGTGAATATCACCACCAGCTCGAACCTGAGAAAATAAATTTTCTACAGAACTAGAAGTCAGACGCCCCGTAAGAAGGTACTCCAATTTTTTTGTCAGAACTAGATCTTCTCGTAATTTTAGCGCAGTAGTAGTAGCCAGAATGATGCCCCGTTGTATCAGTTTCCATCTATTATCAGAGCTAACTTGTAGTTCTCTGATAATCTCAATAAAGCTCTGCAGAAACTCTACTCGTTCTAACGATGCGCCATCAGTTCCAAGTGAGTTACTTTTGTGCCGACAAACCATGAACTCATACCACTGACTGCATAATAAAATAAACCACCCAGTGGTCATAGCTGTTTGCGGAAGAAGACCAGTTTGCGCCGCTAGAATTAATGCATGTCCCATTTCATAGCTAAAAATTTTTCTAGCCAGTCCAACGTGCATTTTATCGAACTGTGATGGGTCTAAAATAGTAGTGGTGAAACTTTTTACTAGAACAGGCCCACCAAGTGATTGGTACTCTACAAGCTGTCGAACGTGGGTAATATTAACCTCTGAAGATGTTAAATTATTTGCTACAACCGTAGCCGCACTTAAAGTGAATGTGGACTTTAATAGTTGTGACCAAATTCGTTTTAGTACGTGTAGAACATCAGAGGTCCAATGGAGACGTTCATTAGGGTTACACGGATGCTGGTTAAAAAAAGAGACCAAATAACGACTGGAAGTAATACTATTTAATGTCCACATACCAACGTTGATTGATCTTTCATCCGTAGAAATACATTTCACGATGATTCCCTGCTGGTACAGTTTTTCAACGATTTGTTTGACATAATTCCACAAGACCCCCGAAGTAACAGATTTTCCAGTTAATGCATAATCGATTAATTGTTTCTAATGACTTGTCAACCCCCGAGCAACGAACGCAATCGCGTAAGAAGCCATTGAGTCAGCTTCAGTTGAATTCCTGGCTAATTCCGGTGTCACTAATTCAATAAATTTTCCAAGAGCGCGATCATACTCAACAGCACGGTCAATTGACATCTCATCTAATGCCAATACGCAATAATGAGTAGTTTGATCTTGTTCTTGTTTAATTTTCACCCCTAGCCATTCAATAATATTATCAAAAGTTCCAGGGGCGAAATTTAAGCCAGATAGTCGACTGTATAAAGTAGAGAAAGCAGGTAAGGGAAACCCTTCAATGTCCCTTAAATTTTTGTAGGCTTTAGTACCCATTAACAAGCGAATCCGAAGTCCTTTCTTTATAGTTTCTTCGGACCAATGTTTTGAATTTTTAGCAGCGTTATTTTTTAAAAGTAACAGCTGATCTGGATTCAGAAACTTCTTCAAGTTATCATCAAATCTTGATAATTTTTCATTTACCAGAGCAAGCTGAAATGAATTTTTGTCTGTTAATTTATTATTTTTCACTTTGTATAAATAAATATATTTCATTACTTCAACAACATTCAATCGCTTCCCAAGCGCTACAAAAAAAATATTGTCTTTTAAGGAGATTTTATTCAACAAGAAGTAAAAAATTTGGAAACATCAATTTAAATTCTACAAAATATTACCAAAAAAATTTTTGTGCTGCTTGGGTTACTCAATAATTAGAGTTTGATAAAAATAAGTAAATAAATTATTACATTTTGAGATACATTACCTCGGCTTTTAATGAAGCATTTTCTTCAAGAAGCTCATTAATCTGTTGTTCCAACAATGACTCGCGTGATGATTTCTCAGCGTTATCATTTGATTGCGCGTGAGGGTGATGGTCTAAACATCCAGTTAAATTTTCCTAAGTGTCTTCAATATTCTCATCTTCTGCAGAGATTTCTAATCCTGAATTTTTAATTAAATATTTATCGATTGAAATAATAAGTAAAAGTTGATAACATTCAGATGAAAATTTCAATTTAACAGAGTAAAATAAAATCCACACAGACAAAAAGGTTTACTGGAGTCAAGAAAATATTTTTCTTCCTAATTACTTTCTCGAGCGAAAAAAAAAATTTTTTTTGACACAAGAAATTTCACTTATTCCAATAAAGTTAATTCTCTTGCTTTAAGAAATACGTATCTCGATCCATTAAAATTTATTTAAGTCAAGAAAATCTTCTTGTTTCGAGAAAACTCAGCTTCCTGCTCCAAAAAATTTAGTTCTTGATAGAAGTAAATTTTCTTGCCCTGAGAAAATTTCTCTCTTGCTCCAAAAAGTTAATATAAAGATAGAAGTAAATTTTAATTAATATTTTTATTGATTAACACGTCAAATGGGAAGATTAAATAATATTGAATCATTTTTTTTAATTTCATATGTATAATTGTACGATAAATTAATATAAAATGAGTATCAAATATTCAAGAAAAAAATTTTCTCAAGGTGAGAAAATTTTTTTCTCAGCTGAAGTAGGTGGTGCTGCTTCCCTAAAGTATCTAAAAATCTTGATCAAATATTAAAATATATTGTATCAAGTATTTATGATAATTTGAATTAAGAAAAAATGACTTCCACCAAGAATATAATTTCAAGAAAAAGTTTTACTTTGACCAACACAACTTTGGTCTTCCTTCAGGCACCCCAAAATTTTCTAGAGCCAAGAATTTTACTCTCCAGTCAAGAAATTTTTCTTTCTTCCCGAGAAAAAATGTTTCTATATAATTATATATAATTGTATACAATTGTATATAATCATATATGATTATATATGGAATGACATATATAATTATATACAATTATATATGATCATACATAATTATATATAATCATACATGATTATATATGGAATTGTATATGAGGTTATATATAATCATATATAATTATATATAAGTATATATAATTATATATGCTTATATATAATTAACAGACATACAAATTATTTTTTTGAAAAAAAATTTTTTTTTGGTAATCACAAAAAGTGTAAAATGATGTTTATATTTACGTTTAAATAATTCTGAAATACAAAAATTTAAAAAGATATCATATCACTCACCTACGATCAATCCGGACACCCCAGATTTATGTCTCTTGCTTTTTACTGAATAATGATCATCATTATCATCATCAGTTTCAAAAACATCAAAGGGAGACGGAATTAAAATGTCTGGTGAAACATTTTGTTTCAATTTGTATGAGTGGTTGTCACTGTCAAACAACCCTTTACTAAAATGACCCTGTTAATAATTGAAAAAAAAAAGTATTAATTATTTTATTTATAAAGTGACCTTATAAAATATTATAAGGTACACTAGAAAGAAATACACTAGAAAAAAAAAAAAATTTATCAAAAATTATTATAATAATCACATCGTAATCCAAGACCAGAATTTTAAAATAAAATTTTTTAAGGTAGAATAAAATAAAATTATTAAAGATAAGATATTAAAAGTCTACTCCTGAATTACGATGTAACTCATCGTTTTCTATACTTCTTTTTTTCCGTGTATGCACTGATAAAAAGTTTAACTTGACCCAAAAGAGACAAAATCTTGAAACAAGAAAACCATGTGGAAGATAATAATTTTCTTGAGCCAAAAAAAAAATTTTTTGAATTCAGAAAAATGTACTGAAACGAAGAGTATTATCTTAGATTAAAAATTTGTTCTCTTCACTCAAAAAAATTATTCTTTTTCAAATAGCTTTCTTTTTTGGTTCAAGATTTTTTTTCGTCAGGCAAGTTACTTTTTTTATGATGGTGGTAAATACCTCACACAAACGAGAATTCTCAGTAATGGGTTTTAAAATTTTACAAGCAGTTGCCCATTTACTTCCCATCTCAACTGAACAAGAAAACCTCAGCATTTTGAAACCCTTTTCACTGCTGTTATGACAGTCAGGAAAGCTACATACACCCATGATCTGCGTTAATAAATATTAGTATAGAGATTGTTACATACAATAAAAAGTTATCCAAATGCAGATTTATAAAAAATAAATATCCATACTTACTTAATTTAGCTCTTCAATACACACTCTCAACAACAAAACGTTAAGAAAAAAAAATCGACATTTTTAAATAAATGACAATCGCGAAATTCTATACTACTTGTATCAATCAAATAAATTAAAAATTTTCATTTGACTATACACATACATAAATAAATATTTTTAAGAATAAATAATTGTCATTATAATTTCTATAAAAATATTAATTAATTAGGATAAGATATAATTTGCAGTTAATAAGTACAATCAGATACCTCATAAGGGTAACGTTGAATTCGAAATTTTCCACCAGTAGCATTTGAATTATGAAAAATTTTATTGTTAATATAACCCGATATTGTTCATTATATTTATTATAACATTTTGATAGAAATTTCAATAAATTAAAATGACTGTATACATACTAATTACTTACCTGTTATTAGACGAGCTCTAATTTAATTATTTTTACTAATAATTAATAAATAATAATAATACATTCAGTATAAGACCTGAAAATCTATTGGAATAATAAAAATTATAATGAAACTATAGAATAATTGTAAAAAAAAAAAAAAAAAAAAAAAATATTTAGAATTGCCGAGTTTCGAACCCGGACTTGGTAAATGAAAAGTTATCAAAAAGTGTAGGCGCCACGATAGAGCTTAACGTAAAGATATGAGAGGTAAATGATAAACTGCGTTTAGGAAAAACCGGTTTAACCGGAGAATTTACGGATGCAATAAAAGAAGCTACTTAAAGGTTTTTACTTAATTATTATTATTTATTATTATTGTTAGAGGGTGAAAATAATTTTTTTATGCAATGATTATTTATTAAATAAAATTTATTATTATTGCAAGAGTTAGAATGAAAATACTTTAGTTGCCGGATAGTGTGTCTGACAAACTCATGGTGGCGCGACCGCTTGACACATTTCCCATCATGCATTACAGGATTGGAATACCTTCTTATATATTATCTTACACTTAGGTATGGAGGTAGCGGGAAGTTGCAGGGATGTCCTTTAGGGTCAACCGTTTTCCTAATTTTTTTTTTGTTGCAGGCTAGGCGTATCGGATGTTGCTGGATGGCTGGAAGATGACGTGTGTAACATAACTCTTATAATTTAAGTTAGAAATTTAGTATTATAAGTGATAAAACAACTAACAAGAAAAATAGAAGCCTGTGAGGACCAATGAAATATCTGATACAGTCCCCACGCAGTCAAGAAAAGAATCGGAGCTTGCGAGGACCAATAAGATACGTAATACAGTCCCCAAGCAGTCAGCAACAGAAAACATGAGTAGTAGAAGAAGTCCCTCAGTACCGCGAAGAAGGGAGAACCACGGAGTGGCGTGCTCCGCGCATTTTCTCCCTCTATCAAACTCAACGGGTTAAAAGACGGCGCACTGCCGTGGAAATTCACTGTGAACCGAGGAGCTGAAGAAGACGGACTAAGCCAAGGAGGACTCAACAGCGGATTCAACAGCAGATTCAACAACGGATTCAACGGAGAAGTCAACAGCGAGTACAACAGCGAGTCCAGCAGCGGAGTTGGACAGCACAGGCCAGCGGGGAATCCAGAGCTGACAGAGTCAAGGGCGAGGATTGGGACAACACCAATCAAAGGGGCAGCGACAAAATCGGGAGACGGGAAGCCGTCCAGGTGTTGGAGCGGTGTCAACGACGGAGTCAAGGTCCAGTGACGGTGAACCTAATTCAAGGTCTGGAGAGGCACGGCGGAGTTTAACGCAAGGCCCGCGGCGAAAGTACCCAGGAGAATCCGGCGTGCAGAGTTAGTAGCGGAGTTGATCTCTCTGGAGATCGCTATTTTCTTCATTATATTATTCCATTTTATAATTTCGTTAAATAAAAACAAAATTTAATTCATTTTAAAACTGAGGGTTATCTTTGATGAAAAACCTGGTTCCCGGCGAGCTATTCTTTCGCTTAGAATAAACTAAAGTATTGTAACAGTGAAGATAATTTTACCTTAATGGAAAAATTAAATAATCGACACGTTACACGTGAGTGCCATGCCGTCTTAGCACTATTGTAGTTGAAGTTTATTTAATAAAATAAATTCCGTAGTTATTTATTAGAGAGAAAAGAAAAAAATTGTTCTTAAAATTCTCTTTCTCTCCCCCTTTTTTTTTTGATAAAAATAAAAAAAAAATTCTATTTTGGAATTCGATTGTTCTTTCTTTTCTTTTTTTAATTTCCCATGCCTCTTCTCCTATCTTCTAAATAGTTTTATTTAGAAATAGAGTATTAAATTAGATAGAAGTAGTTATAGTAACAGTTATAGAAATGGAAAAGGTATGTTAAAATTTTTCGTTAATAATTAGAAAATCTCCCGAGTTTGGGAGGAAAGAAAGACGAAAAAAAAAAAAGGAAAAATAAAAAAAATCGATATGTTATAATGATTATTTAGTATTTTTTTGTAAGAATAAACGATTATTGTAAGAAGATTAAATTTTTTGTAAATTAAAGAATGAAATTATTGGAGGTATGTATGTATATTTGTTTGTCTTATTCAAAAAAATTGCTCTTATAAAAGAGTTAGTGAGTATGTGTAAGTAAAGCGTGTGTGTGTGAGAAGCGGCACGGCTGGGGCGTGGCTTATCGGGATCCAGTTGCGATCGAGCGGGCGTTGGTAAGTTACCTTACCTGACTTTGCGGCTCTATTACAATTGCTGTTAGATGACTCTCCCTATCCTCTAAATTACTTATATTTATTCTTATTGAATGTTAAGCGTTCGAAATAAGAATTGTGAAAAAAAAAAATTTTTATGATTTTGTAATTTGGAAAGATTTTATATGGGTGACGCTAGCTCAATTTTCTTAAAGTTATTATTTATAAAGTATAATTATTATACATAAAAAATTTTTTTTAATATAAAAATAAAAATTTTATTTAGATATCTTGAATTAAACTGTTTATACAAACTGTTGACTCGTTTTTGGCAATTTTTAAATTTTTTGTTAAAACGAAATTTCTTAATAGAAAAGAAAAATTTCTATTATCATTTTAAGTTATTCTCTTACTTTTCCGCAAAGGAGCCATCAGTTTGTTTATGCAATAATTTCTTAATTAATAACCTTAAGTTCTACGATGTTAATGCTGGGGTTGTCATCTAGATCAGTGATTTGTAGTCTCTTAGTCGGAATGTTTTTGACTTTCTTAATGCTTCGATGGTCTCAGGAGCTTCTTTAGTTGTTACTTTTGTTGCCATGGAGACGTTCTTCTCGTTGTCGGTGTCGGTTCTTGTTGGAAGTGGTTTGTTAACTTCTGACAGATCTGATGTTTTTTCTTCGATTGTTTTCAGCTCGATTACGACTGGTTTTTCGTCTTATCTGCTGGCCTGGCGAGGTTTGGATAGGAATCGGCGGATAGTTTTCTGTATAGCTATCCCCCTTATGATAAGTGATATTATTTCAGTCGTTGATACCGATCCGATAGTTATTTTCCGGTTAGTTTCTTCTTTTTGATGGTCCAGGGATATTAGTGACATTTTTTCTTCGTTTTCTTCTAGCTCCTGACCCTAAGGTTCGAATTTGTCGATAATAGTAGCTGGGTTTTGACTTTGTGTGAATAAATTTGGATCTGCGTTGTTGATTTTTAGACTCGAGTTCAATGTTCCTAATGATAGGTGAAAACTCGAGGCGATGAGGTCTATTTTTGTTGACTCTCTGGCGATCCCTCGAATTGTGTATTCATTACAAGTTACTTGGCATCCTTGTTGGATGTGTATCAGCCCAGTTCCATTAATTTCGTGATTTTCGGCTGTTTTCCTGGACATCTCCATTGAATGTTTTCTTCCTTGCACGTTGAATATGCCTAGGTCTTTTTCTCTTTCATTTTTATCCAAGTCAATTTGTATTTTGGAATTATTCTTATATTACATTCCCGTAGATTTTCATTTTTTGGGTCTATTAACAATTTCATTCCACAATCTACCTCATTCTCCAACTTGGTTGTTTTAGACGGAAGGTCCGGTGGACATGTCATGTTTGGTCCGATGGGCTTGCAACTGTTGATGTAGTCTTGTTCAGCGAGAAAATATTCATCAAACGATGGCTCTGACACGAGGTATTTTGAGGTAGGTTGGATTGTTAATGTTGATATTTGGTCTCCAATTTTCTCGGGCTTGGGAAGTGATTTTAGCTTGTATTGGCGCCATTTTTACACGAAAATGTACAATAATAGTAAGCAATGGAATAATTGTTGTTTACGTTTATTTGTAGAGAAGCCAAAGCTAAGTAACATTATAACGTGATAATAAACAGTAATAATCAGTTACTTATTGAAATTTTGACAATTAATTTTGTTAAAATTAAGGTTGACAAAGCTGCTGTTCATTTATCAATGTCAAATAATAAATTGAGTTTAACAACGGTCCGAGCTTATTTTCCTCATGTAAGTGGACTCACGTACTTCAAGAAAGAAAACGTAAAATGCGGCCTTACATTAAATAATGATGAATTTGAATTAATACCAGGTGTTACGGAATATGAAGTTTATTCTGTGAATATTCTAAAAGCTTAGTTAAATTAATAAATGATTTACAATATTTATGTTTATTTACATTAAGTTAATTCATAACATCTAATAGTTTGTTTACATTCCATCAGAGCATAACCAAAATGATTTAAAACGAAAAAGAATCCATCAAATAATGGATATCTTTGAGAGGAAACGGGATGAAAATTTAACAGACCAGGATATTCACGAAAATAAAGTAAGAAAATTATAAATAATGTACTAGACAATCAAATAATATTTAATAACTTTGAGATTCGAATATTTCTCTGAAAGTTATTATTCAAATCAATTATGCATTTATCTTATATCAAACTGTATAGTAGTTTTTAATTTTGTTTATTTTTAATTATTTTATTGCAGCAAATAAAAAAAACAAGAATTGTGTCAATCGGGTGGAAGGACAAAGCAAATGCTAACGAAGATGTTTTTAAGCAAATGAGAGATCCCTACCGTGGGATACTGTTCTTATGATGAAATAAAAAAATTAGCAGTTGAGGCTATGAAAAATATATATAACGATAATAATTGGGGTAATTCATTGATCCAGTTAGCAAATTCTAATGGGGAAATTTTCGACAGATTCACTGCACCAATAGGAAAGAAGTTTACATTTTGGGAGTTTTGTCACAGTAAATTGAAATGCAGAAATTCTCAATTACGACTACTTTTATTAACTACGACTCAAGAAAAGCATGCTTCCATAAAAAGTGGAGATATTGTGAAAAGTGTGCCACAGAAATTAACTACGATTCAAGAAAATCATGCTTTTGTAAAAAGTAAAGATAGTGTAAAATTTGTATCACAGGAAAAAGCTACGACGTCAACACAGCTTAATTTCAATCACAAATCTTTATCAAAGGTTCCGGTAGCTGGATCGCGACTACGTTTTTCTGTATCAAATAAGAAAGGATCTTCAAGCATTACTTTGGTAAACCATATCTCAATAGATAAAAAAGATAACGATGTCGGCTCCATACGTCTTAATAAAAAATTCAGCTTATACTGAACTGCCAACACCAGTATCTAAAAAGGAAGATGAAGTAATTTAAACCTATCGATACCAACTATTGAAGAAGACCAAATTAAATTTACTGATAATATCCTTGGACGAGGTTCATTCGGCTGCGTTAAATTAGCGACTTGGCATGGTACCTGAGTCGCCGTCAAATGTTTAAATCCTAATGATAAAATTATGTATTTGCTACGAGAAATTAATGTAATGGACAAAATCAGACACCCCAATATAATTTCAATAATGGCTGTATGTTTTACAGATTTAAAAACTTACATTATAATGGAGTATTTCCAAAGCTCTAGTCTAACATCGTTTATTTTTGATGTAGAACATGATTTAGAATACGCAGTGAAAAAAAATAGAAATTAATTAATTTCTTTACAAATTCGCAAAGGTATTTCCTACCTTCATGAGCTAAATCCAGTTGTCCTTCACAAAGATTTAAAGCCTGATAACATCGTGATTAATAAAAATTTTGAAGTAAAAATTTGTGATCTAGGGTTAAGTAAAATTTGTGATATTATGCCACCTTTAAACACAACAGTTGGTCAAAATTTCCATGGCACAACAATTTATATGGCACCAGAGATATTAATAGATAATGAACCGAGAACAGTGCACTCTGATGTGTGGTCTATGGCTTGTTGCATCACGGAACTTTTCTCCGAAAAAAGTGTTTGAGATGTTACTCTAATCTTCACACTTCCAAATTTACGAAAAACTATTTTGAAATTAACGAAGCCAAGTGGTTTAGCAGAAATACCTATATCTATCCGTGAGCATGTAAGTGCATGTTTTGAACACGAACCAACAAAAAGGCCGAAAGCCTTAATATTGCTGGAACTGTTCAAGCGTTTTTACAAAAACGATCTTAAAATTGTTACAAAAAAACCATAAAGAAATATTGCTGATAGGAATAATTCATGGTTGAAAAACAAAAATTTCCATTCACAATTTAATTAGCAAATTACTATCTATAGATATCGTAAATTGCGTCAAATACTGCCAACCGCGAGAAAATTGGTTTATTCATTTAAAAGTTAGTGAGGTTTGAAAATTTAAAAAATATTGTTCTATGATACTTCTATCAGACTTTTGAGCTCGAAGAGCTCAAAATAACACAAAAATTGTATTTTTGAACTCGAAGAGCTCAAAAACGTCATTAGTGCAGTTTTATGCACCTAGGTATGGAACTAGCGGGAAGTTGCACGGATGGCCTTCAGGGTCTACCGTTTTTCTAATTTTTAACTTCCCGCTACGAAAATCGAAGATTTTCAAAAATCGGGAAGTTATTGTTTTCACCCTGTTTTGCAAAAACCGAGTTTTCATTAGATCTCGACGTTTGAAGATCACAGGAAGCTTCCCTGACTATCCCTGCGAGGTTGTCACGGTGTCTGTATGTATGTGTGTGTGTATGTGTGTATGTGTGTGTGTGTGTGTTGTGTGTGTGTGTGTGTGTGTGTGTGTGTGTGTGTGTGTGTGTGTGTGTGTGTGTGTGTGTGTGTGTGTGTGTGTGTGTGTGTGTGAAAGTATGTGAACCGCTTATAACTTTTGAACGGCTTGACCGATTTCATCGCGGTTGGTGCCATTCGGAAGGGCTTAACGATACTTAGATTTTGAATACTATTTGGACCGATTCAGATCAACAGATTTTGATAAATCTTAAAAAAACTAAAAAAAAAATTTTTTTCAAATGTGGTTTTTTTGGAATAACTTTTAAACGGCTTGATCAGCTCTTTAAAACTTTAAAACTAATCAGCTCTTAACCTCAAAAAACCACGTCGATCGCCACCAGTCCGGTCAAAATCGGTTGATTCGTTCGAGAGATATCGTGAACGATAGAAAACCGAAAAAGTGTTTTTTCGGAATAACTCCAAAATTTCTAGCGCGATCGATTCAAAATTTAAGAGTCTTCGTGAGGCTTGAAAAATTGCGTCGAATGCTACCAACCGCGTGAAAATCGGTTTATTTATTCAAAAGTTATTGTGGTTTAAAAATTCCAAAAATAGTGTCATCAAATCCCTATCAGACTTTTGAGCTCGAAGAGCTCAAAAGCATAGGAAAACAATCTCTTTGAGCTTGGAGAGCTCAAAATAATCCATAAATTGTATTTTTGAGCTCGAAGAGCTCAAAAACGTCATTGGTGCAATTTTAAGCGCCTAAGTATGGAATTAGCGGGAAGTTGCAGGGATGGCCTTCAGGGTCAACCGTTTTCCTAATTTTTTTTTTTTTTAATCAATTACACAATTTTTTTCTTAAAAAATGAATGAGCGTTACGAGGCGTGCACTTTTGGATTTTCCAAACTTTTTTACTTTATTTCAGATATTTATAGTGAATTATTTATAATTTATTATTATTAACATCCCGCTAAGAAAATAGAAGATTTTCAAAAATCGGGAAGTTATTGTTTTCACCCCGTTTTGCAAAAATCGAGTTTTCATCAGATCTAGACGTCTGAAGGTCGTAGGAAGCTTCCCTGACTACTCCCGCAAGGTTGTCACTGTGTGTGTGTGTGTGTGTGTGTGTGTGTGTGCGTGTGTGTGTGTGTGAAAGTATGTGAACCGCTTATAACTTTTGAACGGCTCATTCGATTTTATCGCGGTTGACGCCATTGGAAAGGGCTTGTCCAAACTTAGATTTTGAGTATAACTTGGACCGATTCGGATAAGTAGATTTTGAGAAATCTTAAAGAAACTAAGAAAAAAAATTTTTTCAAATGTGGTTTTTTTTAATAACTTTTAAATGGCTTCACCGATCAATTCTAAAAACTAATCAGCTATAAATAATAAAAAACTACGTCGATCACCATCAAGCTGGTAGAAATCAGTTGATTCCTTCAAGAGATATCGTGAACGAAAGATAACCGAAAAAAGTGTTTTTTTCGGAATTACTCCGAAATTTTCAATTTGATCAATTAAAATCTGAAAATACTTTATGAGGCTGATAAAACTTCATCGAATGTCACCAACCGCGTGCAAATCGGTTGATCCATTCAAAAGTTATTGCGGTTTGAAAATTCTAAAAACAGTGTTCTATGAAACGTCTATCAGACTTTTGAGCTCGAAGAGCTCAAATGCATAGAAATAATATCTCTTTGAGCTCAGCGAGCTCAAAATATCACATAAATTATATTTTGAGCTAAAAAATCTCAAAAACGTCATAAGTACAATTTTAAGGGAGTATTCTACTGTAAAGGCATGAATTTCGCCCGGTTTTAGAAGCGCTGTACGAAGGAAACAAAAAATATTTTTATAATCAATTTTTTTATCATTTGTTTATTGATGTTTTATTATTACATAAAAAAATTATTTAAAAAAAAAAATTAAAATTGACAAAGTTATGAGCAGTCAAACTGGGGGGTCAAAAAAAAAGAGGGTGTCCTGGCGTGCATTATTCCAATCCTCCTGGTGATCTGAAACATAAAAAACAGACGAATTCTTAATTATTATAGATGCCGCTATCGTATAACCTTTGGATAAGTTAAAAAAAAATTTTTTTTTAAAATGGCAGTTTGAAAAAAAAATTTTTTTTTTCATATTCTTTTAACAATTCCGAATTTTTTAAAAATACTAAATGAGAAGTTATAGTTTTGGGCAAGGTTCACGAGATGAAGCGACGTATAGAGAACATCCTCTTCAAATTTGAAGTAAATCAGTTTATTTGAACTCGAGATATCCTTACCGCCAGCTCGAAAAAAGTAGTTTTGAGAAAAACGCGTTCAACGTATTGAGACAAGTTTTCGACAATTTGACTTGTAGAATGTATGGTACAGAATACTTACATATTTTTAGTTGGCGATTCCTGCTCCATATAAGAATCCTTCCTCTACTTCAAAATGCTCATTCTCCGATGTTCTCTTGTGAAGACGTGCAGTTCTACCCTCCTTTGATGCCTCTGAAGTCCGGAGTTCCGAGCGCTCGATACGCGCTTCGTCCCGTCTCGCTGCAAAAGCATTAGCTTCTGGGCCAATCGTGATTCTCATAACATCTAAGAATTTTAATATAGGCATAAAACCTTCATTAAAAATACTAACTGCGAAGAAAGTGGCAATTTCAATTGTCTTCGGTCCAGCGTGAATGTGCTTCGGAGCAAAAGTCCAAATTAACGAATTTAAAGATTCGTTATCATTTTGGGTTTCAGAACCCAAACATCGTTCCAATAAAGAATCAGCTGATAAACTTTCATAAATTGGTTTTATTACTTCTAGAACTTTGTCATTTAGAGGAGGATTTTTGTGGTCAAATTCGTCAATAGTGCCGTCTTCTATTGCCTTCTGATACTTGCATCAACTAGATGAACAATTCATGTGCTGAGGATTTTCGTTAGTTGGAATTTTATGAAAGTAGGTTGCCCACACATCTCTTGTTTTGCCGCCAAGGCAAAGGAGAGTTGGTCACCCTGACTCTCATGACTATACTAAACCCTAACTATACTCAAGACTTGACAAGAGTCATTTCTATGACTGTTTACCACGAACACGTCCAATAACACGTTTGTAATGGCTGCCGCACCTGCGCACCATGAGCTAGCGGGAAGAAGCCCGGCCGGCACGAAGCACGAGGCGCCAGACGCCATATGCACAGTTCAGTTGTGTTTGGGACTTGTAACCGACACAATATACCCGCTAGCCTCACTAACACTGATCCTACTTTGTGCCTTTTTCTTTGTTCAATAATTTATATAACAGTACATTCGCTATTTGATTTCAATTCAATTCATTAAATTATTAATTTGTGTTCTTTATCGCCGTAAAAAATAATATAATTTCAGAATAATTAAATTTAAATTTGATACTTGTGACTCAGTAGTTTGTTGGCATCGCAGCCATTGTTTAACTTGCACGCCGTGAAATAAAGAAGCGTGATTTCATCATCTTTAATTAATTGTTTTAATTTCAAGTCTCTTTGGACATAATTAAAAATAAAATAAATTTCTAATAAATTTAACTTCATAATAAAAATTATCTTGTAGAACAAATTATCAAACGTAGTGCTTCCCACGTGTTAAATATTGACATTATAATTGATCTAGACTCGTGTGAATATTTGCATTAAATTCAACCAATTTAAGTTCCAATTATTATCACGAAACATATTTAATCTAAATAATTAACTTTCAACTGATCTCAATTTAACTAACTAACTATTTCATATTCTCAATTCATAAAAACATTTGATCCTCTCGGATCTTTATCAGCAGGTTGACGGTTGACCTCAACAACCTAACGGCGGCTGAGATCATCTCTCACCCCTATTGTGCGCCTAGTACAATTATTTATACTTACACACACACACAGTTTCACATCATACGCATCTGTATCTATCTTCGAGGAGTTTTTCTCTAGTCATTGCTAGAGTTTTCTCCCATTGGGGAATAAATTAGTTATAATTATTCACCCCAACATCGAGTGTTTTATTTTAAAATTAGAATTCCTGATCCTGATCCTAAATAATCAAGAAGAACAAAATAATTACGGAAACTCTCCTTCTTGGAGAGTTTGCGTCAAAACATCTCTCTTCATGTCTTCAACAGAATCTGGATTTCAACGAATTGCCAAACCATAATATAAAGACAATTCATTGATAAGCTTATCAGTGAGTTTACTAGCGCCTTTGCTACCAATACCTTTATTATCTTTTTTTGCTTTACGTAACCGTGAACCCATGCGTTTTTTAACATGCCCAACACACTCCTTTTTTTCTACTACCGGGTTATCATTGTAGGGGTTAATATTAAGAATGCCCTTGAAAGTAGGATAAAGGACATAAGTAGGGACTCAGGAACGCCTACCGTCTTTTGTTAACTTGTAGCGGTCGGACCGGAACCGATGTCACGTCACTAAAACGGCTATAACTCATGAAATAATAGGAATTTTAAAAAATCCTTTTAATGACATATTTTTGAATATCTAAACTTTGAAAATATGAAAAAAAAAATTTTCGATTTTTTCAAAATTCTACAGTAGAATACTCCCTTAAGCGCCTAGGTATGGAATTAGTGGGAAGTTGCAGGGATAACCTTTAGGGTGAACCGTTTTACTAATTTTTATTGTTTGTATACATCGCCGTAAATCATTGTAATATAGTACCTAATTTTATTATAAGCTTGTTTCAGCTTCTCGAGCCAATACAAGGTCCAACGATGGGTATCGGGACAGGTAACAAAGGAAATGTTCAAGTTTTATAATATTGATTATTGGTAATAAATCATAACATTTACTCGCACGGTTGAAGCCCTATAATATCCATCGCGAGCAAAGAGACTATTAAATTTGGGCCTCGTTACAATATGGTTACTTTGGTTACAATATGGTTAGGATTATAACTCGTTATAATTACAAATATAAATAATGCTGTGAAGCGGGAAAGAATAGGAGTTACGGTTATTATTACGTGAAGCGTTCCACATTTACGCAACAGGATATTGGTAGAAAAGGATTGAGAAAGGAATGTGGAGAGGATAATCTTAATGTGAGTTTATAGAATATGCGAGAAAAAAAATTATTAGATAGCTTGGACTGGGATTCGAACCTCGTTGTCGAACACAAGGCCTCGAACGGTTTACGGTGACAAAAATTAAGCAGACACGCGGTAGCCCGCTTGGTGTGAGGTAGAAACGCGGGAGCTCGCATAGTGTGAAGAGTGTGGATCTAGCGCCTTGTTATGAGACCCTTTTTGGTGAGTACTCGCAAATTGAGCTAAAATTATTATCCGTATACTGCTGTCTCCTGGCTTGAGTAATTTGTTCATTTATTGCTTATTAAAATCGTTATCGATTTGTCGGTCGATCCCGTAGCGAGTAAGGGTTATTATCATAAGCGAATACTTGTACCTGTCCTGAAAGCCGCGTGTTGGGTCCTCGATATAGCTAGCAATCTTTTAAATTGAGATATTACGTCATCGTTAATTATTATTATCTTTATTTTGTTTAAGATTTCTCAAGTTATTTTTCTTTGTTTTTTGAACGTCGAAGCCATTAAATAATATTATACTGACCATTAATGGCAAAAATCGATAATTGAAGTGTTATTTATATTTTAAAACGTAATTGAAATTGATAATATTTTATTTCACTATGGAATTATTTTTGTTGTAATTATTTGCGTTAAAATTAAAATACTGAAACGACAATTGACATTTGTAGATTATAATATTGGATTAAAATTAATAATTGTACGCAACAACATTATCATTATTATTATATAGTCTACCCGATAGAGGGATTCGGCTCTGGACTTGAGGAAATTCCTAAGGAAATTCGTTAAATAAATAGTTTATTTGTTTTATTATTGATATTTGCGGCTGACTTACTAATATTTTAATTTATGTGAATTACTTCCTTCTTTCTTAGGACTATCCTAATATTAGTATATTATTTATCTTTCCCTTGAATACCTGCAGATTGGCCCTGGAAAATCTGAGGTTTGCTATTTCCTGATAAAGAATAGCTGGCGTCCAAAACCGTGCACTAACCCAGCCTGAGGAAAAGCTGCGGGCTGCTTGGGAGGCTAAGAGTTACCTTCCAAGTCATTTTTTTGTTTATTTAGTATTTTTGGTTAATTGTTGGGTGACCTGGAGAAGGATAAGTGACAACTGGCCTCTCCACCGTCAATTGAAACTGATTTTTTTGTTATAAATTTTTATGTAAAAATTAATTCGTTTTATTTTATTTAACTAAATAAAGTTTTCATAATTATTCGATAGAAAAATCTGCTTATTATTTGTGATACATATCTCTTGGTGTATTCTGACCCCCCGCCTCAGGGCACCTCGCTATTTTGACATTTTTCCGGGAAAATTCGATTTTTTTAATAAATGAGATCTATGGACACGATGAATCAGACATTGGAGTGTAAATATAGACTACATTTGAAAATTATAAAGCTTTATCTCTAGCTAACATTATTTAAATCAATTGAATTTTCTCTAAACTTGAATAAATGACGTCTATAGCTATATTACATTATAGTAATATTTATATAGTCCACACGAATTTTTCATATATTTTATATATTCCACAAATATGAGAAATATCATATAGGTATATAAAATATATGAAAAAAATCGTGTGCGTACTTAAATGAAAGATCTCGATGAGCGAAATATTAGGATAAGCTTATATCTTAAAAAATGTCAATAACTAAGAAGTGACGTTTTATTTTGTCTGATAATGATATTTTTAACCATCTAAGTTCATCCTGGAGTTAGACTTACCGAGACCTTGCATTTGAATACCCACAAAAATTTTTCCATATATTTTAGACATATGATACATCTCATATTTGTAATATATAAAAAAAAAACAATTAGGAAAACGGTTGACCCTGAAGGCCATCCCTGCAACTTCCCGCTACTTTCGTAATTAAGCGCTCAAAATTGCACTTATTAAGTTTTTGAGCTCTTCGAGCTCAAAAAAATGATTTTTGTGTAGTTATGAGCTCCCTGAGCTCAAAAGTCTGATAGAAGTTTAATAATACACTATTTTTTGAATTTTCAAATCGCAATAACTTTTGAATGAATGTACCGATTTTCACGCGGTTAGCGGCAATCGATGCAGTTTTTCAAATTCTATAATGTATTTTCAAACCCAAATTGATCAGACCAAAAATTTCAGTGTAATTCGAAAAAAACACTTTTTTTCGATTGCGTTCGTCAACGATAACTCACGAACGAATCAACCAATTTTAAACAAGCTTGATAGCGATCGACGTGGTTTTTCGATGTTATAAGCTGATTAGTTTTTGAAATTGATCGGTCGAGCCGTTTGAAAGTTAATCGAAAAAAACCACATTTGAAAAAATTTTTTTTCGCAGTTTTTTTAAGATTTCTCAAAATCTATCAGTCCGAATCGGTCCAACATTTACTCGAAATAAAAGTTTAGTCGAACCCTTTCAAATGGCACCAACCGCGATCAAATCAGTCGAGCCGTTTGAAAGTTATGAGAGGTTTACATGCATACACACACACACACATACACACACACACACACACTCCTGCCTTGATGGAGAGCATTGTAACGGAGCTTTTCCCCAAACACCCACCGCGGGAGAAGAAACACTACACTAAGTTCCCATCTCTTTCCAGCGATTGCCTCCTTAGCTGTATCGACCCCCAGGTTGATCGCATCCAGCGTTGATCGTCCTTTCCGGAAACCATACTGGCCTTCTGCTAGGAGTGGATCGATGGCTGCTTTTATTCGTTAGTGCATTATACGCTCTAATATCTTACCCGCTGTATCCAGCATACAGAGTGGTCGGTAGGATGATGGCTCGTCCGGTAGCTTCTTCCCTTTAGGAAGAAGTACAAGTCTTTGCTGTTTCCATCTTCTGGGAAAAATCCCTTCTTTGAGGCACGAATCGTAGGTATCTAAGAATAGATTTGGCGCTGCTATATTAGCTGTTTTTTAAGCAATATTCGGGATTCCATCCAATCCCGGCGCCTTATTATTCCCTACTCGGTTGCACGCCTCCATCAGTTCCTCTTCTGTGACAGGTGGAAAGTCTTCTCGATTCAGTAGCAATGAAGAATAGCCGAACTTACTTTGTCGAGGAAACAGCGTAGAAACTATTCTTTCCAGGAGCTTTGGACACGTAGGTGATGGCATTGGCTGGCGCTTCAGGTGGGTCATGACGACCCTATACGGTCTGCCCCATGGGTCCTTTTCTACCTCATCGACAAGTTCCTTCCAACAGCGTCTTTTGCTATCTTTGATGGCGTTGTTCAGTTCTCGAAAGGCCTTTTTATATTCTGCGACCAGCTCCGCAGAGTTAGGTCGTCGGTGGCCACGCTGTGATAATCTTCTCTTTTTGTAACAGGCTGTGCGAAGGGCGTTAATCTGATCATTCTACCAGTGCACCGATGGTCTTTTATTGATGCCACGCTTACGGTGCATGCAGGTGTCGCACGCCTGGGCAATTCTCGTCATTAAGTCCTTCGTCTTCTCTACAGCATTTCCTGTGATGATGGTCGAGTCACTGTCTAAGGCTACTACCAAAGCTTCCGAATCAAAGTCTTTCACTTTTTATCCAGCTGCATTAGTTTGTCTAGTTGCTCTTTAAAGGTTCCGGTCAGCCGATATTTCCCAAAGTATTGCACTGTGGTCGCTGGCGGTGTAGGTGTTTAAGACTTCCCAAAAATAGTTTCCTTTTAATAAGCTGCTGCTGACGAATGTGAGGTCTATTATCGAACTAGCCTCTCCCTTGGTATATGTTGGTGTCTCACCGATGTTGAGAAGGACCACGTACAGTGAGGCCATTGCTTCACGTAGTGCCTTGCCTCGCGCATTAGTCTGCTTGCTGCCCCAGTCTACCGCCCAGGAATCGAAGTTCCCTGCTATAGCTACTGGGTAGTATTGCTTTGCGTCTTCAGTCAGTCGATCTGACTCCATTCTCTGGAGTGCCTCTTTGTATACCGGGCACTTGTATGTGCCGGCATGATGGGCAGCCTTCTCTGCGCTCTTATTTTCCACGTATAATACACACTTCGCTGGGTTTTTACAGTCCGCAATCTTGTGTCCTTCTTAGCCGCATCTGATGCATAGCTTGGATCGATCTGTCTTGCTTCTGCACTGGGATCACCGGTGCCCGAAACGCCAGCGTTTGTAACATTGGGTAGGTTTTCTCGTGGCTCTAATTCGGCAGTTGACCCAGCCAATTCGGATTTTACCGCTTCCTTCGAATATCTTCTGAGCTGCTGCAGCCGGTAGTGTCACGACAGCGGTTTGGTCACCTCTGTAGGCTTTGCGGATCTTGATTGTCTCTGGTGGTATTTCGCAGAGCTCCTTGGTTACCGTATGCAGGGCAGCCTGAATATCCTCCTTTGTTGTGGTGTCATCTAGGTCTCGGATCTCGATGTTTTCTTGTGGCCCTTTGCAGATCACTTTGGCCTCCTCCTTAAGAATGTATGCGATGGTCTGTTGCAGGCCATGGCCTTTGTCCACGCTCTTCCGCGAAATCGTAATCAGCAAGTCCCCGCTTCTGGTCTTGTTGATCTTGTCCACCGTTGTGCAAACCTGCTCATCAGGGACGTCCTTCTTTATGCGACGCAGAATCTTGGCGTACTTTGTTTTCTCGGCCGGGCGGATAATCAGTGCGTCGGGTCTAATCCATTTGAGCGGTTTTTTGCGCTAAGGCTCTGGCCTAGGCTTCTTTGAAGGCTCCTATGAGAGCTGTTCTTTGCCTAGCCTCCGTTTCTCTTTCCTTGTGTGGACATCTTTTCAATCAGTCGCGTCTTTTTTTCGGCGTCCTGCTTCATCACGTTTTTCGGAGGACTTGGTTTCAAGTCCTTCCTCTTGTTAGACTTGTTGGAAGTATGACCTTCGTCTTTAGCATCAGATTCACCGTCACCATCGCCTCCGGTGTCCATTGATTCTTAGATCTCCACAGTAAGTTGACTGCTCTTCTCCGGCGTAAGACGAGGAGTGAGTCGTCAGAGTGACTGCCATTCTTCGTCCAGTTTTTTAAACCTTCGAAGGGCGTTAACTACCCCGGTTGCCTTGGCCTTTATCTCTTTATGGATATTGACCTTTGATTGGACAAACTCATGCAGTTCGCTGGTCAGCTTTTCGAGGCGTTCCAGCGCTTGCGTCCGCTTCATCTCAGCAGTTACTGTAATCGCTGCTTCTTGGGCGTAAGGCCCACTAATACTCCTGTCCTTTTCTTGTTTTTTCGTTTCTTCCATGATTTTGAGTGATACTCCAAAGCAAAAGGTCGTCTCCGAACGCGATGCCTCCGGAAGTGGAGGGGTGATCACTCTTACAGCTACCTCTATGCTTCTTTCATCGGCTTCCTCTTGCTCCCGTGGGTGCGGCACGTAGATGCCGGGAGTTACCACGTACACCGCGCTATAAGGATCATTTCGCAAATCTCTTTTGAGCAGTGTCACCGTATCCGCTTGCGTACGTGACCCTAGGTCAGATGGTGTGACCAACCCTTCCTGCCGAAAGGGGAGTTTTCGTTTTTTACCGCGAGAGCTATTTTATTTTGCTCTTACCCTCTGCCTCGGAGAACAGCGAGCTTTCTCCAACCCACAAGGATACACGGACGGTGGCTGTTACTCTTCAGCTCCGATGCCTGATTTGGTCCGCGAGGGCTATTTTATTTCGCCCCAATCCGCCGATCTTACGACCGGTTAGGACCCCCCCTAACCGCCACCTGGAGACGCGCCCGGTGGGAGTTTGGCTTCTTCCAACGGGTGTGTGTGTGTGTGTGTGTGTGTGTGTGTGTGTGTGTGTGTGTGTGTGTGTGTGTGTGTGTGTGTGTGTGTGTGTGTGTGTGTGTGTGTATGTATCTAAACTTCTCATAACTTTTGAACTTCTTGACCTATTCGATCGCGGTTGGTGCCATTCGAAAGGGTTCGACTAAACTTAGATTTTGAATACACTTTGGACTGATTCGGACCAGTACATTTTAAAAAAACTAAAAAAAAACTACAAAAAAAAGTTTTTTGAAATGTTTTTTTTTTTTTTAATTACTTTTAAATGGCATCACTGATCAATTTTAAAATCTAATCAACTCTCAACATCAATAAAAAAAAAGGCCATTCGGCAGCCGAAATGGAAGTAGATTTCATAATGAATATAAAAAAAAACTACTAGGATTGTATACAAGAAAAAAAAAAATTAGGAAAACGGTTGACCCTAATGGCCATCCCTGCAACTTCCCGCTAATTCCGTTAATACCAACAATCTGTGTGTTGTTTTAAGCTCTTCGAGCTCAAAAAGATACCTTTTCTATGCTTTTGAGCTCTTTGAGCTCAAAAGTCTGATAGAAGTTTCATGGAACACTATTTTTTGAATGTTCATACCGCAATAACTTTTGAATGAATGAACCGATTTTTACGCGGTTGGCGGCATTCTACGTAGTTTTTTAAGCCTTATGAATAATTTCTAAGTTTCAATTGGTCAAACTAGAAATTTCGGAGTAACTCTGAAAAAACACTTTTTTCGGTTTTCTTTCGTTCACGATATCTCTCGAACGAATCAACCGATTTTGACCAGCTTGGTGGCAATCGACGTGGTTTTATGATGTTAAAAGCTGATTAGTTTTTGGAATCGATCGGTAGAGCTGTTTGAAAGTTATTCCAAAAAATGTCGAAGTTATGTTGAAAAAATCCTTATTTCCAAATATTTCGTCGAGGATATCTCTCGAACTAATCAACCGATTTCCACGTTTTTGGCGGCAATCGACGCAGTTTTTTAACCTCTGAAATTATTCTATATCATTAAAAACGATCCGAGAAGAAATGACGAAGTTATGTGAAAAAAACAGTTTTTTCGGTTTTTTTCGGTTTTATTTCGTTCACGCTATCTCTCGAACGAATCAACCGATTTTGACCGGATTAGCGCCGATCGGCGTGGTTTTTTGACGTTAAGAGCTGATTAGTTTTTGAAATTGATCGATTGAGCCGTTTAAAAGATATTAAGAGATATTTAAAAGAAAAAAACCACTTTCAAAAATGATTTTTTTCTAATTTTTTTTGAGATTTTTCAAAATTTCTCAAAATCTATCGGTCCGAATCGGTTCAAATTCTCAGGAAATCTAAGTTTGGCGAAGCCCTTTCGAATGGCACCAACCGCGATGAAATCGGTTCAACCGTTCAAAAGTTATAAGTGATTCACATACTTACACACACACACACACACACACACACACACACACACACACACACACACACACACACACACACACACACACACACACACACACACACACACACACACACACACACACACACACACACACACACACACACTCGGGGCAGAAGAGATACTGCTACCGGGCGCGTCTCCCCGAGCGGATGGGAGAACGCTCGCTGTCCTTGGATGACACTTAATCTCTTAGTTGATGAGGTACAGCGGGTAGGAGCCAAGCAAAATAACCAAACAAAATACGCTCCCGTGGACAAAACTCCCCTTTAATGGGTTGGTCGCACTAACTGACCTAACAAGACGATCGTTCTCTGCTGTGACCCACTGGGAGTGACCGGAACCTGTATCGTAGTTTCCGACGATGCAGGCCACGGCTGATGTGAGCTTGCTCTACCGAGGTGTAAGTTGCAGCAGTGGATCAGGAGCCAGCCACTTCGGGCCTTGATCAGGAAGTACGCAGTGAGTGTTAGAGATCGGAATCTTCACCGCTCCGAGCGAGTCTAGTCCGTCCGTGTATTCCGGGACTGGCTAAGTGTCGGCTAGGCCTCAGGGAACTGGGGTAGGAGTACTATCTCCGAGGGTACACCCGTTCCTAGTTATGGCAACCCGCTCCACTCCGTACGATGCGCTGGTAAATTAAAAAGTATGAGTAATGCACAGGAAACAAACAAGAGTGAAAACGGGCCTCATGCCCAGCAAGACGCACTGCTACTTAGTGCAAAGATGAAGAGGACAGATGCGCTGGCACATCTGGAGAAGCTAGTCTGTGGACTGCAGGACTTTCTCCAAACCAAGCAAAATGTCCACAAGGAGATCAAGTCGAAGTCGACGAACATCTGCAGTGCCCTGAGAAGGTTCAAAAAACTGGACCAAGAATGGCAGGAAATCCAACAACAACACGGTAATATCGTGATGAAGACGAGTGTGACAGCGGTTCCACCAGCAAAAGCCGACACGTTTGTCGAGGAGATGGACACAGGTGGCGAGGGTGACGTCGAGTCAGTTGTCGGAGACGGAGAGGAAACTGGAACTGAAATCAGGCCTGGGAAAAGGAAAGAACGAAATTCCCCAGACTCAATGACCAGCCGTACTAAGAAGAAGAAGGACCTTAAACCAAGTCCCCCGAAAAACGCGGTAACACAGAACGGCGGAAAAAAGGAGGTGAATGAATGGCAAAAAGTCCAGTCAAGGAAGTCCAAGAGAGAGCAAGCAGTAGAAAAGCTCCAGAAGCAACCGCCGGAAGAGTCCAGGCCAGAGCCTAATCGGAAAGAACCGTGCAAACGGATTAGGCCGGACGCACTGATCATCCGCCCCGCAGAGACGGAAAAGTATGCTGAAATTCTGAAGCGAATAAAGCAGGACGTCCCTGACGAACAGGTCCGTACTACAGTGGATAAGATCCAAAGAACTAGGACCGGGAGCTTGCTGATTACGCTTTCGAGGAAGAGCGCTGACCGAGGCCAAGCCTTACAGAAGACCATCGCGGACATCCTCCAAGAAGACGCGAAGGTAATCTGCAAAGGGCCACAGGAAGACGTCGAAATCCGAGATCTTGACGGTACCACAACCAAGGAGGATATTCAGGCTGCATTGCAAACGGAAATCGGAGAAACCTGCGAGATACCACTAGGGACAATTAAGATTCATAAGGCCTACAGAGGTACTCAGACAGCTGTTGTGACACTACCAGCAGCTGCAGCGCGCAAGATATTGGCAGGAAGCGGTAAAGTCCGGATCGGCTGGACCAACTGCCGAATCAGAGCTACGAGGAGACCAATCCAATGTTTCAAGTGCTGGCACTTTGGACATCTTGGATCCCAGTGCAAGAGCAATGTGGATCGGTCTAAGCTATGTATTAGGTGCGGACAAGAGGGACACAAGATTGCTGAATGCCAAAACCCAGCGAAATGTGTATTATGCGCGGATCAAAGTGCGGAGAACTCGGCTCATCATGCCGGCGCATCCAGGTGCCCAGTATTTAAAGAGGCACTCCAGAAGATAACAAACAAACAGACATGAAGATATTGCAGCTAAACCTAAACCATTGCGAAGCTGCACATGATCTGCTTATGCAAACAGCAAGAGAACTAGAGTTAGACTTAGTAATGATAGCAGAGCCATATAGATACCTGAATACCCAGCCTTGGGAATCTGACAGCACCACCAAGGCTGTCATCTGGTCTTGTGGTAAGCATCCCTTCCAGAGTGTAGTTAACAATGATAATGCCGGCTTTGTAGCAGCAACAGTTAACGGCATCCGTTTCTACAGCTGTTATGCACCACCTAGCCTATCCATTGTTGAATTCACTGAATTCTTGGACAAACTGACCGAGGACGCCAAGCAGCATTATCCGGTCGCGATTGCCGGTGACTTCAACTCCTGGGCAGTAGACTGGGGCAGCAAGCAGACAAATGCGCGAGGAAAGCACTCCTCGAAGCTTTCTCTACACTAGATGTAGTCCAGCTCAACAGTGGTGATACGCCAACCTATACTAAAGGGGAAGCAAGCTCTATTGTAGATCTCACTTTCGTCAGCAGCAGCCTCATCAGTGGGAAATACGACTGGAAGGTGATGGATATCTACACAGCCAGCGACCACAAGGCAATTCTCTGGGAAATATTACATGACCGGAATACAAGAAGACCAATCAAGTCACTCAATACCATTGGATGGAAAGTGAAGTCTTTTGACACAAGCACATTGATAATAGCCCTGAATAGTGAACCGATTACTACTGGACCCGCAGAAGAAATGACCAAGGACCTGATGAAAAGAGTTGTCCAGGCCTGTGACGCAAGTATGGTCCGGAAATGCAGCATAAGCCAACGCCCGGCAGTACACTGGTGGAACGACCACATCAGCGTTCTTCGGAAAGAGTGTCTAAAGAAAAGGAGAATATCCCAGCGTGGCTATCGACGACCCAATCTCTGCGGAGCTGGTCGCAGAGTACAAAAAAGCCCGTCGATTACTGAACAAAGCCATCAAGGATAGTAAGAGGCAATGCTGGAAAGAGCTCATCAACGAGGTGGACAAAGACCTGTGGGGTAGGCCGTACAAGGTGGTCATGAATCACCTAAAAGTCAAACAAATGCCGGCACCCACATGCCCACAACTTCTGCAGAGAATCGTTACCGCGCTGTTTCCGCAGCAACGCGAGCTTCACTACCAGCTAGCTCAAGGAGAACTGGAGGACATTCCAACTGTCACGGAAGAAGAACTGACGGAGGCTTGCAACCGCGTAGGGAATAATAAAGCACCGGGATTAGACGGAATCCCTAACATTGCCTTAAAAACAGCTATAAAGGCAGCACCGGCATTATTCCTGGATGTTTACAACACCTGCCTCAAAGAAGGGATTTTTCCTCGAAAGTGGAAACAGCAACGGTTAGTGCTGCTTCCTAAAGGGAAAAAGCCACCGGATGAACCGTCATCTTACCGCCCACTTTGCATGCTAGATACAGCGGGTAAGATATTCGAACGCATAATTCACCAGAGAATTGAAGCAGTAGTCGACCCACTCCTGGCAGACAATCAGTATGGATTCCGGAAAGGACGATCAACCCTGGACGCAATCAAACTGGTTGTTGATACGGCCAAGGAAGCAATCGCAGGAACCAGATGGAAGGGTGGAACGAAGAAGTATTGCCTGGTGGCGACCCTAGACATCAGAAATGCCTTCAACTCCGCCAATTGGGAATGCATCATGCAGGCCCTCCAAGAGAAGAATGTACCAGAATACCTTTTTAAGATCGTAGCAAGCTACTTTGAAAACAGGGTCCTGAAGTATGACACGAAGAACGGTCCAAGGGAGTATGCTATTTCTGGAGGTGTACCACAAGGTTCAGTTCTAGGCCCGCTCCTGTGGAATATTATGTATGACGGCCTATTAAGACTAACCCTGCCAAGAAACGTCAAACTCGTAGCATATGCAGACGACGTAGCCGTAGTGATCGTTGCCAAACATCTTGACGAGATAAACCATGTGTTCGATCTCACTTTCGAGCGCGTTAACCGGTGGATGGACGCAGTGAACCTGCAACTGGCGCCAAATAAAACTGAGGCAGTGCTTATTACCAGCAGGAAAGTGGTAGAGACAATTAAGCTGAAAGTCGCCGAACAAGAAATCACATCACAACCTTATATTCGATATTTAGGAGTGATGCTTGATGCCCGACTCAACTTTAAGCAGCAGGTAGAACACGTCAGTGCCAAGGCGTCAGCAGTGGGAACAAGTCTAGCACGACTGATGCCGAACATCGGAGGGCCAAAGCAGAGCAGAAGGGTACTGTTATCATCTGTAGTCACATCGGTGCTTACATATGGTATATCTATTTGGACCAACGCTCTCGAGATGCAAGAATCATGGAGGAAGGCTGGACCAGTATACCGACGGTGTGCCTTAAGAGTCGCCAGCGCCTTCCGCACAATATCCGAGGAAGCAGTGTGCGTTATTTCCGGAACTCTGCCTCTCAGAGTCCTCGCTGAGGAAAGACGGAACCTTTATCATCGTAAAAGGTCAACTACACTAAGCGCTGAAGAGCTCAGAACTGAAGAACGGCAAAACAGCTTCGACCGATGGCAGCTCCAGTGGGACGCTGCAGAAAAAGGAAGATGGACGTATCGTCTTATACCGAGGATCGACGACTGGCTGAACCGGAGTCATGGAGAGGTTAACTACTACCTTACGCAGATGTTGTCAGGACACGGCTGCTTCCGAGCCTATCTTCACCGCTTTAAGCACGACGATTCTCCGGAGTGCCCATCCTGCCCAGGTGTCGCTGAAGACGGGGAGCACGTGATCTTTGCATGTCCTCGTTTTAACCAACAGCGCGATGAATTAGAGAAGATTCTAAAAAAGAGAATTCAACCGGAGACAATAGTAGAAGAAATGCTGTCATCAGAAGCTGTCTGGAACGCCACGAGCACCTTTGCCACTGAAGTGCTTACAGAGTTGCGGTCCATCGAGAGAAAAAGAGCAGAAAACAGAAACTAGAAGGGAGATAGAAATAAAAAACATCTTAGCCACCAGAAGGAAGAGCGGCAGCTAATTCCTCCCCCCGCGAAGAAATGCCTTACGGCGGTACCATGGGGGATCAGAGGATAGAAGAGAAAGGGGTTTAGGGTTTAGTGGGTAGGGGCGTTAGTGTCGAGTTAGTATGACGCTGCGTCGAGTCGCCACATATCCAGGCCAAACAGCTATGCCTAGAATCCGTAAAAAGGATTCCCCCCCCCCTTAAAACACACACACACACACACACACACACACACAGACATAGTGACAACCTCGCGGGGATAGTCAGGGAAGCTTCCTGTGACCTTCAAACGTCGAGATCTGATGAAAACTCGATTTTTGCAAAACGGGGTGAAAACAATAACTTCCCGATTTTTGAAAATCTGAGATTTTTAGCGGGAAGTTAAAAAATGACATTAAAACGAATGCAAAAGTAAAATTTCATTAAATCTGTCTGAGAAAGTAGGTAATTTTTGGACTAGACTGATAATGAGGTATGCAAATTAAAGCTAACTTAATAAGCTTTCAGATGGAATTCACAGAAATTTGATGGAACTTTGCGTTTAATTGTGATTGCACTAATATATGGGAAAGAAAAAATTTTTGTGATTTTCAATAATTTTTGAATTGCTGGCATTCCTAAACTATTCAATTTAGAAAAATAAATAAGAATGTGAATCAAAGCTATTTGAATAAGCTTTCGGATGCGATTCACAGAAATTGAATATGATATCTCTTTTAATTGTTATTGCACGGTAATACGGTAAAAGTAAAAATTTTTGTAATTTTTGAAAAATTTTGAATCGCTCTCATTTTTTAACTAATCGACCGATTTCGCTCATCTTCAAACTTAACCTCGGAAATCTTCCTAAGAATAAGTTTGTTACGTTTTATTATGGTCCGTACAGAATTGCGGGAGTTAGAGAAGAGACAAGGCTGGTTATATCATATATATATATATATATATATATATATATATATATATATATATATATATATATATATATATATATATATATATATATATATATTCTGGGGTGTCCCAGAAGTCGCGTACCCCATTGTAGGGAACGAAAGAGAAAAATATTCTGAGACGAAATGTCCTTAGCCATTTTTGAATCAGGCGCATGGATAATTAATAATAAATTAATGAAAGTGACCAATTAGGAGCGCGTGACAGAAGAATGAAGAGTGGAAAGGCAAAAAGAGACGCGAGAGTAAGACGAGAGATCTGTTGCCTGCGTCTCGCGCAGTAGACCGAGAGTGGGGACGGAACAAACGTGGACGGCGGACGTACGTGATGCTAGGTGAATGTGTGAGATCGTGCGCTAGTGTGGGCTAGCGTCAGTGTAACGGTAACAATGCACGTATGAATGTGAGTGAGGATATTTTTATTTTTTTTATTACAGGCACAAGATTTGACCGAATTCGACAGGAAAAAAAGGAGATTTTACTGAACTCAATCGGCACGACTGAATTTTGATTTTTAATTGAAATAATTGAAGAAATTTTTAATGAAGAATCAGTAGCGGGGCTCAGAAAAAGGCAGAGAGCGAAAGTTACTGGACTTTTTTATTCATTAGGAAAATTAAAGTAATTGTTGATTAAACAATCATTAACAAGGTACTGGGCGGCTGTGTCTGAATTTTTTTTTTATTTGAAGTAATTAAAGTAATCGTTAATTGAAAAATAGGTAGCGAGGGTCAGTTAGAGGCCTTGGGCAGCCATGACAAAATTTTGATTTTTAATTAGAATAATTAAAGTAACTTTTAAATAAAAAATAAGTAGCGAGGATCAGTTAGAGGCACTGGGCAGCTATGAATGAATTTTTATTTTTATTTCGAATAATAACAGTAATTTTTAATTTAATATTAAGTAGCGAGGGTCAGTGTGAGGCCCTGAGCGGCTATGGATGAATTTTTATTTCGATCTAGAATAATTGAAGTAATTTATAAATGAAAAATAAGTAGCAAGGGTGAGTAAGAGGTACTGGGTGGCTATGAATAAATTTTTATTTTTATTCGGAAAAATAAGAATAATGTTCAATTGAAAAATAAGTAGCGAGGGTCAGTTAAAAGCATTGGGAGGCTATGAATGAATTTTTATTTTTATTTCGAATATTTAAAGTAATTTTTGATTGAAAATCGAGTAACTAGGTCGAGTAAGAGGCACTTGGCGGTTATGAATGAATTTTTGTTTTTATTGGGAATAGTTGGAATAATTTTTAATTGAAAAATAAGTAGCGAGATTCAGTTAGAGGCACTAGGCGGCTATGAATGAATTGTTATTATTATTTCGAATCATTCAAATAATTTTTAATTGAAAAACAAGTAGCGAGGGTAAGTACTAGCCCCTGGGTGGCTATGAATGAATTTTTATTTTTATTTGGAATAACTAAAGTAATTTTTAAATGAAAAACAAGTAGTGAGGGTCAGCGAGAGGCAATGAGCAACTATGAATTAATTTTAGTTTTTATTCGGAATAGTAAAAGAAATTTTTAATCCGAACAAAAACAGTTTCACTGTAAAAAAATCGCGCCAAGTCCACGTTCATAAGACTATTAAGAGAAAAAAAAATTTTTTTTTTCTTCACAAAAAGATATAAAATAAAAAAATTGAAAAATCCAAGTAACCGATATGATTGTATACGATTTTCGAAAATTAAAAAAAATTTTGTTGTAAATTTAAAAATTAAAAAAAAAAAAATTTTTGAACGTACTTGGTGTGCGTCATTGTGTATTTCAATTTTTTTGAAAGTCCTAGTAAATAAATTTTACGAATTTCATTAAAAGTAAAATATTTTGCAACCACGCACACCAAGTACGTTCCAAATTTTTTTTAATTTTTAAATTTACAACAAAATTTTTTTTTTAATGTACGAAAATCGTATACAATCATATCGGTTACTTGGATTTTTCAATTTTTATTTTATATCTTTTGTGAAGAAAAAAATTTTTTTTCTCTTAATAGTCTTATGAACGTGGACTTGGCGCGATTTTTTACAGTGAAACTGTTTTTGTTCGGATTTTAGTATTTTTTGTAATTATAATAAAAATTTACAATTGGTACCAACTTAAGTATCGCGTTGGCTGCATTTTTTATAGCAAACTATCCCTTTGAAGCTACAGTTTATGTAAAAATAATTCAAGCGCACCCTGGCGGATGTAGATGCAAGCCTTGAAATATCTTTTTTCAACTGTAGTTTCCCATCTATTGGAGGATTACCATGTATTCTCGAATTATTTAGTCTGTGGCATGTCACTTGTTGCATCGAAAAAAGTCAGGATCTAAATTTTTGCGTTGCTATAGTTTGTGCTGATTAAATTTAATAATTTCAAGCAGATTAATTGTTATGATCGACTATTATTAATTAATGTCAGTAAAATAAAGTATGAATTACTGTTATAATATACAATTTAGAAAAAAAAAGTACCGTAGAATTAAATAAAATTTGCAACCTCAAAATATCGTCCTGCTTACAGTAAACACAGTCGGTAGTCTGGCGCTCCGTTTACAACGGATTTGAACGGAACTTGGCGCCAGATTCTACCGAATCTGTGGATTAAAAAATAATGAGCGAGGGTCAGTTAGAGGCACAGAGCGACTATGGATGAATTTTGATTTTTATTTCGAATAATCAGCGTAATTTTCAATTGAAAAATAAGTACCGAGGGTCAGTTAGAGGCCCCGAGCGGCTATGGATAAATTTTTATTTTCATTTCACATAATTAAAGTAATTTTTAATTGAAACATAAGTAGCGAGGGACAGTTAGAGGCCCAGAGCAGCTATGCATGAATTTTTATTATTATTTCGAATGATTAGAGCAATTTTTATTCAGAAAATAAGTAGCGAGGGTGTGTAAGAGACACTGAGCGAGTAGGAATAAATTTTTATTTCTAGTTGGAATAATAAAAGTAATTTTTAAATGAAATACCAGTAGTGGGGGTCAGTGAGAGGTAATGAGCAGCTATGAATTAATTTTTATTTTTATTCGGAGTAATAAGAGTAATTTTTGATTGAATAATAAGTAGCGAGGGTCAGTTAGAGGCCCTGGGCGGCTATGAATGAATTTTTATTATTATTTCAAATGATTACAGTAATTTTTATTCAGAAAATAAGTAGGGAGGTTGTGTAAGAGACACTGGGTGGCTGGGAAGGAATTTTCATTTCAATTAACAATACTTAAAATAATTCTTGATTGAAGAACCAGTAGGAACGATAATGAAGAAGCACTGGGCAGCTATGAATAAATTTTTATTTTTATTTAGAATGATTAAAGTAATTTTCATGTAAAAAATTAGTGGTAAGTGTCAAGTTGAGGCTCTGGGTGTCTATAAATGAATTTTAATTTTTATTCGGAATAATTGATGTAATTTTTTATAAAAAAATTTGTGGCGAGTTGCAAGGAGAGGCACTGGGCGGCTATGCCAAGATTTGGATTTTTCATTGGAATAATTAAAGAAATTTTTAATCGAAAAATAAGTAGCGCGGGTCAGTTAGAGGCACTGGGTGGCTATGAATCGATTTTAATTGTTATTTTAAATAATGAAAACAATTTTTAATCAAACAATAAGTAGCGAGGGTTGTAACAGACAATAGGAGGCTAGGAATAGATTTTTATGTTAATTTAGAGTAATTAATGTAATTTTTAAATGAAAAATAATTATTCCAATTATTCCCAATAAAAATAAAAATTCATTCATAACCGCCAAGTGCCTCTTACTCGACCTAGTTACTCGATTTTCAATCAAAAATTACTTTAAATATTCGAAATAAAAATAAAAATTCATTAATAGCCTCCCAATGCTTTTAACTGACCCTCGCTACTTATTTTTCAATTGAAAATTATTCTTATTTTTCCGAATAAAAATAAAAATTTATTCATAGCCACCCAGTACCTCTTACTCACCCTTGCTACTTATTTTTCATTTATAAATTACTTCAATTATTCTAGATCGAAATAAAAATTCATCCATAGCCGCTCAGAGCCTCACACTGACCCTCGCTACTTAATATTAAATTAAAAATTACTGTTATTATTCGAAATAAAAATAAAAATTCATTCATAGCTGCCCAGTGCCTCTAACTGATCCTCGCTACTTATTTTTTATTTGAAAGTTACTTTAATTATTCTAATTAAAAATCAAAATTTTGTCATGGCTGCCCAAGGCCTCTAACTGACCCTCGCTACCTATTTTTCAATTAACGATTACTTTAATTACTTCAAATAAAAAAAAAATTCAGACACAGCCGCCCAGTACCTTGTTAATGATTGTTTAATCAACAATTACTTTAATTTTCCTAATGAATAAAAAAGTCCAGTAACTTTCGCTCTCTGCCTTTTTCTGAGCCCCGCTACTGATTCTTCATTAAAAATTTCTTCAATTATTTCAATTAAAAATCAAAATTCAGTCGTGCCGATTGAGTTCAGTAAAATCTCCTTTTTTTCCTGTCGAATTCGGTCAAATCTTGTGCCTGTAATAAAAAAAATAAAAATATCCTCACTCACATTCATACGTGCATTGTTACCGTTACACTGACGCTAGCCCACACTAGCGCACGATCTCACACATTCACCTAGCATCACGTACGTCCGCCGTCCACGTTTGTTCCGTCCCCACTCTCGGTCTACTGCGCGAGACGCAGGCAACAGATCTCTCGTCTTACTCTCGCGTCTCTTTTTGCCTTTCCACTCTTCATTCTTCTGTCACGCGCTCCTAATTGGTCACTTTCATTAATTTATTATTAATTATCCATGCGCCTGATTCAAAAATGGCTAAGGACATTTCGTCTCAGAATATTTTTCTCTTTCGTTCCCTACAATGGGGTGCGCGACTTCTGGGACACCCCAGAATATATATATAGCATATATATATATATATATATATATGCATATATATATATATATATATATATATATATATATATATATATATATATACATACTAGCTGACCCGGCAAACGTTGTTTTGCCTCGTGAATGATTTCTAGAGAATTTCTAGTGTAGAAAAAAAATTACTAACTTATTGGAAGTGTATGAAGATGTGGAATATGAGTGAGAAAGGCCTGGAGCGCTGTGAACGATGAGTGAATGCTGTTCAAAAATAACGAAACACCAAACACTTATTGTTTTAATTTAATAAAAGTAATAATTATTTATATAATTGATTAATTACATAATATTAATCTCTTACTGCTGCAGCGTCAACAATATTTCTTGTTAGCCCGTCTTTAGCTAATACAAACAAACTTAATGGTGTGATTGTCGTTGTTCTAATCTCATGACTTCATTGCGTTCAGCTCGTGTATCGTCTGATTGTTCTTGACGCAATTGCGCAATTCTCACACGCGCTCCAGTATTTTTTTCCTGAACTTATTCTTTGGTTCTTTGGGCTCTTCTATTTCGAATGCTTCTAGATTTATTTGTATCACGGCTTAAATTGGCCCCTTTGCGTTTTGTTGGCATTGTTTACTGTACAATACAAAACACTCATTAATAGAACTGATTGAGTTATTTAATTATTATATTTAATAATTATATTAATCATTTATTTTATCTTTGATTACATTAAATATACATGTCAAAATTAGATAGTTTCACGAAACCGAAAAATTTTATGTTTCATAATTATATCGAAAATACATATTGTTAGAAATAGTGAAAAAAAAAATTCTGTCGAAGTTAGAGCTCTTATAAGTAAACACAAAAAAAAATTTCCCAATTGTAATAAAAATCTAACTTTCACCGAATTCGTTTTTTACCATTCCCAACAATATTTTCGTTATAAGGTAAAAGCCCCAATAGATGATCACGTACCAGTAAATGATCAATCCATGTATCTTTATATCTATATTCACAAATATAGGTATACAAATATATGGAGTGATCATATACTGGTAAATGATCATTTATTGGGGCTTTTATCTTAAATAAGAAAGAATAATTTTTGATTTTATAATAAACGTAAAAAATAATTTATACTTACAGCTCAATAGCCGTTGTTTGTGGGAACTCGTGACATGTGTTGAGTATTTTAGAGGTTATGTAAGTCACTTAATTAACCGATCGTGCGATTTACACTCAAAATTAATAATTTTATTAGTTATTAATAATTAATTATATTCAATAATATAAGTTATTAATAAATAAATAATAAAGTTACTCGAGAATATATTTGATATGAGAGTTACACTGAGATAGTAAAAATGTTTAAATACTACGTTTGAAGCATAAACACTAATAATAACCGAAAACTGTAGAGGTAACATCCCTACTCCGTACTGTTTACAGGGTGAGAAGTGACACCGGTAGACATATGGAGGGGATAACTTACCAAGTGATAATAATTGATGTTATCGAGCGGGATAGAAAATGATAAAATTATAAAAATGACTATTAAAAAGCAAGGGTTGGTGATAAAAAAGTGCAAATTCAGAGTTGAATGTATTTTTTGATGCCACATAATAAAAAAATAAAAAAACGAAAAATTTTATCAAAAAAATTAAAAAAAAATTTTTGGCGTGAACACCCCTTATCACTTAGAGGTTAGAAAAATAGATAGTAGCTGATTTTCAGGCTTACTAAGTATGCATAAACAATTTCATGAAAATCGGTCAAGCCATTTCGGAGAAGTATGGGAACGAACATTGTGACACGAGAATTTCATATATATATATATATATATATATATATATATATATATATATATATATATACTAGCTGACCCGGCAAACGTTGTTTTGCCATATAAATAATTTCCTAGTAATTTCTAGTGTAGACAAAAAATAGCTTACTTATTGTAAGTATGTATGTATGTTAGAATGTGTATATTGTATGTATGTAAGAATGTGGTATATGCGTGAAATAAGCATGGAGCGCTGTGAACGATGAGGGAATATAAAAATAACAAAAGGCAAACATTATTTTTAAGTTATTATAATTTATTCCTTAAAATTATATATCATTAATTAAACAATTACGACAGTAACATTATTAAACAATATCAATCTCTTAATGCTATAGCGTGAATAATATTTTTTGTTACTCCATCTTTAGCTAACACAAACAAACTGGATGGTTTACCCACTCGAGAGCATGCCACGTATAATTGTCCGTGTGAAAAACATGGTGTTCTCAAATCTAATCCACAAACAGACATCGTTTGACCTTGGGATTTGTTGATAGTCATTGCAAATGCCAATCTAATCGGAAACTGAATACGTTTGAATTGAATTGGCACATCTGTAGGTATAATAGGAATCCGTGGTATGAGTATATTTTCACCTCTGAACTTACCATTTAAAATCCTGGCTTCGATCACGTTTTTCATTAATTTTTGAATGACTAATCGCGTACCGTTGCACAGCCGGGGCGGGTTTAAATTATGAAGCAAGATAATTGGAGATCCAACCTTTAATTGTAAATTATGCGGTGGCATGCCTGACAAATCCAGTGAGTTCAAAAACTCTGTGGGAAAATTTACTGCTTCGCTGTCGTCGCAAACTGTATCAATAGATTTATATGATACCAAGTTCCCTGGCAACAACATTTGTATCTTCAGATTTAAATTGTCAACGTCTACATTTTTTGCCGCTAAAATCGCTCTTTCTGCAAGCCACTCATGATTTATGTACTGTGTACATCGGGAAATATTTATTCAATGAGAGTATCTTGCGAATCAGCGATTGTGCAGAAATCGGTCGGTAATTTTACGTATCCAGTTTCATCTATAGCAACTTTTCCATCATCGATATCTAAGAGTTGTTTTGAAAATGTTTTAGTGGATGGATCTTGAAGCATTTGAAAGCGCATATTTATTTTCAGCTGTAATTTTTCAACATTACGCCACAATGGAGATGATTTTAAGCAAGCGTTGATCTCATCAGCGAAAATGGAAGTGTTTGTCTGAAATCACCTGAAAGGACCAACAGAGTTCCGCCAAATAGTTTGTCACTGTTTTTAATATCTTTCAATGTCCTGTTCAACGCCTCAAGTGAATGTTTGTGTGCCATAGTACATTCATCCCAAATAATAATTTTACACCGTTTCAGCACAGTGGCCATGGACGATTGTTTCTTAATGTTGCATACTGCGTCAGGGTTATTCTGAATATTTAGTGGCAGCTTAAAAACTGAATGTGCTGTTCTACCTTCATCCAATAAAGTTGCTGCAATGCCTGATGATGCAACGGCCAATGCGATGCCATTATTTGATCGTATTTCAGCAAGAATTAGCGAAATAACGAATGTTTTGCCAGTTCCACCCGGTGCATCCAAAAAGAAGAACCCACCTTGTCCAGCTGAAACTGCGAGCATAATGCGATCATAAATGGTTCTTTGTTTCTCATTCATTAGTGGGACATTGCGGGCAACAATCGCTGCCATTTTTACATTACTGTACTGCAGTTCACAATTCATTTCAGTATTCATTAAATCAGATGCAGTTCGATTTGGCGAATTCATACCGAAATTACTAAATGGTAAGTTGGCAATGACAATGCAAAGATCCTCAGTAGCAATCAATGCTTCATTGTACATTTCGTCGCTAAATGTTATGGTTAGATCGTGGCACCGTATACGATATTGATGCAATATATCATCAGTCATTGAATCTTTGTGATTTTCCCATAATATCTGTGCTCAGACGTGATAAATAAACATGGTCGTCCATATTTGCGCACGAAAGTCAGAGCATCCTGTATATATTCTTGCATATGACGTGAACTGCCTACGTACGATGATGGTAAAATGACATGATTACCTATTTCGGCGACGTCGGCATTGTTGTTGATATCGTCGCGCAAATGAATGTACTCTTCCGCGCGCAGCTTTTGTTGATTATATCGTAAGTATCGTAGTCGTTCGCTCTCAATCTTCGCGTACATGTCGACCATGAATTGTTGACAAATCTCATGACATCGTAAAATGACGTTGTCCAGGCCACGTCTAATCATAAATCGGTATGCATAATAATCCTTTGAGCTAACGTTCTTGTTTGTTTCAGCTCCTGTAATATTTGTTCATAAAAATTAATTTAAATTTATTACGTTCAATAATTTAATTGTTTTGTTAAATGATTAATGATCAAATTAATAATCAATGAAGTAGCTGATACGGGATCTCGTTGTTTTATGTTTATGCAATATCCGTCTTGTCCCTTCCAGAATATTAGCGGATATTGGAGAGCGTCATATGAACGATGTGTGTCAGCAATGAACTGAAGATTATTATTTCTTCTACGAATTACAATTTTTGGTGCAGCTGTACAATCGCCAACCATGATTCCAGCAACATCATCAACAACGGGTGCATTGAATCTACGAATATGCTCTCCAGCTGGTGTTTTATCAGGATTAATGACGATAGCGTGATTATCGCTTTGTAATTGGTGCATATGTGATTTGAATATTTTCAACAACTCGTTGTGCTCGTTCAAAAGAGCATCTAGCTCGCTGACTATGCGCCTGGCATAAAGTGAATCAAGGTTATTATAATTACAACGTGCATTCACGCGATTGGCAAGTGCGCTTCCGGAATCCTCGCCGCCCATAAAGTAGATTTGTAAGAATTTATGTGGTTCGTTTGGCATTGGCAGCAGTGAGCCCATTTTATGATAAACTTGGCCTCTGATTTTGAATGAAGAATTGAATTGTTGACCATTTGCATTAGTATTTCGAACTATTTCTGTTGCTCCGAACGATGTCAATTGAAAGCATGAATTGAATCTTCGAATTGACTTCAGGAACACGTTAGAATCTGGATCCGTGCCGATAAGTAAGCCGTTCAATGGTTCAGGTGGTGTTTCAATTTCAGGTAGTTGCACTTTTCCTGATGCGCAAGACATCCCAGCTGGCTCATTTTTGAATTTCAGAGCATGACAATGCGGACATTCCTTATCCATAGCATCAATTACCACTTTTGAATGAGCATAATATTCAATATCGGGCTCTTACTGGAATGCTAGACGCAGGAATGAATCAGATATAAATGCTCGATGTACCTGTTGTCGTTGTTGGTCATTTGTTCTTCGTCTATTGACTGTGAAACGGCGTGATTGTCGTTGTTCTAATCTTCTGACTTCATTGCGTTCAGCTCGTGTATCTTCTGGCTCTTCTTGATGCAATTGCGCCATTCTGACACGTGCATCAGTATTTTGTTGCTGGATTTGTTCTTCTGTTCTTTCGGATCTGCTATTTCGCAAGTTTCGAGCTTTACTTGTACTGCAGCTCAAATCAGCCCCTTTGCGTTTTCTTGGCATTGCTCACTGTACAAAACATACATAAATAGAATTAATGAAATTATTTAATGATGAAAAATGTTAAAAGTATAATTAGGGCCAGGATTTTTGCCGCAGTTTTGAAATGATTAGTTTTAATTTATGAAATTATAACAAAAATATAAGTTTTATGGAAAAATTTTTCAAACAAAAATAAAAAATTAAATTTTATGAAAACATTGTCTATTATAATTTTTTCATACAACCAATATTTCCATTGACATTTCAAAATAAAGATTCATAATGATTGATTTTTTGGAAACTATGAAAATCTTAATTGTTCAATTACATTTTTTTAATAAAATTAAATTAAAATTACTTCTTTATAAGATCAACAACATTTTCGATATAAATAAAAAAAGTATACTTACAACACAAAATTCGTTGTTATTGGAAGCTCGTGTCACGTGTTGAGTACTTTTGAGGTTATAAAATCACTTGATTAACTTATCGTGCAAAATACACTCAAAATTGATAATTTAATTATTATTAATAAAATAGGAATGATTAAAAGTTAATATGAGAGTTACACTGAGATAGCAAAATAATAATTGTACACGTTACTACTACACTTGATGCATAAACAATAATGATGGCCGACAACTGTGTAGGGAGTGAGAAAGAAAGGAGACCGGCTTCGTTCTTATCCCTACTCCGTGCTGTTTACTGGGTCAGAAGTGACACCTGTAGACATCTGGCGGGAATAACTAATTAAATGACGATTGACCAGTTTTCGACCGGACAGGAAAAATGATTAAATTACTAAAATGGCTATTAAAAAATAAAGGTTGATCGTAGGAGGGTGAAAATTGAGGATTGTATGTATTTTTGTATGTTGTATCATAAAAAAATAGAAATTAAAAATTTTGTCTAAAAGATAAAAAAAAAAATTTAGGGGTGGACTACCCCTAACATTCAGGGGGATGAAAAATAGATTTTGGCCGATTCTCATAGACACTGGATAAGCACAAAAAATTTCATCAAAATCGGTCAAGCCGTTTCGGAGGAGTATGGCAACGAAAACTGTGGCACGAGAATTTTATATATCATAGATATATATGTATATATATATATATATATATATATATATATATATATATATATATATATATATATATATATATATATTTATTTATATTTATATATATATATGTCAGTTTTTATATTTCATTTAACACTAACTATTAAATAATAAACACTTTTATCATAAGCTTTTTTCATCTTAAATCTTCTAATAACAATCTAATACATCTTCAGATAATTAACACGTATGAAAAATATAATAATCAGTAAGAGAATATAACGTGAGCTGTTAGCTCTCTGAAAACGAAACAAAAAGTGATGTTAATAATAACAATAACATAGAGGTAACAAAGCGACGCGTATCAACTATTTGGAAACAACCAGATCGCCTCTCATCTCCTCAACTCAGTATAGATGGCGTTGATGAATATAAGTATGATTTGATGAAGTATTTCTAACAATATATATATATATATATATATATATATATACTAGCTGACCCGGCCACGCGTTGCTGTGGCTAAAGTTTTTGTTATATTACATTATAGTCAACAATCTAAGAGGAACAATAAGAGAACATCAGTCACGGAGTCCACTATGCTGGTATTTGTAAAAACACAAAGTACACAGATGGTATTTATAAAAAAATATGGTGATCTCCTTATTTGACATTCTACTACTATAACCCTTTAGTACAATGAAATTATTTACGAACAAAGACGAAAATGTTGATGTTGGTATACAAATTCACTGGATTGAGATTTGAAGGGGAAGTACGTTGAACACAATTAATTAAAATGTTCTTACACTTGATATTAAGCAGAAATCAATAGGTACAAAATAAAAATTTATCAGATTTATTATTTCCATTTAATTTTATAACAAATATAAGTATATTACAGTATAATACAGTAAATAACATGTGACGCTTAAACTCATGAATGAGGTAGGCAAGGCAGACAGTCTTAAACTTTTAAACATTAATATCTATTTTTTTGAATTATAAATACTTTCAATTTCAATTTAATTTAACACTTATCGGTGCACAATGTTTTTGGTTAACCTGTCTTTAGCTAACACAAATAGATTCGACGGTTTCCCAACACGTGAACACGCAACATATAGTTGCCCATGAGAAAAACATGGATTTTCCAAATCTAAACCACAAATGGACATTGTTTGACCTTGAGATTTATTTATAGACATGGCGAAAGCTAAACGAATTGGAAACTGTAGCCTTTTGAAGGGTATGGTAGAATCTGATGGTATCATCGGAATACGTGGCAGCAGGACCACTTTTCCTTTAAACTTCCCAGCCAAAATGGTTGCTTCAAGAATGTTTCCGGTGATCTTTTTGATGACCAAACGCGTACCGTTACATAATTGAGGTAGATTCAAATTACGGAGGAGAATAATAGGGGAACCAATCTTTAATCGAAGATTATGTGGTGGAATTCCAGGGATATCTAATGAATTTAAAAATTCAATCGGAAAATTTACACTTTCATTTTCATCAACAACAGTATCGATTGATTTAAAAGACATCAGATCGCCTGGTAACAACTGTTGTATCTGGAAGTTAATTTCGTCAACATCAACGTTTTTGGCTGCCAAAATCGCCCGTTGACTAAGCCATTCATAATTCAAATAATTATTCTGTATATCCGGGAAAATACTCTAAATCAATTCATTTTTATCCTGAACAACAGTGCAAAAATTGTCTGGTAGTTTAATGCATTGCGTATTTGGTTGCAGTTCTATTTTACCGTTCCCATATCTAGTAGTTGTTCGGAAAATATTTGTGCTGATGGATCATTTTGCAATTGTACTCGCATATTTATGGTCGATAGAAGTGTTTCAACACTTCGCCATAAGAATGATTGTTTCAAACATGCATTAATCTCATCCGCGAAAGTAGAGCGAGGTATAACCGGTAAGTTCTGCCGGAAGTCACCAGACAAAAGTAAGATAGCACCACCGAAAAGTTTATTATTGCTGTTTAAATCTTGCATAGTTCTGTTTAATGCTTCAAGTGAATATTTGTGTGCCATTGTGCACTCAAGAGGCATTCAAGAGTGCACTTATCAGGCATTGGCATCAGTAATCCGATTTTATGGTACACCTGGCCTTGAATTTTGAATGAAGTTTCAAAATTACGTCCATCGGATGCACGATCGCAAATTTTAGTTGCCCCCAATGACGTCATTTGGAAGCAAGAATTAAATTTGCGTATCTTACGCAAAAATAATTTGGAATCATCTGAATTGTCAGTAAGAAGGGATAATAAAGGCTCCGGCGGAGCGGGTAGAGGTGACAGCACAACTTTTCCTGATGCGCAGCACATGCCGGCTGCTTCATTCCGAAATTTCAATGCCTGACAATATTGACATACTTTATCCATTCCACCGATAGCAATTTTTGAATGCGCTGAGTAGTTAATATCTGGTGCATATTCAAAGGCAAGCCGAACGAATGATGCACGTGTTAATGAGCGGCTGATCCGTTGCCTTTGTCGATCTAGTACTCGTACTGTAGCTATGTTTCGTTCTCGTGCCGCTCTTGTTCTCGTAATATTCTGTTGCAGACGTTTGTCACGCTGTTCTTGAGATTCTTGTGCACGACTTTCTGCAGTCCTGATTCTTTGAGCTGCATTTCTTGTTTCGATTTGTTCTGGTAATTGCTGAGCTCTTTCAACACGTTTGCGTCGTGACCCTTTGCTGCTCGCGTTGTTGAGGTTAGATTTTTTCGGTGGCATTTGACTGAAAATAATAATTTAATCGTTTAAATATTAGAAAGAGGAACTGAAAAACATGTTATCATAGCACATTAAAATAATAAGTGCAAAATAATTTTCAATGGAGGTTAAATAAAAATAATATAAAAATTTTTGTACAATTATTGAAAAAGTGTGGGGAGCTTTGTGCCATTTTCTCATTGATATATTAATTAACTTTTATAAAACTATGTGATATAACTTACATGTATAAATTGAAATTATTGTTCCTGTGTTCCTACTGTGGCTATGTCTCGTTCTTCTGCTGCTCTTGTTCTTATGATATTCTCTTGAAGACGTTCGTTACACTGTTCTTGAGATTCTTGTGCATGACCTTCTGCTGTCCTGATTCTTTGAGCTGGATTTCTTGATTCAATTTGTTCTGCCAACTGATGGGCTCTTTTAATACGTTTGCGTCGTGCCTCTCTGGTGCTCGCGTTGTTGAGGTTAGATTTTTTCCGTGGCATTTGACTGAAAATAATAAATTAATCGTTTAAATATGAGAAAAAAAAAATTGAAAATCATTCTAATTAACTTTTATAATTATGTGATAATACTGACATGTACATATTTAAATTATAGAGTTTAAATAATAATTTCAATAAGAATTGAAATACTAATTTAATCGTTTAAATATAAGAAAAAAAATCTGAAAAACTTGTTATCATAGAACATTGAAATAATAAGTGCTAAATATTTTTTAATAGAGGTTAAATAAAAACAATAAAAAAAAATATTTGTACAACTATTGAAAAAGTGTAGAAAATTGTGTATCATTTTTGCATTGACATTTTAATTAAATTTTATAATTATGTGATAATACTTACATACATATATTCAAATTAAATTATAAAGTTTTGATCAATGAAGCACAAATAAGTAAAAAACAGGATTAATTTTACTGTATTATCTTCATTATAATATGAATGCAATTTACACTTCAGTCTAAGTAACACGTGGCCGGCTATGCTAACACCAAAAATTTAAAAAGTGGAAATAATTGAATTATACGGTATTTCGTTCACTACAAAATAAATTTAATTAATTTTATAGCGTCAACAACACGTGGTAATTATGCTGTTAAAATGTAGCTTATATGACACGTTCGTAGATTTACCATAGCAGCGCCATCTATTGGTTACTTACTCAACCCAGTCGGAAGGTATCGACATCTGTTAGAATCATTTGGAGTTAACAGATAATTGTGACTGTCAAATAATAACAGACAAATAATTAGCAATAAATTAAAATTGCGACTATAATTTGAGATTTAAACTATCCTATCTCTCAAGTTGGATCGAACTGCACATGGTGTGCAAATTTTATTGTAATCAGTTAAGTGGTTTAGGAGTCCATTGAGGACAAACATTGTGACACGAGATTTATATATATTAAGATATATATATATTTATATATATACATATTAGAGTGTGCCAAAATGTAACTCCCGTGGAGAACCTTTTAAAATTGGAATTTTTAGTTCCGCTTTTCACAGGGGCTGTGTTTGGGCATTTCCTGATATATTTTGGTGTGAGACAATGTATTTGATTTTCATAGAATTTTTTAACAGAAGCTTAGTTTGGGTATTTCCGGTGAAAATTCAAAATTTGGCCAGAAGTGCCCAATTAAATTTCTTGTTAAAATCCTATAAATAATCAAATGAATTCTCTCAACCCGAAATATCTCAGTAAATGCCCAAACACTGCCCATGTTAAAAGCGGAATTGAAAATTCCAATTTTCAAAGGTTCTCCACGGTAGTTACATCTTGGCGCACCATAATATATATATATATATATATATATATATATATATATATATATATACATATATATATATATATATAAATATATATATAAACTTTTGAACCATATGCATTTTCTGAATCCGCTTGACGAGCTGAGTCGAAATACAACAAAATTTTTCAAAAGTTCCGTCATGAGGACCAATGCAATAGTTAGATTTTTATGAAATCTACTAAAAACCACGTCGATCGCCACCAATCTGGTCAAAATCGGTTGATTCGTTCGTGAGTTATCGTTGAAGAAAGAAATTGATAAAAAGTGTTTTTTTTTTTAATCACACCGAAATTTCCGGTTGATCGATTTGTATTTAAAAAAATATCATAGAATTTGAAAAACTGCGTCGAATGCCGCGAACCGCGTGAAAATCGCTTTATTCATTCAAAAGTTTGAATGAATGAATGAATGCGGTTTGAAAATTCAAAAAATAGTGTTTTATTATACTTCTATCAGACTTTTGAGTTCGAAGAGCTCAAAACTACATGAAAATTAAATTTTCGAGCTCGCAGAGCTCAAAAACGTAATAAGTACAATTTTGAGTGCTTAATCACGAAAGTAGCGGTAAATTGCAGGGATGGCCTTCAGGGTCAACCGTTTTCCTAATATTTTCTCAGTTTTTTTGAGATTTCTTAAAATCGACTGATCCGAATCGTTCCAAATTATACTCAAAATCTAAGTTTGGCCAAGCCCTTTTAAATGGCACCAACAGCGATGAAATAGGATGAGCCGTTTAAAAGTTATAAGCGGTTCACACACTTACACACACACACACACACACACACACACACACACACACACACACACACACACACACACACACACACACACACACACACACACACACACACATTCGGGGCTGAGAAGAAACTGCTACCGGACGCGTCTCCCCGAGCGGATGGGAGGATGCTCGCTGTCCTTGGATGACACTTAATCTCTTAGTTGATGAGGTACAGCGGGTAGGAGCCAAGCAAAATAACCAAACAAAATAAGCTCCCGTGGACAAAACTCCCCTGTAATGGGTTGGTCACACCAACTGACCTAGCAAGACGATCGTTCTCTGCTGTGACCCACTGGGAGTGACCGGAACCTGTATCGTAGTTTCCGACGATGCAGGCCACGGCTGATGTGAGATTGCTCTGCCGAGGTGTAAGTTGCAGCAGTGGATCAGGAACCAGCCACTTCGGGCCTTGATCAGGAAGTACGCAGTGAGTGTTAGAGATCGGAATCTTCACCGCTCCGAGCGAGTCTAGTCCGTCCGTGTATTCTGGGACTGGCTAAGTGTCGGCTAGGCCTCAGGGAACTGGGGTAGGAGTACTATCTCCGAGGGTACACTCGTTCCTAGTTATGGCAACCCACTCCACTCCGTACGATGCGCTGGTAAATCAAAAAGTATGAGTAATTCACAGGAAACAAACAAGAGTAAAAACGGGCCTCATATTCAGCAAGACGCATTGCTACTCAGTGCAAAGATGAAGAGGACAGATGCTCTAATACATCTGGAGAAGCTAGTCAGTGGACTGCAGGACTTTCCAAACCAAGCAAAATATCCACAAGGAGATCAAGTCGAAGTCAACGAACATCTGCAGTTGTCGAAGACGGAGAGGAAACTGGAACTGATATCAGGCCTGGGAAAAGGAAGGAGCGAAATTCCCCAGACTCAATGACCAGCCGTACTAAGAAGAAGAAAGACCTTAAACCAAGTCCTCCGAAAAACGCGGTAACACAGAACGGCGGAAAAAAGGAGGTGAATGAGTGGCAAAAAGTCCAGTCAAGGAAGTCTAAGAGAGAGCAAGCAGAAAAAAAGCTCCAGAAGCAACCGCCGAAGGAGCCCAGGCCAGAGCCTAAGCTGAAAAAACCACGCAAACGGATCAAGCTGGACGCACTGATCATCCGCCCAGCAGAGACGTCAAAGTATGCTGAGATTCTGAAGCGAATAAAGCAGGACGTCCCTGACAAACAGGTCCGTACTACAGTGGATAAGATCCAAAAAACTAGGACCGGGAGCTTGCTGATTACGCTTTCGAGGAAGAGCACTGACCGAGGCCAAGCCTTACAGAAGACAATCGCGGGCATTCTCCAAGAAGACGCGAAGGTAATCTGCAAATGAACACAGGAAGACTTCGAAATCCGAGATCTTGACGATACCACAACCAAGGAGGATATTCAGGCCGCCTTGCGAACTGTAATCGGAGAAACCTGCGAGATACCACTAGTGACAATTAAGATTCGTAAGGCCTACAGAGGTACTCAGACAGCTGTTGTGTCACTAGCAGCAGCTGCAGCGCGGATGATATTGGCAGGAAGCGGTAAAGTCCGGATCGGCTGGGCCAACTGCCGAATCAGAGCTACGAGGAGACCAATTCAATGTTTCAAGTGCTGGCACTTTGGACATCTTGGATCCCAGTGCAAGAGCAATGTGGATCGGTCTAAGCTATGTATTAGGTGCGGACAAGAGGGACACTAGATTGCTGAATGCAAAAACCCAGCGAAATGTGTATTATGCGCGGATCAAAGTGCGGAGAACTCGGCTCATCATGCCGGCGCATCCAGGTGCCCAGTATTTAAAGAGGCACTCCAGAAGATAACAAACAAACAGACATGAAGATATTGCAGCTAAACCTAAACCATTATGAAGCTGCACATGATCTGCTTATGCAAACAGCAAGAGAACTAGAGTTAGACTTAGTAATGATAGCAGAGTCATACAGACACCTGAATACCCAGCCTTGGGAATCTGACAGCTAGAATGGAGAAATGAGATAGATTGAATGGAGAAATGAGATAGATCAAGACAATATGATAGGAGTAGTTTTTATAGATTTTAAAAGAGCATTTGAGACGATTGATAGAAATAGATTGTTAAAAAAGCTAAAAATGTATGGTGTGAGTGGTAGTGCACTGGAGTGGTTCAAATGTTACTTAAATGATAGAACTCAACAGGTAAAATTTGGTGAGGCTACCTCTGATAAGATTTCTGTTAATCACGGTGTGCCGCAAGGGTCTATTTTGGGGCCCTTGCTCTTTATTTTATATATAAACGATGTTGTAGATATTGCAAAAAAATATGGCTGTCAATGCAAATTATTTGCAGATGATAAGATGTTATATTACAGTGCTAAGGATGAAACAGAAATAGAAAATGTTTTAAATAAGACACTAGATGATCTTGGAGTATGGCTTAATGTTAATTCACTTAAACCAAATGTTAAGAAGACTGTTTTTATGCTAGTTAGAGATAGAAGAAAAAGGAATGTTAAAAGTTTAGAATTGTTTTTAACAGGGGAAAAGATTGTGCAATGTAGTCAAACTAAATACTTAGGCGTAATGCTAGATGAATTCTTATGTTTTGATAGTCATATATATTATATTATTAAAAAAATTAATACTAGAATTAATTTGATGTACAGACTGAGTAGTTATGTAAGTGATTACACAAAAGTATTAATTTACAAAGCGATGATCGCTCCATATTTTGACTATTGTTCAACTCTTTTGATTAATATTAATGAGGAATGTGTGAAAAAATTACAAAAATGTCAGAATAAAGCGATGAGAATAATATTAAGAGTGAATAGATATACGCCAATTAGATGTATGCTAGATACACTATGTTTTCTGTCTGTGGAAGAAAGAATTAAATTTAATGTATGTGTGTTTGTATATAAGATGAAAAATAATCTGTTACCAGAATATTTAAATAGAACTGTTGTTGATAATGAACATAATTATAATACAAGATACAAAAATAGACTACTAGTACAAAGAACAAGAACTGTGAGTGCTCAAAAAACAATAAATGTGTATGGTTTTTCATTATTTAACAGGTTAAATATAGACACAAAAAATGCAAGAAATTTAGTAAATTTTAAAAAATTGTTAAGAGAAGAAATAAGAGAAGGAAAAATTTAAAATGTAGACGGGAAGCAAGTGTGATCTGTAATAAAAGATCTAAGATCTTTTATAAATTTTTTATTTTTTATATTGTATATATTTGTAGCTTAAAGCTAAATAAAGAAACTATTATTATTATTATTATTATTATATTATAGATGTAGTCCAGCTCATCAGTGGTGATACGCCAACCTATACTAAAGGACAAGCAAGCTCTATTGTAGATCTCACTTTCGTCAGCAGCAGCCCCATCAGTGGGAAATACGACTGGAAGAAGATGGATATCTACATAGCCAGCGACCACAAGGCAATTCTCTGGGAAATATCACATGACCGGAATACAAGAAGACCAATCAAGTCACTCAATACCATTGGATGAAAGTGAAGTCTTTTGACACAAGCACATTGGTAATAGCCCTGAATAATGAACCGATTACTACTGGATCCGCAGAAAAAATGACCAAGGACCTGATGAAAAAAGTTGTCCAGGCCTGTGACGCAAGTATGGTCCGGAAACACAGCATAAGCCAACATTTCTAGACATCAGAAACGCCTTCAACTCCGCCAATTGGGAATGCATCATGCAGGCCCTCTCATTCTTAATATCGTAGCAAGCTACTTTGAAAACAGGGTCCTGAAGTATAACACGAAGAACGGTCCGAGGGAGTATGATATTACTGGAGGTGTACCACAAGGTTCATTTCTAGGCCCGCTCCTGTGGAATATTATGTATGACGGTTTATTAAGACTAACTCTGTCAAGAAACGTCAAACTCGTAGCATATGCAGATGACGTAGCCGTAGTGATCGTTGCCAAACACCTTGACGAGATAAACCATATGTTTGATCTCACTTTTGAGCGCGTTAACCAGTGGATGGACGCAGTGAACCTGCAACTGGCTCAACACAAGACTGAGGCAGTGCTTATTACCAGCAGAAAAGTGGTAGAGACCATTAAGCTGAAAGTCGGCGAATAAGAAATCACATCACAACCTTATATCCGATATTTGGGAGCGATGCTTGATGCCCGACTCAACTTCAAGCAGCAAGTGGAACATGTCAGTGCCAAAGCGTCAGTAGGGCTAGTCTCGCACGACTGATGCCGAACGTTGGAGGCCCAAAGCAGAGCAGGAGGCTATTATTGTCATCAGTAGTCACATCGGTGCTCACTTACTGAATATCCATTTGGGCCGACGCACTAAAGACGCAAGAATCATGGAGAAAGGCTGGACCAGTATATCGACTGAGTGCCCTGCGAGTAGCTAGCGCCTTCCGCATAATATCAGAGGCAGCAGTGTGTATTATTTCCGGTACTCTGCCTTTCAGAGTCCTAGCTGAGGAAAGACGGAAACTATATCAACGAAAAAGGTTAACCACACTGAGCCCTGAAGATCTTAGAAGGGAAGAACGGCAACACAGCATCGCGAGATGGCAACAGGAGTGGAATACTGCAGAGAAAGGTCGGTGGACGTACCGTCTCATACCTCGGATTGATGTGTGGTTCAACCGCAGTCACGGTGAGATCAACTATTATTTATAGCAGATGTTATCAAGACACGGATGTTACCGGAAGTATCTTCACCGCTTTGAGCAAGATGATACCCCAGAGTGCCCGTCCTGTCCAGGGGTCAATGAATATGCGGAGAATGTTTTCTTTGTGTGTCCACGTTTTAACCAACAGCGCGATGAGTTAGAGAAGATTCTGAAAAAGATAACCCAACCAGAGTCAATAGTAGAAGCAATCTTGTCGTCAGAAGCTGCCTGGAACGCCACAAGCACTTTTGCTACAGAAGTGCTTACAGAGCTGCGATCCATTGAGAGGAAAAGAGTGAAAGACAGAATCTAGAAGGAAGAAATAACATCTTAGCCACTAGAAGGAAGAGCGGCAGCTAATTCCTCCCCCTGCAAAGAAATACCTTACGGCGGTACCATGGGGGATCAGAGGATAGAAGAGAAAGGGGTTTAGGGTTTAGTGGGTAGGGGCGTCAGCGTCGAGTTTTAGTATGACGCTGTGTCGAGTCGCCACATATCCAGGCCAAATAGCTATGCCTAGAATCCGTTAAAAGGATTCCCCCCCCCCCTAAGGGAAAAAAACACACACACACACACACACACACACACACACACATACATACATTCATACAGAGTATTCGTCTTTACAATCACGTGCATGAAACCTTGTTAAATAATTTATTTATCTGTAATTAACCATAAAAATTGTTGATAATCAAGAATTTTCAATTTTCAAAAATTTATAACTCAGAAACTATCAACTTACTGCAAATTTTATAAGAGTAATTTTCATATTAAAATTGCCTAAAATATTGAAAAAAAAAATTAGGATGACGGGTGACCCTAAAAGCCATCCCTGTTACTTCCCGCTCATTTTGTTTTTAAGCGCTCAAAACTATACATTACGTTTCTGAGCTCTTCGAGCTCAAAAATATGATTTTTGTGTCTTTTTGAGCTCCTCGAGCTTAAAACTCTAATAGCAGTTTAATAAACCATAATTTTTTGAATTTTCAAACTGCAATAACTTTTGAATTAATCAACCGATTTCCAAGCAGTTGTCGGCATTCGACGCTGTTTCTGAAGCTCTACAAAAAATCTTAAAATTTCAATCAATCGAGCTAGGAATTTTGAAGTAATTCGAAAAAAACACTTTTTTCGGTTTTCTTTCGACAACGATAACTCAAGAACGAATTAACTGATATTGACCGGGCTTGCAGTGATCGACGTGATTTTCTGATCTTAAAAGCTGATTAGATTTCGGAATTGATCGGTAAAGCCATTTAAAAGTTATTCCAAAAATACCTCATTTCAAAAAATTTTTTTTTGTAATTTTTTTGAGATTTCTCAAAATATACTGGTTTGAATCGGTCCAAGTAGTATTTAAAATCTAAGTTTGGTGAAGCCCTTTCAAATGGCACCAACCGCGACTAAATCAGTCAAGCCGTTCAAATTCATCATCGCGAAAACAATCAGGGAAGCTTCCTAGGACCTCAAAACGTCAAGATCTGATGAGAACTCGATTTTCGAAAAACAGGGTTAAACCAATAACTTCCCGATTTTTGAAAATTTTCAATTTTCTTAGCGAGAAGTTAAAAATAAGAAAAACAATAGACCCTGAAGGCTATCCCTTCAACTTCCCGCTAATTCCATACCTAGGTGCTTAAAATTGCACTAATGATGTTTTTGAGCTCTCCGAGCTCAAAAATACAATTTGTGTGTTATTTTGAGCTCTCCGAGTTTAAAGAGAAAGCTTCTCTATGCTTTTGAGCTATTCGAGCTCAAAAGTCTGATAGCAGTTTCATGGAACAATATTTTTTGAATTTTCAAACCGCAATAACTTTTGAATAAATTAACCGATTTTCACGCGGTTTTACAGCCTCATAAAGAATCTTCAAGATTGAATCCACAGATTAGGTAGAATCTGGCGCCAAGTTCCGTTCAAATCCGTTGTAAACGGAGCGTCAGGCTACTGAGTGTGTTTACTGTAAGCAGAACGGTATTTCGAGGTTGCAAAAGTTTATTTAATTCTACGGTACTTCTTGTTCCTAAATTTTATATTATAACAGTAATTCATACTCTATTTTACTGGTGTTAATTAATTATATTCAATTATAACAATTAATCTACTTGAAATTATCAAATTTTATTAGCATAAACTATAGCAAGCTTAAAAATTTCGATCCTGACTTTTTTTCGATGTAAAAAGTGACATGCCACAGACTAAATAATTCGAGAATGCATGGTAATCCTCCAATAGATGGGAAACTACAGTTAAAAAATTACATTTCACAGCTTGCATCTACACCCGCCAGGGTGCGCTGGAATTATTTTTACATAAACTGTAGCTTCAAGGGGATAGTTTACTATAAAAAAATGCAGCCAACGCGAGATTTAAGTTGGTACCAATTGTAAATTTTTATTATAATTACAAAAAATACTAAAATTCAAACAAAAACAGTTTCACTGTAAAAAAATCGCGCCAAGTCCACGTTCATAAGATCACTAATAAAAAACAATTTTTTTCTTTACAAAAAGATATAAAATAAAAAAATTAAAAAATCCAAGTAACCAATATGATTGTATATGATTTTCGGAAATTAAAAAAAAATTTTGGAACGTATTTAGTGTGCGTGATTGCAAAATATTTTACTTTTAATGAAATTCGTAAAATCTATTTACTAGGACTTTAAAAAAATTGAAATACACTATGACGCACACCAAGTACGTTCCAAAATTTTTTTTTAATTTTTAAATTTACAACAAAATTTTTTTTTAATTTCCGAAAATCATATACAATCATATCGGTTACTTGGATTTTTTTATTTTTTCATTTTATATCTTTTTGTAAAGAAAAAAATTTTTTTTCTATTAATGATCTTATGAACGTGGACTTGGCGCGATTTTTTTACAGTGAAACTGTTTTTGTTTGATTTATTTCACTAGAAAATTCGGAGTCATTTTCGGTTGTTGTTACGGTTTAAGTGTCGCGGTTGAAATGTCGTCGGTTGACTAGTCGCGGCACCGTTCATACTAAAGGGCATCCCTGCAACTTCCCGCTAATTCCATACCTGGGCGCTTAAAATTGTACTTATGACATTTTTGAGATTTTTGAGCTCAAAATATAATTTATGTAATATTTTGAGCTCGCTGAGTTCAAAGATATAATATTTGTATGCATTTGAGCTTTCCCAGCTCAAAAGTCTGATAGAAGTTTCATAGAACACTATTTTTGGAATTTTCAAACCACAATAACTTTTGAACGGATTAACCGATTTTCACGCGGTTGGCAGCATTCGACGCACTTCTATCATCCTCATAAGCAATTTTCAGATTCCAATTGATCGAACCAGAAATTTTTGAGTAATCCCGAAAAAATACTTTTTTCGGTTTTCTTTCGTTCACGATATCTCTCGAACAAATCAACCGATTTCGACCCGCTTGGTGGCGATCGACGTAATTTTTTGATGTTAATAGCTGATTAGTTTTTAAAATTGATCGATAGAGCCGTTGAAAAGTTATTCCAAAAACAGACCTTCAAAAAAAAATTTTTAACTTCCCGCTAAGAATATTGAAAATTTTCAAAAATCGGGAAGTTATTGGTTTAACCCCGTTTTTCGAAAATCGAGTTTTTATCAGATCTCGACGTTTTGAGGTCCTAGGAAGCTTCCCTGACTATTCCCGCGAGGGTGTCACTATGTCTGCATGTATGTGTGTGTGTGTGTGTGTGTGTATATGTTCTAAATATGTAAACCTCTCTTAACTTTTGAACGGTTGAACCGATTTCATCGCGGTTGGTGCTATTCAAAAGGCCTTCATTAAACTTAGATTTCCTGAAAATTTGAACTGATTTGGACCGATAGATTTTGAGAAATTCGGAGAAATCTAAAAAAAAAATAGGAAAAAAAATTAGAAAACGGTTCACCCTGGTTCCGTAACAATTCAACCGATGACATTTCAACCGCGACACTTCAACCGCGACAGTTCAATTGCCGACACTTCAACCAGATTAAAATTCAATCGTAAAAATTTCAACCGAACAACAGTTCAACCGCGACAGTTCAACTGCAGACACTTCAACTGGATTAAAATTCAACCCCAAAAATTTCAACCGAACGACAGTTCAACCGTAAAAATTACCAGATTATTTAATTTATTAAATCACAAAATAATATTATCCGCCTGATAATTCAACTGCATGATAAATGACCCATGATTAATTTTCAGATAATTTTACCGTGTTGCGCCCTTTTAACATGGTTTTTTGCGTGTGTTTATTCAAAATTAGACCAACACAAATGCGAGTAATCGTGTTGCGCCCTTTTAACATGGTTTTTGTGTGTATTTATTCGAAAATAGACCAACTATGAGTGAGGATAAATGTTAAGAAGACACGAATTTACCCAAGTCCGCTGAGATCTATTTTTTATATATCTAGATTATTATTATTATGGCTAGTGAGTTGGCGTCGGTCTGCGCGCCGCTCGACGGCGCATACGACTCCTCTCCCCTTTACTCTCTATACTTTACTTTATATCTTGTACTCTTGGCAGTACTACGTGCAGCCACGTGCATACACCTTATAATTATTCTTTTACGTTCTTTTTGTATTATTACAATATTGTTAATTATTCAAGATAACATATTATCATTTATTAATCATTTAGAAGATAAATAAAGATTCGCTTAGATTATTTAATATAAAACTGTTGTGTTAAATTAATTCACTTCCTCACAGGTTATTGAGGCGCAATGCACACTTACACAGCGTTTGTGATTTTATTTATTAAAAATATAATAAGTTTTGTGGAAATGATTTATTGTAAGGTAAGAGTATTTATGAACATTACTTTAGAAAATAAAATCTACAAAAATAAAATAAGAAGATAAGACGAAATTAATAGATGAGTGAGTCATGCATGCACCTAAAAGATTAAACGCAATAAATACGTATTAATAGACGATCAATTTAGACAACTTAGAAAAAATTGACAAATATTTATTTGTTTAATTAAATAAATTTATAGATTTCTGAAAATAATTTTCAGTATATTAGATTGTGACAAAGAGATTAACATTGAGTAGATTATCTTTTGTTTTATGATGAAATAACTGGTGAAGCCGGTAGGCGCGAAAAATTTCAAGATGTCGGACAACGGCGTCATCATAATAACAGTATATAAAAATCACGTGTACTACAACAATATTTTAGATTACGATGTTTTAAGATGATTTGAATTAAATTTTAAATTTAATTATGAATCTTAATAAATTCTGAAATAAAACAAAAATGTATTTGGACATGTCATTAATATTGATCAATATAAAATACATATCAAAATATTTCGGTAACTTGAGATATGCGATGGTTGCGTTCGGCATCAATTATCTTATAGTTTGTGAGGTTGTTTTGTTTGCATAATATATCCCGAGTGTGTGCGTGATCAACCGCCTTCAACGTTGTTTCATTGCTGTGCGTGAAACTGTACGTTGAAATAGGTGTGCATACTCGAGGTGGTGCTGTGTAGATGATCAAACTTGCGTTTCAAATTGAAATGAATTGCAGTGCGTTCATTTTAATTTAGAAGCACGAAACAGAATTCATTATGAAGAGTTTCTGGTATTAGACGAATAGAATTTTAGAGTATTAATAATAAGAGATAGATGAAAAATTATTAATTAGATGATAAATTATTAATTAAATGTATAATTAATTAAATTTAAATTCTGTTTCATAAAATCCGAAATAGATGTCAGAGTCGGAAGAAAAGGCTCAACTGGTCGACTATGACAGCGACGGAAGTTTTGAGAAAACATCATCTGATCTAGAGAATGTTGGACAAAATTCAATCTTCAAAATCAAAATTGAGAAAAATATGGATACCCTTCATAGTCTGTCACAATTCCGCAAGGGATTAATTCATACAACAGATAATGACAATGCAAGACCATCAAAAACAACTGATGAGAATAAAGATGAACAAGAGTTACAGGTTAAGATAAATAATTTCTCAACACCTGTCAAATCAGACCAGTCGACAAGTAAGTATTGACTATAGAATAATTTAGAAGCTGTAAACTAAACTAGAAGATACACTCTAAGAAGTAAAAAAGTGTTTAAGAATAGTTAGATGAGGCCTATTTAGATATTAAGATGCTTAGATGTTAACAAAATTCCAGATACTAATTAAGATTATATGTTTACAGATATAGAAGACGATAATAATAAAAATAAGAATGAAAATACCAAAGCCAAGATTGTCAGCTGTGAGAAAATGGTAATGGTTGGTAGCAAAGAATTTGAAGATATGAAGATGCTGATGGTCGAGTCCAACAAACAGACTCGGGAGATGTCAGCAACACTCGGTAGAGCTGCGAAACGATTAGAAGAAGTCACTCACGAACTAGTTAAAGCTCTTAAAATGACGGTAGATAGGCGTAGAGCAGAGCTAGATCGGGAGAAGGCTAAAATAGAAGCAACTAAGGTAAAAGATTCACATATAGTTCCTAATATCCCAGATAGAACACAATTAGAAGCTACAAATGGGAATAACAATATCACTAGAGAATTGAACTTGGTTAAAGATGCATTACTGTTAAATCAAAATAAGATTAATATTAGAAGAGAGTATAAGTTAACCCAAAAATCAAATTATAATATTTGGTTCGATTACTTAAAATCAGAACTAACTAGTTGTGATTTATTAGATGTAATAGACGAAAATAATAGTAATGAAAATAATTTACCAAATTCAATAATCCATAAAAGAAAATGTCTGGTTAGAGATATTATTATTAATCATTTAGATGAAGATTATCACAAGAAAATTCTTGACATTTCTGAACCTGTAGAAGTCTTAAAGAGAATCAAAGCTTGTAGAAAAGAACAGATAAATCTTACTTCAAGCTCTGTTAGGAAAAGATTGTATTCAATTAAAATGAAAAAGAATGAAAAGGTCAATGATTTCTGTGAAAGATTTGACCAAATCATTAGAGAATATGAATCTTGTGGAGATGGGGAACGACTAACTGAGCAAGAAATTAGATCTGCGTTCTATCAAGCTATAACCCCAATAAACCCTCAATTAATGTCTGCAGATTTCATTAAAAGGTCTCATTCAAAAGAGATGACAATAAATGAAATGAAATCTTTTATTCTACAGCTAGAAGCCGAGAAAAAGACCAACGACGGAGAAGAGACAATTAAGGCTCAGACTGCAAAGTTTGACGGCAAGAAGAACTGCCATAGATGTTCTAAACCTGGACATAGAATTGAAAATTGTCCCCTGTCAAAAGATTTGTGGTTCTGCTACTACTGTCAGGAGATAAGATCTCATAAGGGTTCAGAGTGCAAGGATGGCAGGATCAAAAGTAAGATTATAAATAATAATAATAATGTCAAATTTAGAGGTAAACTAGACAGACAGGGAACTAATAGAGTTAGACATAATGTGAATTCTAAACCATATAAGAATGATAGACGTGATAGAAACTATAATAAGAATAATCAGTACTTAGCACAAAATGCCTTCAAACGGGATGGTATTAGTGCAAAAAGAATGACTGATGAAAAACAAGGTAAGAAACAATTAAATGAAGATTTAATAGATGACATTAAATTTATTGCTGATTCAGGAGCAACAGATCATATAGTAAAGAACTGCTTAATATTAAGTAACTTTGAAAGATGTAAAAATAAAGTAATTAAGATTGCCAACAAGAATAAATCTGCTGACATTTTAATAGATGGAAAAGGTGATCTTTTGATCTATACGAATCAAGATAACAAGATAATTAAATTATCAAATGTTATTAGTGCTAAAGATGTATCAGATAATTTATTATCATTAAGAAAATTAGTAGATAAAGGATTTAAGATTTATTTAGATGATAAGATTTTGCGAGTATTCAGTGAAAATTTAAAAGAAGTAATACTAGAAGGAACATATGAAAAACCCAACTGGATCTTGAACTTCAAAGTCAAGAATTACATCGGCGATGAAGATAAATTAGACTGGGGATATAACGCTTATCGTTGTAAAGCTGTGATGATCCAAGACGATAACACAAATGGACTACAAATAGATTTGCAAAGAAAGGAGGGAGAATCAGAAAATGAAGAGTTAAAGGATTCTTCAATTAGGAGGGAGGAAGAAGATATAACGTCTCCAGAAATGAAACAACACACTGAAAACTCAAAGAATGACATATTTAATTGGGACTCTAGTTTAATAACTAGAAATACAATTAAGGTAGATGATATTGAGAATATTAAGAATTTAGAAGAGCTATTTTCATCAAATCCATTAGAGCAAGGAACAACAGATTCAAGTAAGATAAATGAAGCTATGTTATGGCATGTAAGACTTGGTCATGCTTCATTGAACTATCTCAAGAAATTGCAGAAAGTATATAATAAATTAGAGAAAGTTAAATTCGATTATTCAATTTTAGACTGTGAAATATGTATTATGTCAAAGATGCAAAAATTACCGTTTAAAGAAACTAGACAAAGAGCATCAAGACCACTACAAATAATACATACGGACACGATGGGTCCGATAAAACCAACTTCACGCCCAGGACACAAAAGATTTATTAATGTGTACATAGATGGGTATTCTAGATTAGCTAGAGCATATGCAGTAAAGACTAAAGATGAATCAGGAGAAACATTAGAAAAGTTTCTCATATCTACAAGAAATCTATTTGGTAAAGATAAGAAAGTATGCTACGTTAGATCGGATCAAGGAACAGAGTTTACTGGTGGAAAATTTTTAGATGTCTTAAGAAAAGAAAAGATAGAATTAGAATTAACTCCGCCCTATACTCCTGAACACAATGGAGTATCTGAACGATTCAACGCTACGTTACAAAGAAAAGTCAGAACCTACATGCTAGATTCTGGTTTACCTAAGAGTATGTGGGAGTTAGCAGTAGATGCAGCAGTGCACTCATACAATCGAACACCACATAAATCCATAGATTACAACGTACCACTGATGAAGTTTAACAAGAATGAAAACTGTCATTTTGACAAAATTAAAAGATTTGGATGTATTGGATATATTAGAATTCCAAAACCAGAGCACAAGTTCAGCGAGAGAGCAATCAAAGCAGTCATGGTGGGATATAAACCCACAGGATACTTGCTATGGCACCCAAATACAGGAAAATTTCTAGAATCACGACATGTTAGATTCAATGAAAAATTAGTGTACAAAGATGTATATAAGAATAAACAAATAGAAGAAACTGAAGATGAAATTAGTTGGAAGTCAAACGAAAATGTACCAAATAGTCTAGAAGACAAAATCAACGAAGAAAAGGAGAAACCGGAACAAAGAAAAAGAGGAAGACCCCGCAAAAATCCATTAGGTGTTAAAAACTTAAATGAAAAGAAGAATTCATCAGAAGAAATTAGACCATGGACTAGAGGTGAGATGAAAAGAAAATTAGAATCTGAAAAGGATAAAGATAGAAAATTAATTGAAGACATAAGCTTTGCAAGAAGCGTCAATGTGTTTGAAGATCAATCGAAGAAGGATGAACAAGAATTGGTAAGTTGTTTAATTACTTCTTTAAACAAAGAACCTATCAATTATGATGAGGCAAGCAACTCAAATGAAAGATGTCAATGGATGAGAGCTATCAAGGATGAACTGGATTCTATAACTAAAAATGACGTCTGGGAATTCGTAGATTTAGAAGAAGCAAGTAAAACTGAAGGAAAATTAAACATCATTGATTCAAGATGGGTATTTAAAAAGAAAGTAGAAGCAAATAAAGATGTACTTTATAAAGCACGACTAGTATGTCGAGGTTTTAAAGACAAGAATGATTATGATTTAAAAGATACATACTCGCCAGTATCTAGATTATCACTCATACGAGCATTACTTTCAATAGTAAATAAATATGATCTAGAAATCTGTTAATATGATGTAAAAACGGCATTCCTTTATGGAAATTTAGATGAAGATATTTATATGAAGATACCAGAAGGTCTAGATGTAGATGAAAAGACAAAACAAACAAAGATACTTAAATTAAAGAAATCTTTGTATGGATTAAAAGTAAGTCCAAAGAAGTGGAACACTAGATTTAATCAAGTGGTAAAAGAAATTGGTCTCGAAAACGATTTACATGAACCATGTTTGTATACTTGGAGGAAAAATGGAATCGTAGTTGTGTTGCTAATTTATGTAGATGACATTTTAGCCGCTAGCAATGATAAAACAAAATTAGATGAAGTTGGGAATCACTTATGCAAGAATTTCGAGATGAAAGTTCTTGGTGAACCCAGGAAATTTCTTGGAATTGAAATAGAGAGAAATAGACAAGAAAAATACATTGTATTGAAGCAAAGTAATTATATTGAAAGCATTTTAGATAGATTGAAGATGATAGATTGTAATCCTCAAAACACCCCAATGGTTACTAGACAAACTGAAAATAGATGCAAAAGAAGAAAACTAGAAGAATCAGAATCGTCCAAATGTGAACAATCATCAACAACTAGAAAAGTTCCATACAGAGAGGCAATTGGAAGTCTCATGTACTTAGCAAATGGAACTAGACCAGATATTGCGTTTGCTGTACATTACTTAGCTAGAAAACAATTAGATGCCAACGAAGACGACTGGAAAGATGTTAAAAGAATTCTGAGATACTTAAAGGGCACTGTAGATTTAAGCCTGAAATACACAGGTAACTCAGATGAACTAGAAGCTTTTTCAGATGCTAGTTTTAGAGACAATAATGACTCAACTTCATCAGGTGGATACATTATTAGACTGTTTGGTGACATAATAGCATGGAGAAGTCACAAACAAAACTATGTTACACTTTCGACTTGTCAAGCTGAGTATTTGGCAATGAGTGATGCCTATCAAGAGATAATATCTCTGGATAAAGCGATTAGATTCATTATTGGAAAAACACTATTTCCTACGACTATTTGGTGTGATAACAAATCAGCAAATGATTGTACTGAGAAAGATGGCAGTCATAAACTTAAGATGTTTGATAATAGTGTAAATGAAATTAAATTAGAATTACTAGAAAGAGAGAAAACGGGTAATAGAAAGCACATGGCAAAAACCCATGGTGATTTCATTAAACAATGCGTTAATGAAAATAGAATAAGAGTTTGTTGGATATCTACGAAAGAGAACCTAGCAGATATACTCACAAAACCATTACCTGCAGAACCATTTAGATACTTAAGAGATAAATTTTTGGACTAAAATAATTAGAAGTTCATAAAATTGTTAGAATTAATTATAATTATATTTTCACTATGTTACAGAAAACTCTGTTGATCGCAAGAAGTAGCGCAGTGGAAGCTGGACGTGGGAAATGGAGGGAGTGTTAAGAAGACACAAATTTACCCAAGTCCGCTGAGATCTATTTTTTATATATCTAGATTATTATTATTATGGCTAGTGAGTTGGCGTCGGTCTGCGCGCCGCTCGACGGCGCATACGACTCCTCTCCCCTTTACTCTCTATACTTTACTTTATATCTTGTACTCTTGGCGGTACTACGTGCAGCCACGTGCATACACCTTATAATTATTCTTTTAAGTTCTTTTTGTATTATTACAATATTGTTAATTATTCAAGATAACATATTATCATTTATTAATCATTTAGAAGATAAATAAAGATTCGTTTAGATTATTTAATATAAAACTGTTGTGTTAAATTAATTCACTTCCTCACAATAAATCGTCATGTGAATTAATTGTGTCACCATTTAGTATAAATATAATACGATAAACTAACCAATCTGATCATACATCAGATAAAAATTTCTACGGTTGAACTGTCGTTCGGTTGAAATTTTTACGGTTGAACTTTAATCCGGTTGAAGTATCCGCAGTTGAACTGTTACGGTTTAAGTGTCGCGGTTGAAATGTCGTCGGTTGACTAGTCGCGGCACCGTTCACCCTAAAGGGCATCCCTGCAATTTCCCGCTAATTCCATACCTGGGCGCTTAAAATTGTACTTATGACATTTTTGAGATTTTTGAGCTCAAAATATAATTTATGTAATATTTTGAGCTCGCTAAGTTCAAAAATATAATATTTGTATGTATTTGAGCTTTCCCAGCTCAAAAGTCTGATAGAAATTTCATAGAACACTATTTTGAATTTTCAAACCGCAATAACTTTTGAATGAATGAACGGATTTTTACGTGGTTGGCGGAATTCTACGCAGTTTTTTAACCTCATAAAGAATTCCTAAGTTTCAATTGGTCGAACTAGAAAATTTGAACTCCGAAAAAACACTTTTTTCGGTTTTCTTTCGTTCACGATATCTCTCGAACAAATCAACCGATTTTGACAGGATTGGCAGCGATCGACGTGGTTTTTCAAAGTTGAGAGCTGATTAGTTTTTGAAATCGATCGGTAAAGCCGTTTAAGAATTATTCCAAAAAAACCACTTCTGAAAAATTTTCAACTTCCCGCTAAGAAAATCTCAGATTTTCAAAAATCGGGAAGTTATTAACGGAATTAGCGGGAAGTTGCTGGGATGACCTTTAGGGTCAACCGTTTTCCTAATTTTTTTTTTAGTTTTTTTGAAATTTCTCAAAATCTATCGATCTGAATCTGTTCAAATTCACAGGAAAGCTAAGTTTGAGAGAACTCTTTAGAACGCCATCTAGTAGGTTCTGATCAGTTTAGTCGTTCAAAAGTTATGAGCAGTTCACATACTCACACACATAGATACATACATACATGCATACAAACACACATACATGCATACAGACATAGTGAAAACATCGCAAGGGTAGTCAGGGAAGCTTCCTATGACCTTACAACGTCGAGATCTAATGAAAACTCGATTTTTGCGAAACGGGGTGAAAAAAATAACTTCCCGATTCTTGAAAATCTTCGATTTTCTTAGCGTGAAGTTAAAAATATCCGATCTCGAAAAAAATTATTTCTCAAATTATTGTTTGAACAAATGGCTATAAACAATAGATTGCCCGGGATTTTGCAAAACTGCAATATTCGGTTTTAGCATGTCAAAATATATAAAGTAATCATATTTTGTACACTGACTTCAAAGTTTTACGAAAAGATAATAATACAGCGCCTAAACTATTATCTGAAGAGTAACTCAGTTAGGTTCTTCTAGTAGCTGAATGGTACGCTCTAGGACTGACATGCAAGAGTACTCAGCTTCGAATCCCCAACATCGCAAATTGTTTTTCAACAATAATTTAACTTTAAATTTCAGAAAATTGATATAAAATATATAATTTCTAATTTGCAAGTAGAAATATAATAAATTTTACTATTATTTTTATTTTATGAACTTTTTTATAAATTGATTCTGTTTCAATCGAACCATATCTGAACAGATGAGATTTGATCTAATCAGATCAAATTTGATCTGGACAGATCTGGCCAAAATACAGATCTGCTTAGATCTAATGAATTTGATATGATTTGATCAGAGCAGATCTAAACTTTTTTCCCGTAATAATACTTATAATTTAATACGCGGCCTGCCGTCTAAACCGTGTCTGAACTCTTCTTAAGTGCAGAGCAAATGAAGATAAGGGACTTTCACAAGGCATGGGTGATTAAATTTAAAAAAATTGCGGGTGAACATAACATCGAATTAACTTTTCGAAAAAATACACAAAAAAAATTAAATATGATTAATTCTATAAAATAATCGGTTTTTTTGAGCAAAATCAATATTTTTTCAAAGTTTTTTATTTTTTTTCCCGCTAAGAAAAATAAAAATTTTCAAAAGTCGGGAAGTTAATGGTTTTACCTTATTTTTCGAAAATCGAGTTCTCATCAGATCTCGACGTTTTGAGGTCCTAGGAAGCTTCCCTGAATGTTTTCGCGATTATGTCAGTATGTCTGTGTGTGTGTGTGTGTGTGTGTGTGTGTGTGTGTGTGTGTGTGTGTGTGTGTGTGTGTGTGTGTGTGTGTATGTGTGTATGAATGTAGGTGACCCTTTAATAACTTTTGAACGATTTACACTTTGGACCGATTCGGACCGGTGTATTTTGAGCAATCTCAAAAAAACCACAAAAAAATTTTTTCCATAGTGGTTTTTTAGGGATAAATTTTAAACGGCTCTACCGATCGATTTCAAAAACTAATCGTCATCAGCCCGACCAACATCGGTTGATTCGTTCGTGAGTTATCGTTGTCAAAAGAAAACTGAAAAAAGTGTTTTTTTTTAATTCCTTCGAAATTCTTCATTCGATCGATTCAAACTCAAAGATCCGTTATGAGGTTTCAAAAACTGCATCAAATGCCACCAACCGCGTGGTAATAATAAAAATCAGTTAATTCATTTAAAAGTTATTGTGGTTCAAAAATTCAAGAAATAGTGTTTTATCAAACTGCTATCAGACTTTTAAGCTCGAAGAGCTCAAAAACAAAATAAGTGAAATGTTGAGCGTTTAGATATGGAGTTAGCGGGAAGTTGTACGGATATCCTTTAGGGTCAACCGTTTTCATAATTTTTAACTTCCCGTTTTTATAATTTTTAACTCCCCTTTTTAAATTACTCCGAAATTTCTAGTTCGATCGATTCAAACTTTAGGATTTTTCATGGGGCTTAGAGAACTGCATCGATTGCCGCCAACCACGTGGTAATCGGTACATTCATTCAAAAGTTATTGCGGTTTGAAAATTCGAAAAATGGTGTTATATGAAACTTCCATCAGACTTTTAAGCTCAAAGAGCTCAAAAGCATAGAAAAGCTATCTCTTTGATCTTGGAGAGCTCAAAACAACACATAAATTATATTTTTGAGCTTGAAGAGCTCAAAAACGGCATAAGTGCAACATTAAGCGTCCAGATATGGAATTAGCGGGAAGTTGCAGGGATGGCCTCCAGGGTCAACCGTTTTCCTAATTTTTTTTATTTTTTTTTTCTCAAAAAAATTTTCAATCAATATGACAATTATTCCCGCTCATCCTGGAAATAGTCGATTTTTTTTTATTTAATTGAAAAAAAAATTGTCAAAATTTCAAAGATAAAAAAATTTTTTTTTTTTAATCCAATATAAAAAAAAATTGGCCCTGTCCAGGATGAGCGGGAATAATTGTCATATTGATTGAAGATTTTTTTAAGAAAAAAAAAAATAAATAAAAAATTAGAAAACGGTTGACCCTAAAGGCCATCCCTGTAACTTGCAGTCTCCGAAAATGTCATTCGATTCGGAATGGCATGTAGATAATTTTTGAAAAAAATGAAGTTCCGCTTATAAAAAATGCAAAAGTTATTAACAATTAACTGAAAAAGGGGGTTTAGTTTTTTGAAAATATCTCAAAAACTAATGAAGATTTATTAAATTTAATAAAAGATTAAAAAATAAGAGGAAATTTCCTAACAAAAAGTTTCAACTCCCGGAACTGTAGGACCAATATGTAAAAAATTATGTTTATGCAGCTTCTGACAACATAAAAACGAATCGTTAATAATATTTTGAAGAGATAGTATATTGTGTGACTAGGGATGAAACAAAACGATTTCAGACCAGAGTGAAGTTGCCTGCTCGAGCGAAGTGAGGGCTGGCATCACTCGGTCTCAAATCGTATTTCATCCCGCGTCACACATTATATTTTTCATAGAAGTTGCATTAAAAATGCTAGTTTCAATGTCTGGAGCCAACCAGAACTAGATAGTTTCAGACGAATAGCGAAAATACCATTTTTTGCCCTCCGGGCGGAAAGTGGCAACTTTCGTCCCGCTGCGCTAAACTAAGTTGCCGCTTTCCGCCTTCGTCGGACAAAAAAATAGTATACACTCCTCGGGAAGTAAATAAGAAAGCCTCAGATCACATGTTTGTTGACCTCGGCTTCGCCTCGGCCAACAATTACATGTGATCTGAGACATTTCTTACTTTACTTCCCTAGGTGTGTAATATACTATTTATTATAAAACATAATAATATAGAAAGTAATAGTTTATTTTTTATCAAACATTATTCGTAAATTGAATAGTTTTCTTTTGTCATTCTTATTTATGCTTAATAAGAGAATTATAATATGTCAGTACAGTTAACAGTTAGAATGACAATTATAAAGATATAAAATAAACAAACAATTGATAGGATTGAAAATAAAGCTGCAACTTCATCTCGCGGGCAGAAAATCGTAATTTTCTGTCCGCCGGGAAGAAATGATTGATTCCTGCTCGGCACAGTCGCATTGGTCTGAAATCGTCTAGTTTCGGTTGGTTCAACAGGCATTGAAACTCGCACTTCCGATGCAGGTTATATGAAAAAATTTTTTTTCGACGATTAATTTAAGTTTTTAATTTTGCAAATTGATCTATTCTGAAAACTTCCAAGAATTGCTCCAAAAGAGGAAAAAAGTCTCAAATTTATAGTTAAAAAATTATTACACTTGTAATGTTTATGTTCAAGCAGAAAAAAGTTATTAGTTAAATATTGCATAACTAATTGAAAAATTGGGATTAAAAATTTTTCCAGGCAAATAATTGTTTATTCATCTATCCCGTAAGCCCCTAAATATTTTCATTTCTGGAATTTTATATTTAACATGATTAAATAATTTTTATTAGTAAAGTGGCCAAAGTAGGCGTAGCTAACGTAAGCTAGAACACCCGTTTTCAGACGTATTTTTATCTCTATATATTGGTCCGACAGTTCTGGGAGTCGAAACTTATTGTTAGGAAATTTTCTCCTTTTTTTGAATCTTTTTTTAAATTTAATAAAGTTTTATAAGTTTTTGAGATATTTTCAATAAACTAAGCGCCCTTTTGTCAGTTAATTTTTGATAACTTTTAAAATTCTTATAAGCGGAACTTCATTTTTTTTTCAAAAATTATCTATATGCCATTCCGAATCGAATGACAGCTCAATAATAATTTTCGGAGACTGCTGAAAAAAGTTAACGAAAAAAGCACTTGTTAGCTAGACTACAACTACCGTTTTGAGTTACGAGCGCTACAGAATAATCCGTTGACGAATAAAAATGACAGAAAAAGATATATATTCTATTAATTTTGAATCATGAATAATTTTTAAGTCAATGAGACTTGTGAATAGAAAATTACGACAAAATTAATCTTTTTGTCTTCATTATTTTTGTTAAGAAAATTATTTTTAACTTCTATAGTAGCATACTAAAATCAATTAAAGCATAAAAACTATTTTTTCAGATCATAAATATTCCTAGAAAAAATGTATTAGTCAGTTCTTTTCGTTAAGAAGTAGTTTAATACGTGTTCATCAATAATTGAAAACAAAAATTATAAAACAAATTTTGATTAAATTAGCTATTAAAAAAAAGCTGTTGATTCTTTAAATTCGACGAAAAATTATTTTTGTGAAGAATTTAATTTCCTACAAAACCATACCAAGGGTTTTTTTATGTTTGCTAACTTGAATTTTCTATAACCAAAAAATAAGTGAAAAATTAGGAAAACGGTTGACCCTAAAGGAAAAAAATTTTTTGAAATGTGGTTTTTTTGGAATTACTTTTAAATGGCTTTACCGATCAATTTTAAAATCTAATCAGCTCTTAAGATCAAAAAACCACGGTAATCATTGCAAGCCTGGTCGAAATCGGTTGATTCATTCGTGAGTTATCGTTGTCGAAAGAAAACCGAAAAAAGTGTTTTTTTGGAATTACTTCGAAATTCCTGGCTCTATCGATTTAATCTTGAAATTTCTCTATGAGGCTTTAAAAATTGCGTCGAATGCCGCCAACCGCCTAAAAATCGGTTTATTCATTCAAAAGTTATTGCCGTTTGAAAATTCCAAAAATTGTGCTAAAAATGACACAAAAATCATATTTGTGAGTTCGAAGAGCTCAAAAACGTAATGTGTAATTTTGAGCGCTTAAGCAAAAAATGAGCGGGAAGTTGCAGGGATGGCCTTTAGGGTCAACCGTCGTCCTAATTTTTTAAAATTCATTTATACACATTTTTCATCATTTTCCATGTAGATTATGACCCACTTGGTCGTTTGCAAAAATATTGACTGCAAGTATGTGAAACCTACAATTAACCCCCTAAGGTAGTCAACTTTGGGGGTTGATTTCACCCCCTAAAAATGTTTTTCCGCCGATAAAAAAAATTCGTGTCATAGATTTCGACGTAGACTGACATATTTCAGCGGCATTGAAATTGGAGGCAGACACCGGGGAACCTTGCTTTGTGAATCAGAAAATGGCTGAATTTTTCAAGAGTTGCGCCATGAGGACGACTGCAATAGTTAAATTCTTATGAAATCTACTAAAAATAACTGAAAAATTAAATCAATTTCAACGATTATACTGGTTGTACATTTATTAGTAAAGTGTATTCACTTGAATATATAATGGGTCCTAAGATAAAACAGTTTTACGTGCAAACCCTTCATATTTACTTATCATTTAGTTATTTTTTTTTTAAGGGGGATGGCCACTGTGAAATTTAAAAAAAAAAATTTTTTTTTTATTAAATCCTAGTTTATAGATTCAAAAGTATGTATCTAGAATTCGGTATCAGAATTCTAAATATTTTCCGAGTCATAGTCATTTTTGTGACAGCGCGTCAAATGACTTTACACGCGCAGCACTCCGACGAAAACGCGTTTTTCTCAAAACTACTTTTTTTGAACTGATGCAAACTCTAATTTGCATAAATATGAACCGATTTGCAACTTTTTTTTTCCTCGTATTCGTCTATTCAGTAGCTATAATTGTACGTAGGGGATTTTGGAAATTTTGATTTTTAAGATTTTTTAGGGCTGTTTGAATCGAAACAAATAAGGAAAAAAAACGAAAAAATTTTTAATATGTCGCCATTTTTTTTTAAATCCGAATTTTCGAAATCCCCTACGTGCAACGATAACCACATGCATGCAGATTACAACGCTCTTTCGTTTTTTTGTTTTAGATAATCCGTTTTTGAGGTAGAGATCGCATCATGGAGGGAGAAATTTTTTTGGTGCTCCACAAAAATGCTAATTACTTTGTAACAACATGATATTTTTCGATAAAAATTTACGACAATAATCTTAAATATATACTTTATAAAACAAAAATAACCCGGTCCCAAATTCCTTTATTATCCCAGTCAAAAAAATTCCCGAAAATCACCTATTTTTTCGATCCTCACAGTGGGCATCCTCTTTAATAGATAAATAAAGTAAATAACAATTTCCGTTTATTTTTTACTTTTTGATACAAGAAATCATTGCGATTTTTATTTTTTTTTACAGTAATAAAAATTATTCTAACAATCTCCAAATTTTAAACCGACCCTCAAAAACCTCACTGAAGATTTTGAGGGTCAAATTTTGATTTATTCTTCGACTCGGGAAATAAACGTATTACTTACCCGGTCAGCAACGCCTCCTGGAAGAATTGTTTTTACTACTACTCCAGTACTTTTCCCGCCAATAATACCAAACCCAAGACCAGTACCATCGTTTACCAAATTTACTATTTCGACCTGTGCCCATTCGGTATTCAACTAGAACAAAAAAAACCCCCCCGAATTAATAGCTTGATAAAAGTATAGGATTAACAGTCTTGAAAATAACAGAAAGATTTTTTATGATTAATTATGCGAATCAAATTGTCGTAGTTTCTGACCTTTTACACTGTAAGAAATGTTCATAGTTATCTGAATTATAACATCAGACGCAATATAGAAATACAATTTTTTGAACTTTTTCTATAGTTACTCGAATTATGCATTAATTTAAGTAAGTATCTATTCATAAATAGTTTGCAACGTGGCCAGTTGGCTCAAATTAGGCAAACACCAATTTACTTCTGTAATTGATACATTTGTTAAAATATAAATCATTATTTTTACCGTGTTACAACGCAATGTTCGGTATTTTATTAATTTACACCGTTTATTGAATAATAATAACATTTTAATCTACAATAGTACAATACGACTCCGATTATCAGTTAACAAGGAGTATGTCGTACGTTAATTAAATAATACGACGCATATACAAGATAAATTAGCTTGGCATGTCGTGTAATCAAAAGGTCTGGAGTAGTCAGCCATTTTGTTGAGGAAAGCGTCGTTTCATTGTTCGAGGAAGATCCTGGTTTGTCGGTCACCTCGATTATTCGTCTGTTCCTGACCCAGTAACCGGCCCAGCTACAGCCACGAGGAATCTACCACCGCTGGACAACGTTAAAGCACACCGAAGTGGTAGTAGTACCTGTTGTAAGTCAGGTGGTATATTGGTAAAAATTGGACGCCGTATTGAACTTACTTTGAGCTGTATTTTTCAATATTTGTATTTGACGACCATTTAGCTCTATTTTTCCATACTGAGCGATCAGCCGAGCAGTACGCGGTAAAGATTGGTTTTGTGTCGGAGCTGAATCTATCTTTCAACGAGTATCGCCACCCACGAATTTCCCTAGACCATATTCCTAACGCGAATTAAATAAATTTAGCTGTTTGTAGCTTTGAAAGCTATCGGCTTGGTCCGCCGTAAAATCGAAAGCTACAGGCATCTGGAGCAGCATCGACTCTTATAAGCTACGGCTTCGAGTTGGTTACACTCCGGGCGTAACGAGCGTGTCTTTTCGGCCCAGTTCGTAATTAATTATTAAATTAAAATTTAGATAGTTTTTATTTCATAATAAAAATTTATTTCACTTTACGAATAGTCGAGACCAGCCACGTTACAAGTTATATGGACTACATTTATATATATATATTAGGGTGTTTCAAAAAAAGACGAATTTTTTTTTTTTTCTTTTGGTGTCTAAAAATTGATAGTATACCTAAAAACAAAAATTTTTGCGCCCATGTGAGCTCTTAATATGAATAGTAAGATTTGCCTGTATCCATTTCTTTATTTTCCATTTAAATAACACGGGAAAAATTTTTTTTAATTTTTTAATTTTTATTACTTTGGAACGGTTCATGGTAACAACAATCTGAAAAATGATATTAGTAGGAAATTTTACGCTCTACAAAAAACGTTTAAAGACCAAAGTTCCTCAGATTAACGGCTTCAAAGATATCCGCGGTCAAAGATAACACTAATAAAAAATTTATAATATTTTCCAATAAAATTACAAAAAAAATATCACATGCTATATTTTTATTATTTTTTAAGTTAAATTACTTCAATTCCGTTAACCTGAGACTGTAAACTTTTTTTTTTTACTAATTAATTCAATACTTAACTCACGAAATGCACTAATATATAAATATAAACGTTAAAAATGTCACATAAATGATTTTTTGGTCTTTCTTATAACAAATTTATTTTATATTTTATAAAATTTGTAAATTTTTGTAAGAGGAAAATGTAAAGTTCCTTATTACACAAACTCACCAAACACTCATCATTGCATATCATTCAAAATAATATGAAAATTCTGTAAATACGTTAAATCAATTAAATCTACTATAAAACTTGATCAAATGTTTTTTATTTGAAAAATATCAACAGAGCTTTATTTAGCTCTGTCGGTACAGAGTATTATACTCATTTAATTTGAGTGTTGTAGCTAATAAGCTCTGTGTTGGTAAGCCTGGTTGTTCGGTACTAACTTCATTTAGTTGCTTTGCTCTCAACGCTTTACTATATCTTCTCGTCATTGTCTTTGTTCATTGATACTGACTGTTTTTTCAATCCGTTATATTATTAATTTAATTAGTTAAAATATATTAGTTATAAATTTTGTGACCATAATGGTGAAAACAGTGTACTTGATTGGTGATGTGTTAAGTGAATTAGTTGGAAAAACTTTTCCCACTCTGAAAGAGGTTATGTCGCTTTTATTTTATTATCTTGATACGAAAAATTTTTCAGTTAAAGAAAGTATATCAATCACTATCGACAAAGTTTTTGAAATTTGGTGTGCGGCACAAATCCCGACAAGAGAGAAAAGATCTGCTTTTTTGAAACTAATCTCAAATCACAATCGATGGAAGAATTTACAAAAAAACCCGTAAAATGAAAAAGTCAAAGTCTCAAAAAAAAGGAATCCGTTTTTCAGGATGAATTAAATAAACTATTTGATGTAGCTCATGCGGATGTTTTAAATATACTGGACAAAGAAAAAAGATTATTTTATTTGGGGACAAAAATCTTCCAGTCGACGTGGTTTTATTTCATATAATTCTCAACCAATTTTAGAAGATGTCGAAGACATGGATGTTGATATCAGCAATTATGATAATAATAACAATAATAGTGATAATAATAGTGAAGAGAACATTGATAGCAATGATAAAAACTATAATAATAATGGTAATGATAGTAATAATAATGTCGGAGAGTTTGATAACGACAATGTCAACTATTATTGTGCAGTTGAGACTGATGATGTTGCTAATCATAAAATATCAAGTCATCCATCTCAATTATCCCAGAAATCTTTTGAAAGTAATACTTCTCGTATAATCTCTGATTATGAAGATGAAATGCCAAAACAACAAGTTCCAAAAATTGATATAATGACACCAGAACTTGCTGCGGCTTTGGATAGAGCTAACGTGACTAGTAGGATGGCGACTTACATTATTGCTGCTTTATTATCTTGCTTGAACATTGATTGTGCAAGCGTAAACTTTAGTCATGTGACTATTCACCGAGCAAGGGAAAAATTCCGGAAAGAAGCGGCGTTAAATCTGAAGACTAATCTGAAACTGACAATTATGTACTACATTTTGATGGAAAACTGTTATCAGATATTACAGGTACAGAACAAGTTGACCGGCTTCCGATTATTTTATCATCATCAGGTAAATTTCAACTGTTAGGAGTTCCTAAACTAGAATCTGGGACTGGACAAAACCAAGCTTCAGCTATTATTAAAACAGTAAAACAATGGGATATTAATACTGACAACATCAAAGCATTGTGTTCTGATACTATGGCGTCAAATACGGGTAAATAATTTATTAATAAAAAAAATATAACATGGTTGATTACCGTAATGTTTAAATGCTAAATCAAATTAGATTTTTAGTATTAACCATTAATTTCCAAGTTATGAGTTATTTTTTTTTTCAAATTGAAAAGATTTCTCCGTACTACTCTAAAAAATCGATACTTCACTAGCAATTCTCATTTTATTTTTTCAGGAATCAGAAATGGTGCGTGTGTATTAGTAGAAAAGGCTCTTAGTAGAAAACTGTTGTACTTGCCATGCCGACACCATATTTTTGAAATTGTTCTTCGAAGTGCATTTGAAGTATACTGGCCTGCTTCGTCTGGCCCAAACGTTCCAATTTATCAGAGATTTAAAAAGAAGTGGGATGAAATTGACCAATCAAACTTTACGGCTGGTATTTGTGACAAAAAAGTTTTGGAAGTAATAACACCAATCAAAGATGAGATTTTGAAATTCGTTAATAATCAAATAGAAGTAAAATTTTTTAATCCAGCGCTGAAGAATTATTAACTGATGTTAAAGTGGAAAAGAAAAATGTATAAAGTTCAGTATAATTGAGGAGCTGATTTTCAAAAGGGTATCTTTTCATATTTTAAAATACCAGTTTTCTGAACTTTTAAATACTAATTACTTTGAGAATTATGAACATTTATAAATGAAAATCGAATTGCAGCTTCATAACCGATTGCACTTTATAGCTAAATTAAAAAAAGTTCAATACAAATATTTATAATTGAAGATAACTAGTTCTTTGTCTCGATTAATCAAAAATCAAAAGATACCCTTTTGAAAATAAGCTCCTCAATTATCAATTTTACTCTGATTAATTAACTTGCCGTCGTGATTAAAAATATTGAAAATCAGTTTCACATGACTGTTATACTTTCAATCATCTTTAACGATTAAAATTGCGTTTGTAAAATATTTTTACAACTTTTACCTCACATCAGTTAATAATAATTAGTCTTCTCAACTTTGAAATTGCGATATAATCAATTTCATTTTGACTTATAACTTTTTGTAGATGGATCATTGTCGAGACGATTACCGTGAACTTCTGAATTATCATTAATATTTTTGGGTACTAATACAACAAAAATTACATTTAAGCACCCTGGGGCGGGCCATCATGCAAGGTGGATGGCCAAAGCAATATCTAGTTTAAAAAATTTTGTAATAAGAAATGAATTTCATCTTACTAAATCGGAAATAGATGGATTACGAGAACTTTGTTTATTTATCATAATATTCTATTTAAAAGCTTGGTTCACTGCGCCGTGTGCTATAACAGCACCTAATAATGATTTAACTTTGATTAAAGAATTAATTTCATATGAAAGATTTAATAATAGTCTTTCACAGACATGCTCACAAAAATTAGCCGATCACTTGTGGTATTTAAACAACGAGCTGTCTGTTTTATCTCTCTTTGATAAAAATGTTTCAGTTGGAACAAAAAAAAGAATAGTTCATGCTCTTAAAAACTGTAAAGCCAATGAAACTACAACAAATCGCTTTATAATAGATAAGAAAAATTTAGAGTCATTATTAAATAAAGATCTTAGTCAATTTATGTCTATGAGATCGATTAATATATTTGAATCGTTTGATTTGTCGTATGAGTTCATTGATGAGGACGTTACTTTGTGGCCTCAGAATCCGAATTTCTTAGAAAACTTGAAGTATTTCGGAAAACTGCAAGTTGTGAATGATGTAGCAGAACGCGGCGTGGCATTGATAGAGCAGTATAATCGATGCTTAACGAAAGATGAAGAACAGCTTCAATATTTGTTGCAAGTAGTGACAGAACATAGAAAACAATATCCTAATTGCAATAAAAGTAATTTTATAAAACTGTAATATTTTCAAGTTGAAAAATTGTTGTAACAAGTTGTAAATATAGTTTTTTGTTATAAAGAATTAATTGTTCAATTAAATTTCTTAATATTTAGTAAAAAAAAAATAAATTTGTTATAAAAAAGACCAAAAAATCATTTATAAGATATTTTTAACGTTTATATTTATATATTAGTGCATTTCGTGAGTTAAGTATTGAATTAATTAGTAAAAAAAAAGTTTACAGTCTCAGGTTAACGGAATTGAAGTAATTTAACATAAAAAATAATAAAAATATAGCATATGATATTTTTTTTGTAGTTTTATTGGAAAATATTATAAATTTTTTATTAGTGTTATCTTTGACCGCGGATATCTTTGAAGCCGTTAATCTGAGGAACTTTGGTCTTCAGACGTTTTTTGTAAAGCGTAAAATTTCCTACAAATATCATTTTTCAGATTGTTGTTACGATGAACCGTTCCAAAGTAATAAAAATTAAAAAATTAAAAAAAATTTTTCCGGTGTTATTTAAATGGAAAATAAAGAAATGGATACAGGCAAATCTTACTATTGATATTAAGAGCTCACATGGGCGCCAAAATTTTTATTTTTAGGTATACTATCAATTTTTAGACACCAAAAGAAAAAAAAAAATTCATCTTTTTTTGAAACACCCTAATATATATATATATATATATATATATATATATATATATATATATATATATATATATATATATATATATATATATATTTCTGGGTTCGAATTCCAGTCCGAGCTATTTATGGTTTCTTCTATGGTACTTCAAATTTGATATAAAAAAAAATATTTATAAATATTTGTAAATAAAAAATTGCAAATATCCCGGACACAGTGGCCCCAAAATGTCGCGGGTGAATTGTCATGCAGATGAAATGACGTGCTACGAGGGATAATGATAGACGAGAAACTTTCTTTCCGCGAACACCTCGATAGTGCATGCAGGAAAGCCAGCAAAACGGTATCTAGTGTCACGAACGGAGTGAGTGATGGGCGCAAGGAATATGAAATAGAAATCTCAAATATCCGAACGTTATCACCTTGTCCGTTCGGGAGCTAAATTAAAAATTGCGTTGGAGTGTGGAGCGGTACACAAGCTCGAACGTTATCTCTAAGTGTTAACTTAGAAAGAGTAAGGATGATGGATCCTGCTGACTTCGGTCACGAGTAACCTATTCTATTGTTTAGTTGTAACTTTATTTTGTAAAGGAGATCTTATTTTATTTTAAAATTAAAATGAGAGAATCAACTTGTTTATTTGTTTGAATTTATTGAGAAAACAAGTAAAAGTGTTACAAATTTGGGTTTACAAAATGGTTAATAAAGATAGAGATAACAGAACACAAATGTTAGAAAAAAGGAAATAATGTCTTAAAGATAGATAATGTTTTGGGCTTACCCTAGAAGTCTGTAGAGAGGCTCAAATTTAATGGGCCCTTTCACCTTCTATGGGTAGTTTTCACTATCGAAATACCGTATCTCGTGTGTCACGGAGAATTTAAGTATTTACTAATAATGAATTAGTTGTATCTTCGCGATTTTACGCGGAAAACTTAGAAAACTCAATCGACGCTAAGATATTTTCACAACCGAATTACCGGATCTCGTGTATCACAGAGAAATTGAGTAATTGCAAATAATGAATTAACCTTCGCGACTTTAAACGCAAAAACTTAACACTAATCAACGCTTAACGGCGGAAACAATATACTTCGCGATTCTCGCGGAAAAATCAACGCTCAACGGCGGAATAATCAAAAATCGACGCTCAACGGCGGAAAATAATAAAAAAAAAAGAATAAAACGGAATATAAGTATGGCAAATATCGAATGAATTTACCGTGTCAGTGCTACTAAATGTAACCTAACCACGAGCAAGGCACTGTCTCGTGTATCACGGAGTACTTCGTGCTTCCGAAGAATTTGATGCCCGGAGCCGACCGACGCGGAGCTAACCAGTGGTATCCTGGTCGAAATCGAACTGCCGGAAAATGATTTTCGGGCGGTATTTATATGATTAGCAGCATCAGTGATTGTATGGGCTTCATAGGCAAATTATTCAAAAAAAATGAAAGGTAGTGAAGGGCAATTGTCCGTGCGTCATCGCGTTTTCTAATTCTTGGAAATTAAGGTACTTTCATGAGTAGTTTCGAAATTTACCTTGAGTCTTCAATGTGAAATAGAAAACGAGATGATACTTTCACTGTATTTTTAATACAAAATTAGGTAAACGTCATTGAAAATTGAAAGGTATTGACAAAAAAAAATTAGAAATCCGAAAATTAGAAAGGGTGTCATAAAATATTGGGAAAGCTGGGCCAGATTTCTCTTCTACAGACTTCGAGGGCACGAGAAATTGTAAATTAAAAATTAAACTACTTATCTCTAATTTTCTAGACAAAATTTTCGCAAATAGTTCGAAGCAGGGTGCGAACTACGTATGTCACACCTCCATGCTTGAAATCTACCCTTTTCCAAGAGGGTTTACAATTTATAATATGCTTTTTATAAATAAGTATTCTATATTCTGTTCGAAGCGTGCTCTTGAATAGATATTGAAAATTTTGGAAACTAGAATTAATTAAGATAAAGTGAAATCTTCCGGACCCTGATCCCCTTTCTAGTGAAAGTTAGTTATGTGGTCCCTTATGGGCATCCTCACTCATATAAATAAATGAAGATGCTCAGTATCAATATCAGTTTTTATCCGAATTTTTACTAAGATGTGTCGTTCGGGATCGTCTGTTTCAAGTGCGGGTAGTGAATCATCGTACGAATGGAGCTGGGTAAGTAATTCTGATCCAATCTTTTATATTTATGATGATGGGTTTGAATTCGAGGACTTCGAATGGGTCCTAAGGACAGCTCCGGAAAGGCAGCCTATTTACTGCGGACAAGAACTGACCTTTTTGCAGGTAATGGTACATATATTTCATCCATTATATATATTATTAAGAATTTTGTTTCGTTTCCAGTGGTTCCTTCTGAAGTTCCCAGACGAAGCGTCCACTTTACTGTCCATGGCTCCCGCAGCTACTCAGTTGAGTTTGAGTAAAGTCTTTGAAAGAGTGTATACTCGAAGGACTTTATCTTTTGGCAACTGGTGCTGGCAAGAGGCAGGGCCTGAAATTGATTTATTGTTTGGTCGCGGTGATGGTCTGGAGGAACCGTCCTGGGTGTTTGCATCGGGAAGCCCCCTGCGTATTATTACGGGAAACAGGTTGGCCTCTGGATGCTGGTTAGAAGCGGGGACCGTTGTCCGGTTAGACTGAATTTAATGGTGTTACAATGTACCTTAAAAAAAAGAAAATAAATAAATGAAAATACAGAAATGAAGAGATAAGACCCTTCTTTTCATCTTCAAGTGCACCTTCCGAACATAACAGGCTCTGATTTAGAGATAAAATTTTACGACTTTCCTTAGATCGTACATGTTTTAGCTTTTCCTTAAAATTGTTTAGTAATTAAGTTTTTAACCTACTTAATTTTTATGAGTTTGTTTTTTTTTTTCAATAAATTTTTGGAGTTATCCCTCCCTTCACCCTGAGGTGAACCGTTTACAGCGGATCACAAGTTCATCAGATCCATCAGTAAGTTTTGATTTCTGTGAGTGAAGTTACTCTTTGATTGTGAGTAGTGTTGTTTTTTATCATCGAAAGCATCGAGATGCATTCCTAGATCCTTTTCTATCTCAATTTCATGGTTTAAGAAAACTAGGATGCATTTCTCGCACGATACTGCCGGATTAATTATTAACATAGTTTTATGGCAAATCGAGCAATATTTCTCTGGTCCATCAATATTGATCTTGTGGAAGTAACGCTGCATTCGATAATTTTCTCTATCAACTAGAGGTAACATTATGTAACAAGACGTACATACTATTTCCTCAATTGTTGATACATTAGGAGAAGAACGAATAAAAATTCTATTAAATCCTGGAATAAGTTTAGAACAGGTATAATTGTGAAAATGTTCGAAGATCTCTGGATACTTGGATGGATCGATTGGATAGTTGCCTAATTCACGCTTATTGACTGACTCTTTGCATCCTTTACAATCCTTGCCTCCACACATTTTGTTTTAATCTCTCCTCCTGAAAGGAAAGCAAGTAGTTAAATACTGGAAGCTGAAGATGCTAATGGCCCCTGAAACCAGACTTTTCTAACGGCAGATGGAGTATCGTAAATTATTTCATCTGATTTCGAGAAACTCAGGTAAGTATTTGTGGTAGGTTCGGGTAATGGAAGTTGTATCTCCTCCATGCTTAGAGAGTTGTACGTTGCCTGGGTCTTCCTTTTCCGTAGTATTAGTATTACACCGATGGAAACGTTTAGGATAAAAAGCGTAGTGAGAAGACTGTAAAATATATAAGTATGAGAGAAAACTTCGACCGGTTTCTCGATAGTTTTCAAAATGCCCAATATTGCTTGATGCAAATCGAAATCGTATCTCAAAACTCCATAGTTATTGACTCTTGGCGTGTCGAAATTTCTTGTCCTGGCTAATGGTGTAAATGTGTGCAATTCGGGAACAGCGTTGGCTATTTGTAATTTGAAATTAACTGGATTAAAATATTGAGTGTTTTCAGTTTGATCTTGACTGAATAGCTGCACCACGTTTGCGGTAACCACACATCCTGGACTGATTTTAAGTAGTCCTGTGCCTGAAATTGTGGTATAAGAAGTTCTACCGTTGCAGGTTATAATTATTGATTCCGTTTCAGGCAATGAGTATATCCACCCTGGAGTGGTGGTTAATTGTTTCCAGTAGGATCGGTGTGCTTGACTCATTCTTATGTCACACGTTAGTGCGTTAAAATGAGGTTGATTATTCAGTAATGAAATTTCACAAGCAGGATCAATAGTTGAATCGTATAAAGGAAAAATAGATGGGCACAGAAGGAAATCAGCAACTGGAGTACACTGTTTTATTTCATTCTTAGTTAGGAGAGCGTACCAATATCTGTTCATACAGGTGAGCAGGTAGTCTGTTCGAGGTTGTATGTAGGCAGAGGCTTTAGTGTTTTTGCCGAATGTTTGTGAAACAGGATAGGGGTGAAGGTTATATAAACTATAGAGTTTAGAGTCTAACATAGGTATTGTTATAAGTATTAATATCCTATTCTCATAATATTTAAATTCTAATTTAGATATTTTCAATAAATCCTCAAAAGTAAATTTTTCGAGTAATATGGGTAATATTCTCCCTTGCTTAGTTTTAATCATTTCCTCAGCTATAGTAATGATTTTACTAGGGCTGATTATACCTGTGTAGAGTTGTCCTACTCTGGCCAGTTGTATACCCATCATTATCTCTTTTAGTGTGTCTAGATAGTTATCGAATAATTTTCGGGCATGAATAGACCATGTCTTAATTTTATCTAGAAGAACTGAAAGAGTTTTCGAATTGGAAGTTGAGGTTGGGTGATTGATTATAAGATTACTCAATTTTATGCAATTTGATTGTCTCTCTCTTATAGCTTCGAAAGTATCATATGGAATTGAGTTTATAAATTGAGTATTCTTATTTAAGAGCAAAGTTTTATTGTTTTGAGTATGATGACTCGAATTTTCTGGCAAGTTGAAATTGTCTATTTTTCTAAAATAAGATTCAAATTTCATATTATCAGAGACTGTAAATGTTGGTGTTGAGTCTTTAGTTGAAATATCGAACGCTCTTAATTCATCAAAGATTTTAGCAATATATAAGTCTATTTCCGAATTTAAATATTCGAAGTTATGACGGTCTATGATTTGATTGCATATATCGTGTAGTAAGTGTGTTTCGCAATTATTATAGACTAAAGAAGCTTTCAACTGCGGAAGATTTGGTCTATAAAACAGAAGATCAATTGGAAAAAGTGAAGAAGCTACTTTCCAATGACCTTGATTAAATCGAATTTTGTTTACTTCTTCAAATAAAAGACCGGATTGTAACGGTGTTGTTTGTATTTTATTATTATCGCTGGTGACTACCACAGGTAGTAAAACGAAGAATGGTAAAATTCCTAGGAGCACTTTCATCTTTTCTGACGGGATACTTTCCTGATTAAAACAAATATTAGTTCTTATTAGCTTAATAATAAGAGTAATAGTTTTAGGAGTTTATGCATATGGGTGCATTAATGATGTTAATTATGAATTTTGATTATTAATATCCCTTAAAGGTATAGCTTGTGCTTCTACGTCTGCATTGCGTTCATTATGACGTGTATGCATTAAAAGATTCGTTAAGGAATCCCATAGAGCACCAAGTAACCATACACTACAACCATAAACAGAATATAAGGCATAACCATGTACTATAGTATCAATAGAAAATTTTATGATCTTGAAAGTGATATAAGCTCTAAAAAGAGTAACACTAAAAGTACCAACCGAATTAAAGAAATTCCAAACTTTTCCCCATGCATGATTAAGGACATTTTTAATTGTTTCCTCGTCAATGATGGTGTTGAATTTAATATTTTGATTGGCAATCATTTGACCTGTCGCGTCACGAGCAATGGTGTTTAGAATAGCGCTTCGTTCAATAGGGAACATCATGTGATTTCTAAGGTTTTTTAAATCACTGTCTGAGTAAACACCACCAGAGGCGAGGCCTTTAGCGTAGGTGTAGGTCCAGGTGTAGTTTAAAGTTGGACTTAATCTTTGAGGCTCAGCTACAGGGGACACAGCGGGATTTAGTTGAATCCATGAGTCGTTAAAACGATACATCGGGGTATATAGGGGGTTACAATTTACTTGTGTACCCGTTTTAGTCATAAAATGAGTTCGAGGTAGCATAAAATAGGATTCGTTACCTCTAGAAATAGGTAATTCATGATAGCATTCGTTTGTATCTCTACGTCTAACCTCTACCGCGATACATTTTGCAATCCGAATTACCTCTCCAGCTACATGAGCGATGTAGCCGGGTTGAGCCATAAATTGATAAGCAAATTCGTCTGGAGCGATGGAAGCAGTAGTTAGAGCATTTAATAAGACTTTCTTTTCTAATTCGCATTGTTGTTGAAATAACTGATTGTATAATATTATCATTTCTCTTTTAAGATGATGTTCAAAATAAACAAATTTTGCATTAACGTAAGTGAATAAGTCAGTTTTTAATAGAGACGCCCTGTTTACGAGGTATAAATTCACTAGTTTCAGAATGTAAAATGAATAGTTTAGGATGAATAGTTTTAATTAGTAAAGTTTGACAATTTGAATAAAAACCTTTAGTGGTTAGAGCGAACGCGTAGCCTTCAGATTCTACCATGTAAAGAGTTTCTTCAGTCGAATTTAATTTTGACTTAATTTTTGTAGCTCTACCTTCATATAATAAACCGAATTTACGATGACCGCAGTCATCATCGGCTAATAGATTCCAATACACATTACTACCGTCCGAGTCTATGCATTCTCCTCTTTGATATGGGCATCTTACTCCAGTATTTAAAATAATTTTATAATCATCCATACTAACTGTCGCGTAGTAATCTTGAATGGTGAGTGTAGTATAGCCAGTTACCGTAACCTTGTTCCAAGATCCAAAAGCATCGGTATACGTACCTCTTTGGCAGACGCCGTCTACCGAGTATGCGCCTTGGAAGGTTACTGGTCGAGTAGTTGTTGAATTAGGTTTTAGGTCTAAGTGTGTACCGTGAAAATAGAAAACTCCACTATTATGAATTCGGTTGCATTCATCTACCCCTAATTCGTGTATATATTCGATATCGCCATTAATTACACCAAAGAGATGGCTTAACTCTCCACAATAACGAATAATACGACGAATCTTGAGTTTACATTGAATGATCTTAATCGTCGAAAAGTCAAGGGTCTGTAAAAGTTGTACGTTGCTGTATGTAATAACCGGTTTAGGTGGTGGAATATTACAATCTTTAACGTCCAATAAGGAAAGCGTAGTGATATTTAAAAAGGGAGTACTACAGTCGAAAGCTATAAAACCAGAGGTCGGCTGCAGGAGAGAGCCTACCAAAATGGCTAGTTGAATGGCTCCCATCATCATCCTGTGAGAGTGAATATTTCCTGGAATGTCTAATAAATATTAGTAGCAATATAATAAAAGAGAAGGAAAGACGTTAATCGGAGTCCGTATCTGATAATCTAGATCTACAAGGTTTGAGTTTGTCGACATGTTTGAGTAGACGTTTACCGTTTTCATCTTCTATGATGGCATTATGTTTATCGAAAAGATTTGTAATTGTATAAGGCCCTCGATAATGAGAGTCAAATTTCCCTTTTCTGGGTTCTTTAAGCGCGTAAACTTTATCACCGATTTTGAAAGGACATGGATTTAAATGCATGTCATAATATTTCTTTGCACGGTGTTTTGATTTAATTAAAGAACGAGCAGCGAAAGTTTTCATATCACTCATCCGGGTTATCAAATCATGCAAATATCTACCGTAAGTTTCACTTCTTTCAGATGTTGGAAAAGAACTTGGAGCTCGGGCCTTTTTGCCATATAACAGTTCATAGGGGGTAAAATTAGTAGATTCATGCACAGAAGTGTTATATGAAAACATAGCAAAAGGTACAAGTTTATCCCAATCTTCGTATTTATCCACATAATGTTTAATAAACTCTGCCAAAACAATATGGGTTCGTTCTAAGGAAGCATTCCCTTGAGGGTGGTAACTTGAAGTTGTTACATGTTTGATTTTAAATGTTTTAGCAAGGTGGTGAAATACTTTTCCAACAAAGGAACGTCCTTGATCAGAAAGTATTACCCGAGGGGAACCATATTTAAGAATAAATTCCCGAGTTAATGCATCAGCAATCGTTTCAGCTTTTAAATTTGGTATTGGAACTGCAACACAAAATTTAGTAAGGTTGTCTTGGATAGTTAAAATGTGTTGATTACCATTTGGTGTTATAGGTAAAGGACCGACCGTGTCTATAGAGATTTTATCGAAGGACTCGGCAGGGGTATCTGTAATTATCATAGGTTCTCTAGTTTTTACACGTGTTAACTTTTGATCCTGACAACTTTTACAAGTTCTAACAAATTCAGTTACGTCGTCTTTTAGATTAGGCCAATAAAATCGTTCTTGAATGCGTCGATAAGTTTTAGTAATACCTTTATGACCACCTGTAAGGCTTTCATGGTATTCAGCGATTATGTCGGCTCGAGATTCTTCGACGGGTATTATTACATTTCCTCTACAAAAAGTAATAGCACAGTCACATTGATCTAGTACTTCTTCGAATATTTCAGTAAACAAAGATTGACTGAGATTTTCTAACATATCTCCATTTTTAGATATTCTTAGTGTTTTTAATTCATAATGATTAATAATATCTTTAAGGACAAGTAGTATATTTTTAAGTTCTGGAATAGAAATTTCGTCAAAGTGTTTACCGATAATTACTACACTAAGAACTTTATGTTTTCCCTTAGGAGTTACTAAAATTTGCTGTACTTTAGGTTTCTTTAATTTAATATCTTGAGGGTTAATATAATCGGTGTCAATTAATAATCTAGAAATTTGAGTTGTAAATTCACAATCTGCAGAAATGAAGTGTAAATAATTATCTCGGTAATATGTTAAATTTTCATTAGTTGAATGTATTTCTAAAAGTTTAGGTTTTTCTTGATGTATATTTGGATAAAAGAGTTCATTAGTAATATTATGAGCGAGAGAATTGGGGTTTTCGAAATTTTCAGCTTGTTCAGACTGTGGTGAGGAGTCTGATGAAAATTCTTCAGGTATTTGGGGTAACAAACCAGCATGTGTTTGCTGTGTGGGACGATCATCTTCGGTTTCTGAATCACTGACATGAGAAAGAGGCGTAGAATTTCCTATTGGATGTTGAAAGGTGACCGGAGAAGACTTTCGGTTTTTGTTGTCCTGTCCCTTTGATGTCGTGGCTTGGTCTGCTTGTACATTGGGATCCCACCAATATGGATCTTGAGAAGAAGATTCAGCCGAAACTTCGACTATTTTCTTATTCGGGGGTGGTGGAACTGAAGGATCTATTATGGTATTACCCGATGAATCGCCTGTGTCATCTTCAACATCGAAGACAAATCTTAATGCATTTGTACGATTTTTCGCAGAAATGTTTTCCTTTTCGGAATCGGTTTCTATAATTGCATTACGTTTTTGCACAAGGTTAGGAAAGGCACTATTTCTTGCTCTAGGTTCTGGTAAAGGATCATCGGGAGGATCCGGAGGTTTTGGAGGATCCACGGGGTTCGTGAATTTAAGCGGCCTTATTGATTTATTTGCAGGTTCAGTTAGATCAGTATTCTTTTTCACGGGGGTTCGTTGAACTCGGCTCTTTATTTGAAATGGATTTTGAATTCCAGGGTCTGGTGATAACGGTTTTGGAACGCTGGTATCCTGTGTTGCATTTTGTTTAGCGTTTTGATTCGCGTGCCTTGCTTTAACGGCCGCGGTTATAGAGGAGGGAAGAGGGACAGGTTTACGTTTTCTAAGTCCTGAGTCGACTCTAGAGGAGACTGCTTGTCTGCTCTGTACTCTCTTAGCAGGTTGAGGAATAACAGGTAATAAAAGAGGACCTGACTCTGGTTCATTGGTGACTGGATTCCTAGATAGTGCGTCGGCGTTAACATTTAATCTACCTGGCTTATAACAAAAAGAATACTCGTATTCTCTAAGTCTAGTTCTCCATCGTATAAGTCGTTGGACTGGGGGTTTTACAGAATCTATCCATTTTAAAGGTTCGTGGTCACAAACAAGAGTAAAGTGACGACCATAGAGATATGGCCTGTAAAATACCGTTTATAACAGCTAAACATTCTTTCTCCGTTGTTGTATAGTTTAATTCAGCCGCTTTGAAAAGTTTAGATAAATAGGCAATGGGCCTATCCTCACCAATCTTTCCTTGACTAAGGACTGCACCTAGGCCGTAATCAGATGCATCGGTAGTTAAAATAAAAGGTTCATTAAAATTAGGAAATTGTAGTACTGGGGAGGTACATAGAGCCTTTTTTAGATCTTCAAAACTCTTTTGATGTTCATCAGTCCATACAAATGGTTCTTCCTTTTTTAGAAGGGTGAACATAGGTTTAGCCCTACCAGAAAAGTTCTCAATGAAACGTCTATAGTAGCCCGTTAATCCGAGAAATTGTCTAATATTAGTAGGGTTTTTCGGAATTGGAAATTTAGAAACTGCTTCTGTTTTCTTTGGATCGGGTTTGACTCCTTCTTCGCTAATAATATGTCCCAAATAACCGACTTCTGTACTTAAGAATTCGCATTTATCGGGCTGCAATTTAAGATTAGCAGTAACAAGTCTGTCAAATACTCTTCTTATTCGAACGAAGTGATCTTCGAGATCCTTTGAGAAAATAATAATATCATCCATATAAACAATTGCAAATACACCAATTAATCCGACTAAAACCCTATCCATACCTCGTTGAAAAGTAGGAGGGGCATTTTTTAGTCCGAAAGGCATATTTACAAAATGATAATGACCGTTTGGAGTTGAGAAGGCTGTCTTTTCGCAATCTTTAGGGTCTAATTGAATTTGATGGAAACCGCTGGCTAAATCTATTACAGTAAAATATTTTGCTTCTCCCAAACAATCGAGAATTTCTATGATGTTTGGTAATGGATAAGCATCGCCAATCGTTTTTGCGTTTAATGCTCGGAAATCAATCACTAATATCCATCTCTTTTCACCTTTACTATTGGGTTTCTTGGGAACTATCCATAGAGGTGAACTGTAAGGTGAATTAGACTCTACTACAACACCATCTTTAAGTAGTTTGTCTACCTGCCTAGTAATTTCTTCTTTATGGACCGGCGGATAACGATACTGTCTCACGGAGACAGGTACATCATCTGTGGTATGAATGGAATGGGAAATAACGGAAGTAGTAGTAAGAGGATCGCCAGGTAACTGGAAAAGTTGAGGATATTCCTTTATCAAATCAATTATTTTATCGTGTTCTTCAGTATTTAAATGATTGATATTTAAGTTATCTATGATTCTATTGATTCTATCCCGGGTATCTATTGGATTTTCATCACCGGATTCTGAATTGGAATCTGAATTGAAGAAATCTTCAGAGAATTCGTCACTTTCAAAAGGAAAGATCTCTTGAGGAGGGATCTGAATCTTCATGTCTTCCTCATATGAGTTAATGACAAAAACATTGCAAGTGTTATCAAAATTTGTGACTAAATTCTCACCCATATAAATGTGTTCGTGTTCAGTGTGAATTCGCGGTAAATAACCGGTGATAAGATTGCTCGGTTTTAATTTCAAATTTACACAAGCTCGAGTGCGTGCTTTAACAATAAACGTTGTGGGCTCATCGTCCCAAATAGGAATATTTTCAACAGAAGGAATATTTTCAATAGGAGGAGGATTAGCTGGAACGAGTTCATTTGGTTTTGAAGGTTCAAAATAAATAGGGGAAATCGGTCTAGAGTCTGCGACTATGGTATTATGGTGAAATGAAATTTCAACTTTCTCTTTTTCTAGAAAATCGACACCTATAATCCCGTCTGTGGGAATCGGTAATGTTTCTCTAAAAACATGAAATTTTCGGGGTTTCTTAAAGAAAGTGAGTTCAGTTGAGCCTACAGTATTAACCTTATTATTAGTAATACCAGAAACTGTTAGTGCTTCATGAGCGGCTATAATTGAACGAGGGTGCAATGCTTCTAGTTTAACAATGTTTATATCGGCGCCCGTGTCTACTAGAAAACGACCTTGACCACCTTTTAATTCGGGGGCTTTTAACACGACTACTGGTCCTCTACCTGAGGTTCCTGACCAGTGGATACACTTTCGGCTGTTAGAAACTTGATTGTTGAAGATTGACGCGATAAGAGGGGCTCGCTCGTCGGGGCGTCTGACCGTCGAGCACCCTGGGAGTTTAAAGACTCAGTGCGCTGATTAGTAGGTATTGGGGATTTTGATCTGTTTCTATATGTATTAGGATAATAAGGTGAATCCTGATAATAAGGAGCAGGATAAGGCATTTGTGGTGGATAATATGGAGGAACATATGGAGGGTATGGAAAAGGGGGTAAATAACCCATTTGCGGATAGTATTGGGAAGGGTAATTTCTATTAGGAGAACGTCTTCTATTGTAACGATTTGAATTGTTTGAGTTCTGATTACTAGACTCTTTATTGTTTTCTTGATTAAAATTATTTCTTGGGTATGTAACGTCATTTCTATTAAGAGAGTGAGGGATTGTACCTCTTCTTTCCTCGTCTTGAAAGCTAACCACGCGAGTGGGGCGTTCCGAGTTATTTGATTGGTCTTGAGTTTGGGCATACCGCAGGTAGTTAGAATTTCGAGCGCTACTACCTTTCAAATCTTCTTCTATGCGCATGGCAAGTTTGTACGCATCTTCGATGTTAGCTGGATTTTGAACTGATACCGCGTAAGCAAGGTCATCAGGTAACCCGCGTTTGAACGACTCTAATGCTAACCCGTCTAAAAGTTTCTTCATGCTAATTACTTCTTGTTCGTTATTAAATTTTTCTTTTAAAGAAGAAACTGCGTTATTAACAAGGTTTTTGATACGATTGTAGTAACTAAGAACAGATTCGTCCTGATTTAATCTTACCGATTGTATATCAGCACAATACTGAGGGTACGATTTCTTACTGGCAAAGTATTCTTTTAAGGCGTTTTTTAATTCGTTGAAAGTGAGAATTTCTTTACCGTGGATAGCATCTCTGGCTAAACCTTTAAGTTTCGATTTTATATTTTTTAGAAGAGTGGGGTGAAGTCCCTCGGGCGAATCTTCTTTCGCACTTTCGACGTCTTCTAAAAATGATTTTAAGGGCATATTTCTGCCGTCAAAAGTAGGAACTCTTAGTAATACTTGATGCAACAACATGGATTCGCCCATAGTTGTTATTATTGCATTAGTTATATTTTGATGGTGGGTAAGGTTCTGAATTTCGGCCTCATGACCCATTTTGATATTGTTCTGGCAAGAAGCCTAGTAAAATAAGTTGGATTTTTAAAAGAATTCAAACAAATATTGTAAGATGATGTTATTCTTTTTTTTTTTTTTTTTTTTTTAAAAGGTGATTTTAAATTGAATTCTTACTTTCGGGAAAACTAGAGGTATAAAAACCTGTCTTCCGTTTTGAATTGAAAGTGGAATAGATGGAATACTTTCTAATAAATGATGTTGAATCAAAAATAATATAATTTTTTTTCTTGTTATATTTTGAGTTAATTTTCAATTTTTAAAGATTAAAAATCTTGATTATGTAAAAGGAATTCAATATTTTCTGCAATTAATTTTCAAAAATAGTAAAACTTTAATGATTTTTAGATCTCAAAAATAAACTTTAAACAAAAACAATAGAAAAATCAGCGTGGATCCCACTTCTGACACCAAATTTGTCACGAACGGAGTGAGTGATGGGTGCAAGGAATATGAAATAGAAATCTCAAATATCCGAACGTTATCACCTTGTCCGTTCGGGAGGTAAATTAAAAATTGCGTTGGAGTGTGGAGCGGTACACAAGCTCGAACGTTATCTCTAAGTGTTAACTTAGAGAGAGTAAGGATGATGGATCCTGCTGACTTCGGTCACGAGTAACCTATTCTATTGTTTAGTTGTAACTTTATTTTGTAAAGGAGATCTTATTTTATTTTAAAATTAAAATGAGAGAATCAACTTGTTTATTTGTTTGAATTTATTGAGAAAACAAGTAAAAGTGTTACAAATTTGGGTTTACAAAATGGTTAATAAAGATAGAGATAAAAGAACACAAATGTTAGAAAAAAGAATGTCTTAAAGATAGATAATGTTTTGGGCTTACCCTGGAAGTCTGTAGAGAGGCTCAAAATTTAATGGGCCCTTTCACCTTCTATGGGTAGTTTTCACTATCGAAATACCGTATCTCGTGTATCACGGAGAATTTAAGTATTTACTAATAATGAATTAGTTGTATCTTCGCGATTTTACGCGGAAAACTTAGAAAACTCAATCGACGCTAAGATATTTTCACAACCGAATTACCGGATCTCGTGTATCACGGAGAAATTGAGTAATTGCAAATAATGAATTAACCTTCGCGACTTTAAACGCAAAAACTTAACACTAATCAACGCTCAACGGCGGAAACAATATACTTCGCGATTCTCGCGGAAAAATCAACGCTCAACGGCGGAATAATCAAAAATCGACGCTCAACGGCGGAAAATAATAAAAAAAAAAGAATACAACGGAATATAAGTATGGCAAATATCGAATGAATTTACCGTGTCAGTGCTACTAAATGTAACCTAACCACGAGCAAGGCACTGTCTCGTGTATCACGGAGTACTTTGTGCTTCCGAAGAATTTGATGCCCGGAGCCGACCGACGCGGAGCTAACCAGTGGTATCCTGGTCGAAATCGAACTGCCGGAAAATGATTTTCGGGCGGTATTTATATGATTAGCAGCATCAGTGATTGTATGGGCTTCATAGGCAAATAATTCAAAAAAAATGAAAGGTAGTGAAGGGCAATTGTCCGTGCGTCATCGCGTTTTCTAATTCTTGGAAACTAAGGTACTTTCATGAGTAGTTTCGAAATTTACCTTGAGTCTTCAATGTGAAATAGAAAACGAGATGATACTTTCACTGTATTTTTAATACAAAATTAGGTAAACGTCATTGAAAATTGAAAGGTATTGACAAAAAAAAATTAGAAATCCGAAAATTAGAAAGGGTGTCATAAAATATTGGGAAAGCTGGGCCAGATTTCTCTTCTACAGACTTCGAGAGCACGAGAAATTGTAAATTAAAAATTAAACTACTTATCTCTAATTTTCTAGACAAAATTTTCGCAAATAGTTCGAAGCAGGGTGCGAACTACGTATGTCACACTAGCCTATTAAGGATCACGGCCAACACAATGGGACCACGAACCAAAAAAAAAAGAGTCCTTCTGGAAGCAACCCATTCGGTACTACTTTATGGAGCGGAAATATGGGCAGATATTAAAACAGAAGACCTACCGGCGGACAATAGCAGCAGTGCAGCGGCGAGGCGCTCTCAGGGTTGCCTGCGCCTACCGCACGGTTTCCAAACCGGCTGTGTTGGTTATTGCGGGAGTTGCGCCCATCGACCTACCAGTGTTTGAGAGAGCAAGACTATATAACGCTAAAACCAGTGGTGAAAATATGAAGGAGGCAAGAACGATGATAAAGGCGGGAATGCAGCAAGAGTGGTAAGACCGATGGACATTGGAAGAGACGGGCAGATGGACAGCGCGCCTGATCCCAAACATCAAAGTCTGGCTTTCTCGGAAGCACGGGGACATGGATTTCTTCCTAACCCAGCTATTGACAGGACACGGACAGTTCAACGCCTATCTTTTTAAAATGGGACTGCACTCCATAACTACGTGCAAATACTGCCCGGATCAAATAGACGACGCCAAACACACATTCCTTGAGTGCGTACGGGGGAAAGACTACAAAAACAGCACCGAAGAATTTATTGGCACCATACTCTCCCCTGAGAGCTTGATAGCCTGCATGCTCAGAAAAAAAGAATTGGTCAGCTGTTGCAGCTTACGCGTAGCGCCTTCTGAAAGAAAAAACCACAGAAAGGGACCAGTAACTAGAAGAAGCATCGTAAGACGCAACATGAGCTGGATTGAAGTAGTGCTTACGCGGTTCTGATTTAGTCATCTCCGTACTATCTACGGGGAAAGAGAGAAGAGTTTTTTTTTGGTGGATAAAAATCCCACACTACTGACCATCATCTTTCAATGATAACAGTGTCTTTGGAAGATTTTTTTCGCTTATCTATAAAAAAAAATTAGGAAAACGGTTGACCCTGAAGGCCATCCCTGCTAATTCCATACCTGGGCGCTTAAAATTGCATTTTCGACGTTTTTGAGCTCTTCGAGCTCAAAAATACAATGTATATGTTGTTTTAAGCTTTCTGAGCTCGAAAAGATAACTTTTCTATGCTTTTAAGCTTGAATAGCTCAGTTTGTTAGAAGGTTGATAAAACACTATTTTTTTAGTTTTCAAACCGCAATAAATTTTTAATGAATGAACCGATTTTCACGCGGTTGGCGGCATTCGACGCAGTTTTTTAAGTCTTATGAAAAATTTTTAGGTTCGAATCAATCAAACTAGAAATTTCGAAGTAATTCCGAAAAAACACTTTTTTGGGTTTTCTTTCCTGCACGATATTTCTCGAACGAATCAACAGATTTCGACCGGATTAGCGGCGATCGACGTGGTTTTTTACGGTCAAGAGCTGATTAGTTTTTGAAGTTGATTGGTCAAGCCTTTCAAAAGTTATCAGAGGTTTACATACTTACACACATACACACATAACACACACACATACAGACATAGTGACACCCTCGCGGGGATAGTCAGGGAAGCTTCCTGTGACCTTCAATCGTCGAGATCTGATGAAAACTCGATTTTTGTAAAACGGGGTAGAACCAATAACTTTCCGATTTTTGAAAATCTGAGATTTTTTTAGCAGGAAGTTAAAAAAAAAATCGTATGTGTCAGCTCCGACGCACAACTGGAGTTTACTCCTTACGAACGATTATATCAAATATATAGATTAGTAAATGATGGTAAATGGAATTGTCTATTATATTACTCGAAGCATACATGATACATTTATTTTCATTAAATATGCAATTAATTTGTAAAAATAGCTAACTCTATTAATTTGTTAATATTTTTACATCACAAATTTATATCGATAGATATACATAAAAAAATTATGTGTAAACTCCAGTAAACTTAAAAAATTGTTTAAGGAACAATTTTTCTTTTAAAAATCATTATTTGTATCAAAGATTGAAATTTCATATAAAAATTTTCAATCATCTTATGGACAACGCATTTGTTTATAACGATTTCTTAAGCAATAAAAGGTAAAAATTTAAAAAAGTTATTTCCGTGCAGCTTCTGACAACATAAAAACGGATCATTACTAATATTTTGAAAAAATAAATTTTTTTGGTGATTAATTTAAGTTTTTAATTTTGCAACAACAAAAATTATTAATAAAAAATTGAAAAATAAAAATTTTTTAATTTTTCGAACGGGGATCTATTCTGAAGCCTTCCAAGAATTGCTCTAAGAGAGAAAAAAAATCTCAAATAGTTATAGTTTAACAATTATCACACTTACATTGTACATGTTCAAGCAGAAAAAAAATTATTTATTAACAATTGCATAACTAATTGAAAAATTGTGATAAAAATTTTTCCAGGCGGATTATTGTTCATTTATCCATCCAGTAAGCCCCTGATTTTTTTCATTTCTTAAATTTTATGTTTAATGTGTTAAAATAATTTTTATTAATCAAGTGTTCAAAGTAGGCATGGCTTACGCAAGCCAAAGCACCAATTTTCGGCCGTATTGTCATCCCTCTGGGAAAATTATTAACCCTTCGTTGGTCGCGCTATGAGCGAATCGCCGCCTAACAACTACTTAACCTATAGAGACTCCCTGTAGTGCGAGCGAGAAACTCAAAAAAACGCGACCAACGAAGGATTAATATTGGTCCTACAGTTCCGGGAGTCCAGACTTTTTTCTAGGAAATTTCCTTCTCTTTTTGAATTTTAAAAAAATTTTTTAAATCTTTATTAGTTTTTAAGATATTTGTAAAAAATCAAACCCCTTTTTTTCAGTTAGTTCTTAATAACCTTTGCAATTTTTGCAAGTGGAACTTCATTTTTTTCAAAAATCATTTAGATCCCATTTCGAATCGAATGACACCTCAATTATAATTTTTGAAGACTGCAGAAAAAAATTGACCAAAAAAGCACTGGTTTACTAGACTATAAGCTATCACGCAGTGTAATTTGTATGCTAGCTATACACAAATATATATATATATATATATATATATATATATATATATATATATATATATATATATACACACACACACATCTGAAAAGTGAAAGGTGCACGAGAAATGATGCGCACCAAAAACGTTACTATCCCATTTGATGAGTAGGTTTTACCCTCCATATTTTTCTCATACCGGGCGCCTTATATGAAAATCGATTCTTAAGGAGTAAACTCTAAAAAAAAACACACACACACGCTCACACACATATATCTCGTGTCGGGTTTGCTGGGTCCCGCATCGGGTGCCTCCTTAGGTGGTGGATAGGGAAAAACCTAACATATCTGCCTGCCAGATATATCGAGTACCGAGAAAATAAAATACTTGGGATAAACCACAATCTAGGAACAACACAATATGGAAATGTCACAGAACTTTCAAACATCGCTTACAGTACAACGGATGGATACCTCAGTGCCGGCGAGAAAAGGCTTGCAAACGGGCTTGAACTCGTCGTCATCAAGCGACCGTTTGGACAGCGGGGTGGACCTCATGGCTCCGCTGTCTAGAAATGCTATAGGGAGCACGATAATAGCCCACAAAGGAGAGAACGGACAGCCAAGTAACGTTTTTATAAAGAGTGAAGGACCTATTGCTCTCATCAATACTCATGCTTACCGAAAAAGTATTAACTCTCTACCGACCGTCAACGGCCAACAATCGCCAATGGAACAGCTCGGTAGCAAGATTGAAGAGTTAACTGATTTCATCAAGGACAAAAGAAATCTTCATCATGGAATCAGAAAATTGGTTACGTCTATTGCCACGGCATATAGGCTGGCCAACAAATCACCAACGAGGTTAGCGATAACCACTCAAACATATCCGCGGATGACTACAAAACCACAGCCACTTTTGGTCACTTCTGAGAAACCACCACAGCAAGGAAAGGGCAACAGCAAGAAGAGGCTGCTGTCCACGCCCAAGCCTTCCTTAGCAATTGACAAGCCAGCACAGAAAAAGTCAGCCCAGGACGATACCTGGACCAAAGTGACTTGGTAAAAGAAAAAGAAGGAAGCAGAACATAAGCCAGCGGCACAATCTACTGAAGCCCAAAACCAGCCAAGTAAGGGTGGCTCTAAGAAACCGAGGAGGAAGAAGACAAGAACAAAGGCTGTACTTGTCCAACCAGCTAAAAGGCGAACGTACGCCAATCTCCTCAAGGAAATCAACGTCAAGGTTAACCCGACAGAGACTGGAGTAGAAATAAAGTATATCAAAAAAACGAAGCGCGGGGGCGTTCTTCTAGAAATGGGTCGCAAGACTGAAGACACTGCTGCTTTTAAGGTTACAATAAAAACAGCAACTGCTAAGATTGGTACAGTCAGAACGGTCACACCAAAAGCAACGATCGAGATCCTTGACTTGGATGGAATCTCTACCGAGAGCGACGTCCGTGAAGCACTCAAACGTGACTTCACCAAGAGTCTGGAGATAAAACGTGTGAATTTACGAAAACCTACACCATGAGGCAATCGGGCAGCATTCTTCGGGATAGACGAGGCTAGTGCAATCAAGATCCTTGACAAGGCCCGTATAAAGATGGGTTGGGTTAACTGTCACGTACGCCCAGTTGCGAAAGTAACCTGATGCTTTAAATGCCTTGGTTTTGGACAGCAAACGCGAAACTGTACGGGACCGGACAAAAGCAAGTGTTGCTATAAATGTTGCGAAGAAAACCACAAGTCCGTAAACTGCACGTAGAAGCCAAAATGCTTCCTCTGTACACCAGACAAAGAAGCTCAAGATGGCTAATCTCATATTTCTGGCTCCGGGGCTTGTAAAGTATTCTGCACCGCACTTGCCAAAGCTACGAGAGGGCAGGAATGACGTACATACTATAAGGAAACCTGAATAGATGTGCGTTGACGCAAAACTTACTTCGCCAACGAGTCTATAAAAAGAAGATCGACGTTTGCTTCATCTGCGAGCAATATCTAAACCTTCACGATAGAGCATAATTCGCAGACGGAACTGGCTAAGCAGCAATTTAGATTGTGAACACAAAGAACGTTACCACCAACAACAGCGGAAGTGGAGTAGATTTTGTCTGAATTCAAACCCCTTCAACCTACATCATGGGCGTCTATCTCTCACCAAATGAAGGGATTAGTGTGTTCTGACAGAAACTGACAAATATAGAAGATGCGATCACTTAGTTCGACGGTGAAGTCATTGTAGCTGGTGACTTCAACGCGATAACGGCTGAATGGGGCGCTGCTTTCTCTAACACCAGAGGTAACGAGGTCACTGACGTCGCAGCTAGACTCAACCTCATAGTGCTGAATACCGGGAGCACCACGACCTTTAGGAGACCGGGCTACCAAGAAGCCATCCTCGACATTTCGTTGGCGACTCCAAGGACTGCCAACATTATCGAAAACTGGACTATATCCGAAGAATACAGTGGCAGTGATCACCAGTTTGTGACATTCAACGTTGGACTGTCATCGGTTCCAGTTTCAAAACGTGACTTTTCTGAGTGAAATCGGAACGCCAGGAAGCTTGATGTAGAGGTACTGCGAAAGTCACTCACAAGAAGCTGGTCTACTTTGCAAAACAACCCGATCCCAAACACCCGCAGCGAGACTGAAAAAACAGTGCTCAATAGGATGAAAAAAATTTCTGCCTCATGTGACGCCTGTATGCCACGGCTGAAAAACCGGGGTTTTCACAGGCCGACGTACTAGTGGTCACCAGACATAGTAGAACTTCGAAAAAAATGCTACGAGCTACGTCGGCTAGCAACGAGAGCTGCGAAACGCTCCTCTAATCAAGATCTACACTCAAGCGCGTACAAGCAGGCCAAAAAAACATAAACTGAGCTATCAAAGCAAGCAGAACGAAATTGTGGCAAGAGATCTGCAACGACCTTGACAAAGACATCTGGGGTAAAGCCTATTAAATTGTCGTCCAACGACTTGGAAAGGCTTTACCAGAAGCGGCGAAACCACCCGCTTTCATGAGCAGCATCGTAGCGGAGGTGTTTCCCAAACACCAACCAAGGGAAAGAAGACATACGGAAAACACCTTTTACATCCTGGGAACTACAGGACGCGGCAAAAATACTCAAGACAGGAAAAGCACCTGGCCCTGACGTATCCCGGCATCGGTGATTGAGATTGTAGCCCTGGAATACCCAGATATACTACTGAACGCTTGCAATGCATGCCTAGCAACCGGCACGTTTCCAACGACTTGGAAGCGGCAGAGATTGATTCTGTTCGACAAAGGTAAAGGTAGCCCTGTAACACCTCCATCGTTCAGGCCACTCTGCATGTTTGCTATTGCTGGGAAACTGCTCGAAAAGCTCATACAAGAAAGAGTACGTAGCTATATCGATCGTACTGGAGGCTTTGCCACAAATCAGCATGGCTTTCGGAAAGGACGATTGACAGTCAGCATGATCTAGAAAGTCATAGGGACTTTGAGAAAAGCATAGTCTGCTAGCCTCAAAGCCCGCAAAGTGTGTCTTGTCCTCATACTAGACATCATAAACGCCTTCAACAGCGCGAAGTGGGGTGACATTCTAGATGCCTTGGAGCACAAATTTGACGCGAAGCGAGAAAATCTGGCCATAGGTTATGACTATCTTAACAAAAGAACGCTGATAACGGAAACGACGGAAGACCCACAAGAACATGACATAATGGCTGGCATGCCGCAAGGTTCAACCGTGGGGCCCAAGCTATGGAACGCGGACTAAGACGAACTCCTGAAAATCCCGTTGCTAAAACAAGTGCAACTCAAGGGCTTCGCAGACGACGTCGCAGCTACAATAGTAGACAGCACCGAGGAGGCAAAACTACTGGTTTGGGAAACCATTGACGCTGTCTAAAATTGGCTTGAGAAACATCATCTAAAACTCGCCAAGCAGAAAACCGAGATCGTCGTCTTAACTCGACAAAAGTTGTTCCCAAAACCTTTCGTTATCGACATAGGCAGGACAATACTAACATCTACAAGGGCACTGCGTTACTTGTAATGATCGATGAAAATCTGTCTTCCAAGAACACCTCGAAAACGCTTGCGCGAAAGCTAACAAGACAATCTCCAACCCTTCGAGAATCATGATTAACACAGTGGGACCACGAACCAGAAAAAGGAGAGTGCTTCTAGAAGTAGTCCACTCGATATTATTCTACGGAGCGGAGATATGGGCAGATATCCTTAAACAGAAGACCTACCAGCGCAAAATAGCGTTAGTGCAACGACGAGGAGTGCTCAAAGTCACCTGTGCCTACCGCACGGTCTCAGAAGTAGCCGTATTGGTCATAGCAAGAGCCGCGCCAATCGACTTACTAGCATTCGAGAGGGTGAAAATCTACGACGCCAAAATAAATGGTGACAACTCTAAGGAGGCAAGAGCGAAAATAAAGACGGAAATGCTACTTGAGTGGCAGGACCGATGGACAACCGGGGGAACAGGCAGATGGAAGGCACGCCTGATTCCGAACATGAACATTTGGCTTTCTCGGAAGCACGGAGAAACGGACTTCTTCCTGACCCAGCTATTGACCTGAAATAGGGAGTTCAATGCCTATCTTTTTAAGATGGGTATGTACAGCACACCACCGTGCAAATACTGTCTAGACAAAAATTTACAACGCCGAGCAGCACCGAAGAAACTATTGACACCACGCTTTCCCCTCTGAGCTAGGTAACCTGCATGATCAAAAAAGAAGATAACTGGTCAGCTGTCGCAGCCTACGCGCAGCGCCTTTTGAAAGAAAAAACCGCAGAAAGGGACTAGTAACCTGGAGTAACCATCGTGAAACGTAACACGGACTAGATTGAAAAATACTAACGTGGTTCCGATCCAGTCTTTCTCAAAACATCTATGGGAAAAGGAGAGAGGAGTTTTTTTTTAATGGATAAAAATCCTACACTACCGACAATTATCTTTCAATGATAGCGGTGTCTTTGGAAGATTTTTTTCACTTTTCTATGAAAAAAAAAGAAAAAAAAAACACACTCATATACATATACAGACATAGTGACAACATCACAGGAGTAGTCAGGGAAGCTTCCTATGACTCTAAAATGTCGAAATCTGATGAAAATTCGATTTTTGCAAAACTGGATGAAAAAAATAACTTTCCAATTTTCGGAAATCTTCGATTTATTTAGCAGGAAATAAAAAACTACTCGTTATTTTTAAACGGAACCAACGGCAATCGAAAAAGCTCTAAAAAATAGGGAATACGTGTTTTTTCCATTAACCATAGAAAATCAAATTTCAAGATTTAAATCATATTTTATTGATAGTAATTATAATATTATAATATAATAATTACTGTATCACACTTATCAGCAGCAATAATTTTTAACTTTCAGCTTAATAAAATCGAAGACTCTCAAAATCGGGACATAATTGGGTTTACTATTATTTACAGCCATAATTTATAGCTAAATTTATCATTAAAGACAAATTTGGGGACTGGGGAAATAAAGAATAAAGGGGAGAGGGGGACCTCACTCAGTAGGAATTTTTCGGTAACCGAAAAAATAATTTAGACAGCCCAGATCGGGACTGTCTTCAAAATCGGGAAGTTATTGTTTTCACGCCGTTGTGCAAAAATCGAGTTTTTATCAGATCTTGACGTTTTAAGATCAAAGGAAGCTTTCCTGATTACCCCTGCGATGTTGCATAATAATAATAATAATAATAATAATAATAATAATAATAATAATAATAATAATAATAATAATAATTGCTACGGTGCTTGCTACGTGGCCTCCAAGCGGCGCATCGCGGGAAACGCAGACCATAACACCAGGTCTGTAGGCGAACGACGTAGCCGATGCAGTGGGCCAACTACCCACTGCATTGAAATACTGAGTTACAACAAGGCGTAATCTCAGAAGTGCTCCCCACAACCGGTCCTTTTCGGATGAGGACCATTCATCAGGTGGGAGGAGCACGCCGGACCCGATGAACGATGACGACCCTGGCGCTTTAAGGACTTTCTTTAAGTGGACAGAGGAACTACGAGTCGACCTCTTGGTGTGCTACCAACGTAGCGAGCCGGGGGTGAGCGGTTATATGGCCCGGATGCACACTCTTTGGAGTGATATGCATCCGGAGCTAGAGCATTTTACGCCTAAACACCTGCGTAATTATGCCGCTTATCTTCGGCGTAATAGAAGATCGCTTGTGCCGGATAGAAGGCAGTCTAATAGACTTTCCTTTCCGGCGCAATTACACCAAGAGCGACGCCGTTCCTCCTTGGATGACAACAATCCCTTTATAGGACGGCAAGTAAGTATATCTAAAAGATAACTTACTCCCAACAACAGCTAGAAGCGGTAAATGAAGATCTCCGTGCAAACATCCTGGAGGATTCCACCCTGCTCACTTTGAGCCAGGTTGTGTATGGTGCAGCAGTTTCGGCTTTTTCCGAGAGAGAGACATTGTCTCTCGATCGAAGCAAGGTTGAGACAGCGCATCTCACAACTTGGACTCAAAATTGACAGATCCCGGAAACAGGTCTCCCGCATTCAGTGTGTGATTGAGTTTGAAACAACTCAAAGAGCATACACGCCCCGAATTCGACGCATTGCTGCTGAACTTCGGTGGCGTCATCACACACTGAATAAGAGTACTCTTCTTGTCATCAAGGAAGAGTCTCTCAATAAATTGCGGGCTTTAGTGACTGCCAAAAAGTCACTAGAGAAAAGGCTGAAGCGGTTGGTCGACAACTCATTGTTTCGATCCAGCCCTTCACGGTTTCTGACACCAAAGACCGATGTTACCGGGAATTATCCAACACCTGAACGGGTGGAAGCTTTTTGGACTGAGTTGTATGGAGATCAACCAAACGTGAACGCCAATACTCCAGCTCTGCACGACTTTAAAGCATTCTGTCGGGAACACCGTAGACAGAATGCTGATGAAGAGAGCCCTGCAGTCAGTGTGAATGAAGTTCTTTCAGCTCTAAATGGCAGCAAAAATTGGGCTGCCCCGGGACCAGATGGCATAAATGTCTTTTGGTGGAAGAAGTTTACTTCTACCCACCTCCATCTGGCCCGTATATTTACATCGTACATTAGAGCTGACGAACCGATTCCAGACTGGCTCGTGGAAGGGCGAACCGTACTGATACCAAAAAAAGGTGACTTGTCTGACCCAAAGAATTACAGGCCTATCACGCACTTGAATGCGGTTTATAAAATTTTTACAAAAATTTTAAACAACCGTATTTTGCATGAGATAGAACCTGTATGGCAACAGATATATGAACAGCGTGGCAGGAAAAGAGGCCTGTCAGGTTGCAAAGAGAACTTGATAGTTGATCGATGTGTCACACAAGATGCGATCTACTATCAACGCAACCTGTCAATGGCCTGGATCGACTATCGCAAGGCATTTGACTCAACTTCTCATGAGTTGATTTTATATCTCCTCAAATGCCTGGGGGTCATTCCTGAAATAGTGGAATGCATTCGGCGTACAATGCAGCTCTGGCGAACGCGTTTTCACATTGGAAGTGGAAACGCATTGCACATAACCGGAGTTGTAGAGTACAAACGAGGGGTCTTCCAAGGTGATTCCTTGAGCCCTCTGCTGTTTTGCATCTCACTGCTGCCTATATCTGTTGCTCTCCGTAAAACTCGTGGGTACTCTGTGGGGCCTCCGGGTGATCGAAAATACTCGATTACCCATCTGCTTTATATGGATGACCTGAAGCTGATATAGTGCTGATGAAGATCATCTACAGGCGGCCCTTAACATCGTAGCAGAGTACACTCGGGATGCCGGAATGTCTTTTGGGTTGGACAAGTGTGCGGTCGTACATCTGGCGAGGGGTAAGTGCTCTGTTACGGGTGATGATGTCGAGTTGGTAGATGGGAGCGTTTTAAGACAATTAGACGCCGGAGAGTTGTATAGATATCTAGGAATGGAAGAGCACCGCATGCATGCGGTCTCCGAAGTCCAAGCAACTCTCCGTAGCGAGTATGTTAGGAGACTCCGGAAAATTTGGTCCTCCGAACTTTCCGGCAAAAATAAAGTCTCCGCTACTAACACGCTCGCTGTCCCAGTCTTACTATACTCTTTCGGTGTCTTAAAATGGGCCCGAAAGGATCTGCGAGATCTCGACATCAGAACCCGTAAGACTATCAACATGAACCGGAGCATGCACCCCAATTCATCAGTCGCCAGATTATACCTCTCCCGGTCGATCGGAGGGAGAGGTTTGCAGAGCTTGGAGCGGCTTCACGATCGTTTAGTCCTGGGTTTAACACACGAAGTTGTCAATTTCACTGCAGATGAGGATGACTTTCTTATGCAAATTGTTCATAAACATGAGAATGCGCATAAGGGGTCGTTCTTATATAAGGCAGCAATATATGCGGCAAGAACCCTTGGTCTTGGAGAAATAAACGCTCTTATGGAACTCCGAAAGGAGGAATTCAAGAGCGCCATCAGGAACGCCGAGGAAAAACTACTCCTAGGCAAACTGATGGACAAGTCTATGCACAGCGTGTTCTTCAAACACGTGCGTGATCATGGCTTGTCCACCCAGCTGACGTTTTCCTTCTTAAAGTCAGCTGGCCTGATGTCCGAGACTGAAGGGTTCATATTTGCTTGCCAAGATGGTGTCATTAACACTCTAGAGTACCGTAGCAAGGTGCTCCAGGTGCAGCTCCCGGACACGACCTGCAGGGTGTGTAAACAACATCCGGAGACGCTTATGCACATTTTGTCAGCATGTCCTGTGCTGGCGAGAGGTGCATACATCCAGCGTCACAATGCTGCCTTGAGAGTACTGTACTACTATCTTCGTCACCGCTACGGTATTGACGTGACACCGGTGCTGCCTTATCTGCCAGGAGATATTCCCCAGGTTGTTGAGAATGACAGTTGCAAAATTTATTGGAACATGCCGTTTGCAACAACTCGGCGGATAGATCACAACAAACCTGATATTGTGCTCTTCGACAAGGCTACTCGTGACATTTATGTCATTGAGTTCTCGGCCCCGGCTGAATACAACATCTCAGCCAAAGAAGAGCACAAAAGACAGATATATCAGGATCTCCTGTTTGAAATTGGCAAACTTTACCCAGGTTACCGTGTCAAGCTCGTCGTCCTGATTGTTGGCGTCCTCGGAGGGATGAAACAGTCTTTTGTATCCTCACTTGCCAGAGTTCCAGCTTGCTCATCAAAAGCTGAATTCTTGGCGGTCAGGATGCAGAAGGCTGTCATACTAGGTTCCCTCCGTCTACTTAGGAAAATGACTTTGGCCTGCTGTGATCACTAACCGCCTTGTTGTGCGGAGTGGTCCAGCAGTAATGGATGGAGCTCAGGCTGGGCCCTCGGAGAATCGGACTCCGGGGACAACCCCCCTGAGCATTTAATAACACAATAATAATAATAATAATAATGTTACGTCCGACGAATACTTAATAATAATTAGAGTTTTAAAACTAACGACCGAGACGATCATATATTTCAATTTTTTTTTTTTTAATAGAAACATTTAAAAATACTTTTAAGATCTGAGAAAGACATTTTTCCTTTTCATACCGTATCGTAAACTGTAAAGTAAACAGGCCGGATAAGGGAGTAATAAAATTTTAACGTAAGGCCCTGGATAAAAGGGACCAAACAAATAAACCAAAAAAAGAAAAAAATGTCTTTGCCAGATGTACACGTAGTCTAAGAGTACTTTAGCTATGATATAATATAAAATATAATTTTAAAAATAATATTCTAGGAACTCTAAATGCACTATATTATCTTTATTACCCCGACAGGAATGTACAGGCCTAAAATAATTTTTTTTCTTTATATCTTGGGAAATTTTTCTGACAAACAACACTCAATATTTGAACAGAATTATTTTAAATAAAATTCAACTTAACAAAAAGAAATTACCTCAACAAATTAAACTCAATAAATAAGTAAATTTTCAATTAAACAGAATTTATGAAAATTAAAATAATTCAAATGAATAAATAAATAAAGGAATAGAGTAATTAGATAATTTACAAACATCTTTTTTTTTTTGTAATTGATAAAACCTTTTTAACCAATAATAAAAATAGAAACTCAAGTAAAGCAACGACCGATTTAATAGTTAATTACATCCCAGAAAAACCAAGAAATCTTGAATAATTATTCAACTAAATCAAACGAATTTTGCAATTAACGTTAAATTAAAGTCACAACTTCAATTAAAATTAGAATCCGAACAAATATGGGACGCTAATTACGAAAAATACAATAAAATTTAGTTTAAAAGATTATAATCAATTGTATTGTTAATAACAAAAAAAAACTCAACAAAATGTACATGGAAGGGGATGCGTGAGTGCGTTCACCCACCCTCTTTCATAAGGGCGTAACCTGGCCCGCTTTTCCGGCAGAGTAGGGACATTAGGACGGGAAAATAGCTCCTTATTGGAGAAGAATTTTCCCTCCTTGAATATTCAAGACATGACCCACAAACCATAGAACGGGCCTGGACTCAAAAAGTTAGTCAGAAAAAATTGCGCTCTTGACCAGTACAGTCAGTCTGGTACCTTTGTAATCACTTTGTTAGTGAGTACTTTTGATCTAAAATTTGAGTCCCGTTAGTCAAGTGAATTAAAGGTTTTATTGTTCTTTGTGTCGACACACACACACACACACACACACACACGCATCTAAATTAATTGGAGTGATCTAGCGAGCCCAACAATAAAGAGGAAAAAAAAAATAAGGTAAATCAAATTGTATTAAATTCCGTTTATATTATCTCCGACAAGCTTTACTGAGAAACATTAGCGAAATAGAGTCGAAATCGAAATTTTAATACACCTTTCATAGTAAGGTTAATCACATACTAGAATTATATTGTAATATTTACTTTGTATTGTTTTGTATAAATTTTACTGATTTTATTTTAAAATATATTAATAACTAAGCGAAAATACGTTTTATTTATTCTAAATCCTAGGTAAAGACATCCTCACGGTCCCGACCTATAAGCCTCTGGCTTGGGTCAAAAATAATATAAATAATTACGTTTTTGACGTAACAATAATAATAATAATCATAATAATAATAATAATAATAATAATAATAATAATAATAATAATTACGCCGCTCATCTCCGGCGTAACAGACGATCGCTTGTGCCGGACAGAAGGCAGTCTGATAGACTTTCTTTTCCGGCGCAATTACACCAAGAGCGACGCCGTTCCTCCTTGGATAACAACAATCCTTTTATAGGACGGCAAGTAAGTATATCTAAAAAGATAACTTACTCCCAACAACAACTTGACACGGTCAATGAAGATCTCCTTACACGGATCCAGGAGGATTCCACTCTGCTCGCTGTGAACCAGGTTGTGTATGGTGTAGCAGTTTCAGCTTTTCCGAGAGAGAGACATCGTCTCTCAATCGAGGCAAGGTTGAGACAGCGCATCGCACAACTTGGCGACAGAATTGACAGATCCCGGAAACATGTCTCTCGCATCCAATGTGTGATTGAGTTCGAAACAACTCAACGAGCATACACGCCCCGAGTACGTCGCATTGCTGTTGAACTTCGGTGGCGTCATCACACATTGAATAAAAGTACTCTTCTTGTCATCAAGGAAGAGTCGCTTAATAAATTGCGAGCTCTAGTGACTGCCAAAAAGTCACTAGAGACAAGGCTGAAACGGCTGGTCGACAATTCGTTGTTTCGATCTAGCCCTTCACGCTTTCTGACACCAAAGACTGTTGTTACCGGGAATTATCCAGCACCTGAGCGGGTGGAAGCCTTTTGGACTGAGTTGTATGGAGATCAACCAAACGTGAACGCCAACACTCCAGCTCTGCATGACTTCAAAGCATTTTGTCGGAAACACCGTAGACAGAATGCTGATGAAGAGAGCCCTGCAGTCAGTGTAAATGAAGTTCGTTTAGCTCTAGATGGCAGCAGAAATTGGGCTGCCCCGGGACCAGATGGCATTAATGTCTTCTGGTGGAAGAAGGTTACTTCTACCCACCTCGATTTGGCCCGTATATTTACATCCTACATTAGAGCTGACGAACCGATTCCAGACTGGCTCGTGGAAGGGCGAACCGTACTGATATCAAAAAAAGGTGACTTGTCTGACCCAAAGAATTACAGGCCTATCACCTGCTTGAATGCGGTTTATAAAATTTTTACAAAAATTTTAAACAACCGTATTTTGCATGAGATAGAACCTGTATGGCAACAGATATATGAACAGCGTGGCAGCAAAAGAGGCCTTTCAGGTTGCAAAGAGAACTTGATAGTTGATCGATGTGTCATACAAGATGCGATCTACTATCAACGCAACCTGTCAATGGCCTGGATCGACTATCGCAAGGCATTTGACTCAACTTCTCATGAGTTGATTTTATATCTCCTCAAATGCCTGGGGGTCAATCCTGAAATAGTGGAATGCATTCGGCGTACAATGCAGCTCTGGCGAACGCGTTTCCATATAGGAAATGGAAACGCATTGCACATAACCGGAGTTGTAGAGTACAAACGAGGGATCTTCCAAGGCGATTCCTTGAGCCCTCTGCTGTTTTGCATCTCACTGCTGCCTATATCTGTTGCTCTCCGTAAAACTCGTGGGTACTCTGTGGGGCCCCGGGTGATCGAAAATACTCGATCACCCATCTGCTTTATATGGATGACCTGAAGCTGTATAGTGCTGATGAAGATCATCTACAATCTTAATAATAATAATAGAGATAGATAGTTATAGCGGAAGTTTCAGATCGTAAAAATGTTAGTGAGAAAGTATTTAAGTGTCACTCAAATCTCAAAGTGCCTAAAACAGTGATTTGTCTGATTTGTGAAAATGTTTATCATGAACGTGATTTCAACAAATACACAAAGGGTTAATATGTCAGTGAAATGTTTGTTATTTGTCCCGAACACCACGCGGATGATCTAACCTCTAAAATTGACTATAATACAGTCACACTAAATGAGGAGACAAGAAAAATTATTGCACAAGTGAAATTACATGAGAAAGAATTACTCAGAAATGAAATGTGCAATAATTTGTCTTTCAGCTCTGCCAAGGACAAGGATCATAGTTTTGTAAATGAATCAGACATAGATACACTTAGAACTGAAAATGACGTGTTAAAACAGCTGAATAATGAACTGGTTAAAAATAATGAATTTATGAGAGATTTATTAAAATCTAAATCACATGATATTAGATGTTACTCTGAAGCAGTTAAATCTTATACTGTCATACGTCCTATTATTGTTAAATCAAAAAATTATAATAATAAGGACACATTTAATTCTGTGAAAAATAATTTAACTTTAAATACTACAATGCCTATTAATAAGCTAGTTACTGATAAAGATGGTGCAGTTTCAGTTCAATGTAAAAACAAAGTTGATGTCACGCGAGTGAAATCAATTTTATCTGAAAAACTTGGTGATAAATTTGACGTGAATTTGCAGTGCCTAAAGTTTCCTAAAGTAAAAGTTGTAAATGTGGTCACTGAGTTAGACAAACAAAATTTAATTAACGACATTTATAACCGTAATTTTTTGGACTTCAATGGTGGTTTTAATGTGCTCTCGGATCACATGAATAAATCTGGTAACCGTGTATTGGTGCTTGAACTATCACCGGAGGCATATGTATCGATAAAAGCAAACGGTTTCTTTATCTATGTTGCAAATCAAAGATGCAGAGTATTTGACGTCTTTGATGTTAATTTATGCTACAAATGCTGCCGATCTAACCATAGTTATAAAAAATGTTCCAATGATGTTAAATGTGCAGTTTGTGCAGGAGATCATGACACCAAGTCATGTAAAAGTTCCGAATTCAAGTGCTTAAACTGTGTATACTACAATCAAAAGTTTAATAAAAATCGGTGTACGAACCACAAAGCTACAGATGCTAGTAAATGTGAATACTTAAAATACAAAGTAAATAAATACATTGCATCAGTTGATTACCCAGTTGAACCTATTTTACCGACACTATTATGGTAGATAAATACAATATTGGTATTGACTTCACCTTGGAACAACAGTTTGACAACCTGGACGATGTAAATAAACACCTATGTGTCAATAACTTAAATATTATTTGCATTAATGTGAGAGGACTAAATACTAACTTTGAACGTCTAGAGTGTTTTATCAAAACATTGATTATGAAACCTGATATAATTATATGCACTGAAACATGGAATTTGCCATGTTTCAAAATTTTCTCCATTAATGGGTATAATATTTATTACAATCACAGCCATGTCAATAAAGCTGATGGTTTGGTGATATATGTTAAAGCCAATATTGATCATAATGTGCTAATCGAAGATAGAAATAACGTTAAATTTTTATCAACGGTAATTAATACCCAAAATGGTGATGTCATTAAAGTAACTGGTACCTACAGATCACATGATGTCAACAAAGAATCTTATATTGAGGCGATTAAACAATACATCGAAGGCAACAAATCATCTGTTAATCATGTTTTGGCGGGTGATTTTAACATTAATATATTAAGTGATGAAGATGTATCCAACGATTTTTTGTCCAATTTTTTGAATAGTGGTTATATTCCCTATTTTAACAATATAACTAGACCTAGTATTTCCGTAGATGGTGATTCCTGTATAGACAATTTCTTTATCAAATCTAATTTGAATAATATAAACTCGTTCACGTATACTAGTGCTTTTACAGACCACTACACATTATTTGTTTCAATTAGAATAGACAAAAGAGTGAATAAACCATTATTTTTACCTTGTATTACTTATGATAAACTAAGTAATCTAAGTGATCAGATAAAATGGAACCTGTTGACACTAGAAAATAATCCGGATGTTGCAATAAATAAATTAATTTTAATTATACAAGATCTTGTAAAAGAGTCATATAGTGTTTCAAATAAGAAAACTAGAACTAAATTTAGTCCTAGGAAGGACTGGATCACAACGGGCATAATAACCTCATGTAAAAGGAAAGAAATACTTTATCTAACTTGGAAAAAGAATAAAAATAGTATAATTCTTAAAGTAGAGTATAATAACTATTGTAAAGTTTTGAATAGAGTTATCAAACTTGCAAAACAAAATTACTTAAAAAATCAAGTGAATAATTATAAAAATGACAGTACAAAACTATGGAACTTTATTAAACGTAAATTAGGAAAAAATAGTGACAAAAAAGATAATATTGAATTCATTTTAAATGATGATTACAAAATAATTGATAAGAGAGAGATCTCTGATCATTTTGTCGATTATTTTAGTAATATTGGATATAAACTAGCCTCAGATATTGACAAAAATATCAAATATGAAAAAAAAAGTTTTGAGCCTAATCAATTCAGTATTTTTCTCAAACCTACTTCGATTGAGGAAATTGGGAAAACTATTGAGGAATTGAAATGAAAATCTGGGGGAATAGATGGTATAAATAGCAAAATATTAAAATGTTTATCAAATAAAATTAGTATACCTCTGGAACATATTTTTAATGTATGTATGAATGAAGGCATATGGCCTAAAGCTTTAAAAACTGCTGAAATAATACCTTTGCATAAAGCAGGTGACAAAGTTTCAGTTTCTAACTATAGACCAATTTCTCTTATATCTAATATTGCTTAAGTAATGGAAAAAATTGTATATTCGAGATTGGTAGACTTTGTAAACAAACACAGGTTAATTTCGGATAGACTGTATGGTTTTGTAAAGAACCGTGGCACAAAAGAGGCTATCTCTTTTGTTACTGAATATATATACAATAATTTAGACATAAGTTGCCCAACTGTGATAGCTTTTCTCGACCTGGCAAAGGCATTTCATACTGTTAACCATGCAATTTTACTAGTCAAACTTGAAGCATATGGAATTAGAGGTATTGTACTGGATCTGCTGAGAAATTACCTAAATGACAGAACTCAAACTGTAAAAGTGAATAACATATCAAGTAAGGAAAGATATGTAAAAGTGGGTGTCCCTCAGGGCACGATTTTGGGACCACTTTTATTTATTCTTCATATTAATGACATATTCAAAGTGGTTCCATGCAGCTCACTAGTCTCATATGCTGACGATACTGCTGTCTTATGCTCTGCTAAAAGTTGGTCGGATGTTCAGTCTTTAATTACTACTTGGCTGAATGATATTAACTTGTGGATGTGTGCCAATCAATTATCTCTAAATATAGATAAGAGCTCGTTTATTACTTTTGGATGTTATGTTGATAGTGTCCCAACTGAATTTAAATTATATCTAGTAAATAAGGAGCTAAAAAGATTTCAATCCTACAAATATCTGGGATTGATCATTGATAGTAGACTAAAATGGGACTATCATACCAAAGATTTATTAACTAAGTTAAAATTTTTTACATATGTTTTCTATAAACTTAGTTTATTTATGGATAGAAGGACTTTAAAAATAATTTACCATGCAATGATTGAAAGTATTATTAACTACGGATTAATTGCCTGGGGTGGTGCTTATAGTACCACTAGAAATTCTATAGTATCAACTCAAAATAAACTGATTCAAAAAATTATTATAGATGAAAATTGTAATGTTCTAAATATACAAAAAACTTTCATTGTGAACTCACTTATCTTCTATTTCAATGATTGCAGGCACAAACTTTCAAATACTTTTTTCAATACTAGAAATAAGTCAATCTCACTTCCTAAAATTAATAAAAACATCACAAGTCAAAGTGCAAAATACACGGCCTTTAAATATTTTAATTTATTACCGAACGAATTGAAATATTTTGCCGGAACAACCAAATTACTGAAAATAAGTCTAATTCGATGGATAAAGCAATGTGACTTATGATTTTTCTCTAAACTACTATTATAAATTAATTATATATGTAAACTAGCTTTCTTGATTTGTATTTTAATTTATACCAGTCCTATGAACAGATGTTATGCATCTCTATAGGACAGATATGTCATTTATTATATTATATTATATATTGATTATCTGTAATATTTTATGGTTTAATAAATAAATAATAATATATAGTTTATTTTTTTTTTTAGCTCTTGAGCGATTTACAAGTTACAATTTACAAGTTACTCGTTATTTATAATTTTACTTATTAAATATTAAATACAATTCAACTTATCGAAGGGCCCAATATTCTCGATTATATATTTTTTAAGATATATTTTAAATATATGTATTCGATCTTCGATTATAATTTCATGTGGAAGTTTATTATACCAGTTTGCTCCTATATAAACAATTGATTTTTTCGCACTTAAAGTTCTGGTTTTTTCTATTCTAAGAGAAGATGTCTTGTTGCGTAGTGCGGTATATTGAATTCAAATTCTTCAATTAGATATTTTGATAATAGATTGTTAATTATTATGTGTATAAATAGACATGAATTAAAAACGATTTTTTGCCTAACCGATAACCATTCTAGAGTATCTAACATAGATTCTAATTTTGTGTATCTATTTACGTTCAATATAACGCGCATTCCACGATTTTGTAATTTTTGTAGTTTGTCTAATATATACTCATCATAGTTAAGCATTATTGTGTTACAGTACTCAAAATGTGGGAACACTATAGTTCTATAGATTTGAAATTTCACATAACTGGTTACATTATTATTAAGTCTACTTATAAAATTAATTTTTTTAAGAATTTTGTTACTAATATATTCCGCATTTTTTTTATAATTTAAGTTATCATCGATTACAACGCCCAGATACTTTGTTTCGGTTACATACTTTAAGACTTCATCATTAATCATCAATTTGCACTTGTTTCTAATATTTTTAACACGTTGATCATGTATTATCATGCAAACTGTTTTATTAATATTAATTTTAAGTTGATTTTTATTAATCCAGACATATAATTTTTTTAGACATTCATTTAATATTTTTTCAATAATAACTAGATTGCGTCCACGAACCGATATCATTAAGTCATCTGCAAATAATTTAATATCTACTTCGTCCTGTTTCAAAATACTAATTAAATTATCTATATAAATATTAAAGAGAATAGGTCCCAACTTTAAGCCTTGTGGTACCCCGAATACAACTTCTTGTTGCTCTGAAAATATACCTTGAAATTTTACTTTTTGACGTCTGCCTATCAAATAAGATTCAAACCATTTGTATACTGATCCTCTCATACCAGTTTTATATAATTTCATGAGTAACTTTTTTCGACAGATAGTTTCAAAGGCACGAGTAAAATCGATAAATACGACACCTGTATATAGTGTCATAGACCTTTATCTAGATTTTTACGCCTCTTAATCATAGAATGTTGTAAAGTGGCCTCACAAGAATGGCTCTTACGGAAACCTGACTGTTCTGGAGAGATTATTTGATTTCTAACAATAAATTTGTCTAATTGTAATCTAACAGTTTCTTCTAGTATTTGTTCCAATACAGGTAAGGTATTAATCGGTCTTAACTCGTCAGCTTTATTTGTTCATTTTATTTTCTGTAATGGTGTTATAGTTGAAATTTTCAGACAATCGGGTACCATTCCTAATTTTAAAGATTTTTCAATCATATTTAATATTATATCACTATTGCCAGTCCAAAGTAATTTGACAATACTAGTATTTAGATCATAACTCTTATTTTTATTACAATTTAATCCTGTTATGATTTTATTAAGTCCATTATAGCTTATTTCACCAAAATTTTCCCATAAATTAATACAATCTAAATTATTATTACAGAAATTATTATCATTAAAATAATTATAGTTAATATTGCACGATAATTGAAAAATCAAACGAGCCGGCCGAAGGCCGGCGAAGTTCGATTACAATTATTCTAATGTCTCGCACGAGAGATTACGTAGGTAGTCCCACTACTTTCATGTTACTTACCACACATTTAGAGCTTTTTTTTTTTTTTTTTTTTTTTTTATCACCTGATCTGACTATCGCGACGATGTTCCGTTGTTATTTCCTTATTCGTTCACAGCAATTTTTTAATTTTATCTTCTGGGTTAGGGATAAAATTTATTTTATAGGGAGGGAATCTCTCGTGAGAGACACTAGAATAATTGTAATCGAACTTCGCCGGCCTTCGGCCGGCTCGTTTGATTTTTCAATTATCCTACGTGTCTCGCACTTCGAGATTACGTAGGTAGCTGTTCAGAGCTCAAGCCGTTTCTTGAAATTAAAAAATTTTAAATAAATGCAACATCATTTATTAATTATAATAAATTATGGAAAATATAATTATAACTCAATGAAAGAAGAAATTTTTAAATTTAAAATATTAGCTTCAAACACTTAAAAAACAAAGAATGAAAAAATTATACAACAGATCAAGAAGTATTTAAAACTGTTGATGCGAAACTGTCAATTCTTAATTTAATTGGCTGTTGATAAAATTTTGCAAAAGTTTGAGAGTGCTCTGACCATCCAGCAACCTTCTTGATCTCCTCAATTGACACACCTTTCTCAAAAGCTTTTGAAGTAGATGCATGCCGGGTTGAATGAGCCGTGAATTTTTTATCCACTCCCAAATTCACCAAGGCTGACCGGATCCATCGACTAATTGTCTCACTCTTGACTTTTTTAAAAGGACTTTGGTATGAAATAAACAAGGAATCATTACCATTTCTCTTATCCTTAGTAACTTCTAAGTATCTATTCAAGGTGTTAGCAATACATAATTCCGGCTTTTGGCGAAAAAAGGGGATTTTAAGAACCAGTTGAACTTTTCCTTTCTTTGATGTTTTTATTCTGTCCGATATACGAATTTCTATTCGAGTTTCCAACGTATTAATATTTGAAATCTTAATTAAAGATAGAGTTTGTGCACGGTGGGCAGTTCCCAAAGCCAAAAGTACGACTAATTTTTCAGTTAACTTTTTTAAAGATAAAGAATCCAACGGATACCACGACGACAAATTATTAAGAACCGGATCAACATCCCAGGTCTCGTCATATTTCGGTAAACTTGGCCTTATTTTTGCCGAACCTTTAATAAATCTGCTAACTAATTGATTACCGCCAATATTTTCGTTAGAAATCAGCGATAATGCTGCTCTGGCAGAATTGAGAGAGCTATGACCGATACCGCTGTCAAATCTCTTGGTCAGAAATTTCAGCGTTTTCTCAGATGAAACTACCAAAGGGTCCTCATCACATTGAATATTCTAATGCCACCATGATTTCAACGTCCCATTGTATTGTTTGATAGTAGATTCCTCCAGTGAAGCTATCAGGATGTCAATTGCTTCCTTCGGTGTCCCTCTATTTATGAGCGCTTCGCTGATAGCCTGGCGGCAACCAGGGTAAGCTTTGATGCTAGAGGATGTTGACGTGATCTACAAGGAGACACAAACAAATTAGTACTTGCTTCTAACCAAACCCAATCACTATCCGCCAATTTTTGAAAGGCTGGAAACCAATTCTGCGTAGGCCAATAAGGTATTATCAAAACTCTCTCAGCTTTATCTTTTTTAATTTTTCTGATAACCTTTGCCACCATTGAAAAAGGAGGAAAGGCATAAAAGAACCATTTACTCCAAGAAATAGTAAAAGCATCGAAAGCCCACGCATTAGGATCCCTTTTCCAGGAACAATAGACAGGATATTTTGAATTAATTCTAGATGCAAATAAATCAATTTCTAAATTCCCAAAATTCCTTACTACGATGTCAAACGCATAATCCGCAAGCTCCCACTCCGTATCAAAACTATCAGTCCTAGAACATCGATCCGCTTCAACATTATCCTCCGAAGGAATATAGGATGCGTGTACCCATAGTCGACGTTCTTCACACCAATTCCAAAATTCTTGAGCCAGTTTATGTAAACCAGCGTATCTAACACCGCCCATACGATTAATATAAGTCATAGTAGTTGTATTATCAACTCTAAGTAAAATCTCCGAATCACGCAAATCTGACGCAAAACATTTTAAAGCTAATAGAGCTGCCTTTAATTCCAGATGATTAATATGTAGAGCTCTTTCTTCCTGACTCCACAAACCATGTGCTCCTTTCTTATCACAAAAGGCACCCCAACCTGATAAGGAAGCATCCGAAAAAATTATTCGATCATAAATATTTTTTCTAATTTTTCTACAAGGATTTAACAAAGCTTTTTTCCACCAAATCCAATCTTCTTGGATCATACCAGGTAATTTCATAACTGCATCAAAATATCCGCCACTGTTATTTAAAGCTGTTATTTTTGCTCGCTCAAATAAACGACAATGCAATAAACTATATTCCACTCCTTAACAACAGGCCACTAAAGACCCCAACAATTTTGCAAAATCACGAATTTTAACCTCTTTTTTATGTTGAAAAATATTAACCTGATCTAACAAAGCTTTCCTCTTATCCTCTGGCCGCTCCACCATCATTGAATGGGAATCCAAAATGAAACCTAAATATCTGCATCGCCAATCAGGTGTTAACTTTGATTTTTTCCTGTTAACAATGAAGCCCAGACGCTCTAGAAGCTCAATAGTCACTCTGAGATTCTCAGCGCATTCTTCAAAGGTACTTCCGAGACAAAGAAAATCATCAAGATATAATACTAAATAAAAACCTCTTAAACGAAGAAAACTAATCACTGGTTTCATAAGTTTAGTGAAAACATGCGGACTTGAACTCAAACCAAAAGGCAAACAAACAAATTCAAAAATCTGTTCCTTAAAAATAAACCTTAGGAATTTTCTATGGTTCTGCCATACAGGAAATAAAAAATATGCATCTTTGAGATTAATCGTACCCATGAACCAGTCCAGCTCCAAAAGGTTACACGCAAACCTCAAATCCTCGAGCCTAAAATGTTCAGTTTGAATAAAAAGATTTAATCCTTTCAAATTTAAAATAAATCTCTGTTTACCATCTGGTTTGGGAACCAGAAAGAAAGGAGATAACAATTGATCCTCAATAGGCTCTTCTCGAATAATCGCCCCAATTTCCATAAGTCTAGCAATTTCCATCTTAATATACAGAGATTCCTGTTCTGACCAGGATCTAGCCGGAGGTGGAGAATCCTGAGAAGGAGTAGAAATAAAAGGTATTTTATACCCCCTAACGCATTGAATAACAAACTTGTCATTCGTAATTGTCTTCCAGACCTTCCAGAATTGGCTTAAACGACCGGCAAGTTTACTTCATCTTTGAAATTTAACGTGTTTGATTCCGATGACGAATCTGGCGATATTGACTCGACTTCGGGTAAGCTGGTTGCTTTGGTTGGTTCTTGAAAGTTGGCGGTTTCTTTGAAAGATGATTTTCGTAGCTCGTCTGAGTAACCGCCTTCTGTTGACTCGACGAGTTCCGGAAGTTTAAAGACGACTGTGTCGAAAAATTTTTCTTGGGTAGAGATTTCATTTCTTCGCCTACTTTTCCCATTGCCTTAACTTCCTTGAATTTATCAGCCAACTTATCTCCAAAAAGATAGTTATCCGTAACACGCTTTTTTAGAGTTGAGGCCCACTGCTTTGAAAGATTAGGAAGAATACAAGCCTTACGCGCAACTGTCTGCGAACGATGTATTTCAATGAGTATTTTAGATGCAGCCCAGACATTATCCAATCTTTTCACATCTTCAGGAGCCTTAGACGTCGCAAGAGACTCAATGACTGGAGAAAGAGCTGACAATGCCGAACCCGCAAGCTTCTGCGTCCAGCAAAAATAGGTATCTCTCTTTACCGCGGACTCCTTCAGACTTCCCGATACTTCGTCGTTGAGAATAGGAGGCTCTAATGAAAACTTCCCAGTTCTCGGGTATTTTTTTAATAACAATTCTTTATCCTCCTTTTTAAGACCGTCTGTAATATATTTTTTCCAACGGTTTGTTACACTCGAGTGTAAAATTAACTGAGGTTCATCAGCAGCCGGCTCAGCGCCCATAATCTCAAGAACAGTATCATCGAGGGCCCACGGAATATCCTCAGAACTCTTCTCCTTAACTTCTACCTGAGTAGAATCCGTAGTTTTGGCTGTAGGTTCCGTAGTTTTGGCTATAGGAGCAGAATTAGCAGAAATATTTGGAGGTGGATCAAGTTCAATGACAGGAACTTCCGTATTTTTCTCCGATTCTTTCTTCGAAGGATTTTCCTGAGATGTTGAATCAGTATGCACTCTACCAGAGTCTGTCTTCTCAGATGAGTCTGCAATCTTCGCATCTGGATCACCCGGAGGAACAAGTCTAGAATTATCTATGGAGTTATGAAAAATACATGGTCTTAGCTTAGAAAAACTCAGTGATACTATTTTTTTTTTTTTTTTTACTTTTTCTCATGTTTATATTAAACCTTTCAGGTAAGATCAAAATATTTTGCACAAAAAATCTTTTATACCTCTCGGGTAAATTAATAAAATTTTAATGACTGTCACATAGA